>NC_143139.1:71597803-71900833 GCF_059928025.1 Delphinapterus leucas
CAGATTAAACAATTTTCTTTGTGAAAACTGCTTTGTCAATTCAAAGCTCAAATTCTTTATTAGGGCTGTCTCTGCCTTTTTAAAAAGAGGAGTCTTCCTTGATGCCTTCTTCTCCCAGATGGCATCTAAAGGAAGGGGAAGCCTATTCTTTTTCTAGTGTCAGGGCAGAGCTCTCGTCCACATGTTGTCCTCTGGATCTTCATTAGTCTAAAAGAGATGACTTTCACCCCATCAGGTCATGCATGTGGGTGATCCCAGAGGTATGATTGTTCCTTCTGTGTCTTGCATTCATCATTATTGTTTTATAATGGAAAATTAAGTAGATATGAAATATTTACATATACATAAATATTTAAAAGTATACAACTTCTATTTACCCACCACCCGGTTTAACAAAAAGAACTTTTTCTTAGCTTTGCCATTATCCCATGCACCTTTCATTTTACCCAAGGCTCTCGTTGTTCAGGGGAAGCATGACGCTGCATTTTGTTTTTATCACTCCCCTGTTTTTCTTTATAGTTTTACCACATATGTTTGCATTTTGTAATTTATTTTTTTCACTGAACATCATGTTCTTGAATTCATCCAGATTGTTTGGGTATAAATCTTTTATTAATTTTTCTCAAATACATAGTATTTTTTACATAAAATTAATAGGATTTGTTTATCAGTTTTACTGGTAACGGGCATTTAGTTTCTAGATTTGTGGGTTTTGTTTATTTGGTTGGTTTTTGGTATTTATAAATAGTATCTCCTAGAGAATATGTGCAAGAGTTTTTCTAGAATATCCAACAAAGACTGAAATTGCTATATCATATGTTATGAAAGTATTCAATTTCTTCCAAAGTTGTTATATCCATTAAAACCCCCACTATCAGTACATAAGTGTTCTGGTTGTTCCACAGCTTCACCAATACTTGAAGTCAGACTAGTTAGTAGACATGAAATGATATCTCATTATGGATTTAATTTGCATTTCCCTGGTTGCTAATGGGACTGAACAATATTTAAGTTAATGGTCATTCATGATTCCTCTTCTACAAAGTCTTTTCTTTGGATTGTTTTTTGGGGATGGGGGGTAAGTAGGAGTTCTTTGTATTTTTTGTGTACATCTATTTTGCATTTTATGTTTTAAAACTATATTTTCAAATCTGTGGTTTTCCATTTCCCTTATGGTATGTTTTAATGAATATAACTTCTAATTATAATACAGTCAACTTTGTGGACAGTCTAGTAGGGATAATTTTAACGCCATTTAATATATATATTTTGACAGAGTATGTTTTATGATTTTCTCAGTGTTTTATCATTTTGACTCTTACATTTAAGTTCTTAATTCACCTAGAATTAAGTGAATTCACCTAATTCACTTAATACCTATTTGGGGGAAAATAATGTTTTGGAAGCTGTGGGATAAGGAGCCCAATTTATTTTTTTTCTATAGAAAAAAACAATTGTCCAGCTCTACTTAATTTAAAAAAAAAATCCTTTCTCCTCAGATCTCAGTTCTATCCCTGTTATAAATCAATTCTCCATACTGTCAGGAGTATATTTCTGTACACCTTTTTCTGTTCCAATGGTCCATTTGTCTGTCTCTACACCAGTATCACACCATTTTAATTATTAAATGGTTTTCAGTCTTTAGATATGATAATGGAGGTTTGATCATTGATCTTTTTCTCCAGGAGAGTTCTACCTACTTACAGGCTTTTCTTTTCACTATAAGATTTAAAATTAACTTGCCAAGTTTCATAAAATTACCTGTTGGGATTTTGAAATTCATATATTTCTAATATTGAGGATTTGTATACACAAAAGTGATGTATCTCTTTATGCAAGTCTCTTTAATATCTTTTAATAAAATTGTAATTTTTTTTTCTATTATGGTCTTACACATCTTATGTTACAACTATTCTTAGGTACTTAATATTTCTTGGGGATATTATAATTGACATATTACTATTATTATTACATTTTCTTCTTCCTTGTTGCCTGTGCTTAGAAAAGTAATTGATTTTTATATTTGATTTTGTATCTAGAATCATCACTAAACCTTATGTTGCAAATAATAATTTTTTTCTTTCTTTGTAATCCTTATGCTTCTCACTTCTTTTTCTTGCCTTATTGCGTTAGATACAAAATTGAGGTGCTAGAATGCATCCTTATCTTTATGATCTGAAAGGTCTGAAGATTTTTAATATTCCATTATTAAAATATTTCCTGAGTATTTTTCTGGATCCTGTTTATTAGTTAAAGAGTTCTTTTTTGTTCTTAACTTACTAGGTGTTTTTACTAGCCAGTATTGAATTTCATCAAAAGCTTTTTATGATTCTACTGAGATGGTAACCTAATTTTTCTCATTTAAACTTTGTTTTTATTAAAGTATAGTTGATTTACAAAGTTGTGTTAGTTTCAGGTGTACAGCAAAGTGATTCAAGTATATAGATATATATTTTTTTCAGATTATTTTCCATTGTAGGTTATTATAAGATATTGAATGTAGTTCCCTGTGCTATACACTAAATCCTAGTTGCTTATCTATTTTATGTGTAATAGTTTGTATCTGTTAATCCCAATCATTTAAACTTTTTATATCAAAAATTATAATAACTGACTTTCTAAGGTTAAACAAAACTTGCATTACTGGAATAAACCCAAATTGTTTAAGATATATTAACCTTTTAATATATTCCTGGTATTGTTTGCTAATATTATGTATAAAACTTTTGCATTCATGTTCATGGTTAGGATGGTTCTATAAATTTTCTTTCTCTTCCTGTTCTTTGCCTTCCAAGGTTAACTTTGCCTTCTAGAATTATTTAGTGGGAGACAGTTTCTCTTTTTTATTTTGTATTCTCTACAATATTTTGTGTAAGGTCAAAGCATTTGTTCCTTCAGTGTTTGATAAAACTTGCCAGTAAGACAATCAGGATCTGGTGTTTTAACTTAAGGGAGATTCTGACTCACTGATTCAACTTCTTTATGGTGTCATTCAGGTATTTATTGATACATTCTGTATGAAGAGTTGTGTTAGTGACAGAGTTCTACAAGTTTGTCCATGTTATCCAACTTTTCCAAATCGTTCATATGATTCTCTTATGTCTTTGTAATCTTTGCTACATCTCTGGTTATAGCACCCTTTTCATGTTTTGGCCTCTTTCATTTGACCAAGCTTGTCAGAGGTTTCTCAGTTTTGTTAGGGGTTTTTTTTTTAGGAATTTGGTTTAGTTAATAACTTCTTTAATGTTTTCTATTAATTTTTTTCTTTTTTTTTCTGTTTCTTTCCATTTTTATGGGGATAGTTTATTCCGTGCTCTCTTTCAAGTCATTTAAGATGAGATCATGGTTATATTTGGTTAATATTTGCATCATTCATGTCCTCCTCCTCTATACTTCTTTGTATTTCTATATATATTTCTGTATTTCTTTGCCCACTGATTGGGGTCTAAACTCTGTAATTTGCTTTGGAAAATGGAATGTGAGAAGTAGGGACAGGATGCCAGTTCTTTTACTTCCAATTCTGAGTGGAAGCATTGAGGCATTGTGAATTGCTGCCAAAAAAGCTGGACTTTCAGTCACAGAATGGAAGGACAGCAGAGCAGAGCCCAGCCTATTTAAAGCATCTAGCTGAATGGCAACTGACCCAGGACTCTGTATAACATGAGCAAGAAATTAATTTTTGTGGTTAGCACTAAGCTTTTGAGCTCACTTGTTATTATAGCAAGTTGACTAAAACAGATATTGGTATCTTCAAGTGAAGTGCTCCTGTAACAAAAAGTTGAAAATCTGTATATTGGCCTTGGATCCGAGAGACAAGTTATAAACAGTTATTAGAGTCTGGAAAAATGGTGACCCACAGTATGCAGTGGCAAAACATTTAAGCAAACTGTCACCTGCAACAACTTAGAAAGCAGATAATCTACCTAATGAATGAGTGGCTTTGGAGATAGAGGTTTCAAAACACAATGTTACTAGTATGCCTTGGTTATTTTTTCCCCAGAATTATCAGGTAAACTCAGAAAATAATTGGGCTGATTTGTAAGCAAGGAAGAAAGAGAAACGAGAGCAACCAGGAATTATAGGGATTGTAGAGTTGGAAAACAGAACGGTTTCCAATTAGTAAAAGATAAATGGAAGTGCTTTGAGCAGAGAAGCACAATTAAGATTCAGATGAAAATACATGCCCAAATAAAGGGCATTGCCATTTGTAGCCTTTATTTAAAGCTCTGGTTTAAGGTAACCCCTAGAAAATCAGGTTAAGTGGATAAAATGCCTTAGCAAAAAAGAGATGCCCAAAGGCTCCTTGAAGCCTGGTAGCTCAAGTTATCTGTATATCTAGAGAGAAAGGCACATCTCAAAAGAACAGGAGTGTGGCTATCTGCACCAGCTGCTGATTGAAATCAAATAGCTTTTTAAAACCCACATTTGAGAGAGTTTCTGCAAAAGTTTCAATAACCAGGATTAAAAGAGACTAACTATTGATATTAAGGCATAAAACAACTTTGGGGCCCCCAGTGTTCTACAAGGAGGGAGCAGACTTAGCAAGCTGATCTGCCCCCAAAGATGTATATTGTCCAGTGATCTTATGAGATGTGGCTGAGGAGTATAACAGAAATGAACGTTCTTCCAGAGAGATGATTCTACCACCCAGGTACACAATGGATTGGAAAAAATAGAGGCCTAATCAAGTAATATTTCTTATCTTTCCATTAAGAGTGTTTGTTGCAGTTATTATTCACTGTCCCACGATTGTATTTTGAGGGAAGTGCACCTTTATTGATAGATCTTCAGATCCTCACACTACGGAAGGACTATCGTGAGACCCTAAATTTTGCACTTTGTGCCCGGATTGGATGAGATATTCAGGATTTCTTCCTTAGAGGTGGGGGGGGGATATATTTTGATTGCAGAAGGAAGGAAACAATGTATTTGATCAAGACAGCAGACAGTAGTATATTTCATCGTAATACATGTCAACCCATTGTCTTTGGACTTAGGCATCACTCGCTTTGACAGTGTTTCAGTTCTGAGTAGAAGCTTTGAGGTAAAAATGAGTTTCCACCAGCTCTATGATTCTTCACCTCAGCTGTAAAAATAAGAGCAGACTGATCCCCACAGAGGGTCCTTCTGTCTGCGTCTTAGAATCAGAAGACACATGGAGCAGAGGCACAGGCAAGAGAAACACTGGGGTTGAGCAGTAGCTGACTCCTAGTTATAAGGAAAATACATGTGACAAGGAAATACATTTTTATCATTAGAAAACTCTAAGATTCGTGGTTGTGTGTTACCATAGAAAAACTAACTGAAAGAGATGCTTAGTTCATTATTTTTTCATACTTTCTTTACTTGTCCTAATAAAATAAATTCAGGTTATAATATTTTTTCTAGGTACTACTTTGACTATATTCTGTAAGTTTGGGCACGTAGTAGGTTTACAACCATTCAGTTTTAAATATTTTCTAGTTTCCATTTTAATTTTTTTCCCATGTCTAATTTAAAGTGAGTTTCCCAATGTTCAAGTTTTTGGAAGAGTTCTAGTTATTTTTTATTGATTTCTAATTTAATTGCCTTTTGTAAGACAAGGTGGCCCATAGTATATCAATCCTTTGAAATTTCTTGAAGTTTTCATCAGGGCCCAGTCAGAGTCAATTTTAATAAATGTCAAAAGTGCAATAGGAAAGAATGTATGCTAGAACAGAGGTCAAAACCAAACTAACATACAAAACAACAACAACCAGAAAAACCATTTGCATCCTCAAAGTGATTGATAAATGTGCTTCAATTAGTTACATTTACACAGGTGCACCTAGGAAAGTTTTCATCTGGAACCAGTATCTAGAAAACCCTCTGCCAGAAGAGGAGTTTAGTGATAAAGTTTTTGAAACATTCACTTACTTAAATAAGGGGTAGGATGCACTGCTCTCGGTGAGAGCAACCACTGGCCTGGGTGAAGGCCATGGGCATACTGGAACAGAATAGGTATCTGGAGACGGTCCCATAACCTCACCGCCATCTACCACACCTCTCATCCCTCCCCCCGCCCACCAACTGAAGTGCTGCCAGTCAGAGGCAGGAAGGACTCATGCTTTTCTTCCCACCCGTCCTCCCTTTCTTCTCTTTCTTTCTCAAGAAAGAAAGAGAAGTACCAGGTACTATGGTGGATATGAAGACGAATGACTCATAACCTCTATCTTCAAACTGTTACACACTCATAAAGACGCCAGTAACACTAACCAGAGGTACACTAATGAAAGGCACGATGTGTTAGGGCAATGGTCCCCAAACGTTTTGGCACCAGGGACCGGTTTCGTGGAAGACGATTTTCCCACAGAAGGGGGAGGAGGGTGGTTCAGGCAGTAGAGCAAGCGATGGTTCAGGCGGAAACGCGAGCGACAGGGAGTGATGGGGGGCGGCAGATGAAGCTTCAGCTCGCTCACCCGCCGCTCACCTCCTGCTGTGCGGCCCAGTTCCCAACAGGCCACGGACTGGTACCAGTCCATGGCCCTGGCGTTAGGGACCCCTGTGTTAGTGAATAAATGAGAAACCGGCCAGAAGGCCCAGGTGAAGGAAGGATGGTAAGTACCCCCAAGTCTGGGATAAGAATTTGTCTGGGCCCTTAAGAAAATGATCGCTCTGGCTTCCCTGACTGGAATGTGTATAATATCAGGAATGCAACTAAGATGACCATGGGTACATCTGTCTCCTGAGAGAAAGAAAGGATAGGCGAATACTTACAGTGTTTTACACCTGCCAATGCTGTAAGGTTTCCTCTATATGATTACACAAGTTTTTCTCTTTTGTTCGTTGACTCCCTACACCAGATATGGTATATCATTAATAATGATCTATATTGTTTATAAAAGTCCTTTCCAATAGAAATATGTGAGCCATGTATATTTAATTTAAATGTTCTAGAGGTAATATTTAAAGAAGTAAAAAGAAACAAACTTAATTTAATGATGTACGTTATTTAACTCAACATATATCACAAATATTATCATTTAAATATATAATTAATATAAAAAGATTAATGAGTTATTTTATGGGTTTTTCTTTTTCTTCTACATCTGAAATTCAGTATGTATTATACACTTACAGTACATATCAATTTGTACTAGCCACATTTCAAGTATTCAGTAGACACATTAGCTAATGGCTAGCTTATTGCATAATTCAGATCAAAACATAGATGAATTGTTAAATATTTATATTGTTTATAACACAGGTAGGAAGAAAGAAAATATAGCGATCAGTATAACAGTTTATGAAAGTCAGAGAGGTTTATACATTAAACATCTAAATAAACTTGAGAACAACAACAATGGAAGTAAAGGCTATGTATAAAATTCAAGTTCAGATTCACAAATAAACAGAGATCCCTTTAAGAAATTGTCTGATAAATGATTGTTTCTCCTATTTACATGGGATTACCTTTGTTTTTAATTTACGTCAATGTGTTTTAAATTGTTTTGTTTACAGGGTGGAGAGTTCTTAATATGTCATCACAATATCAAATACAATGACTTTTTGGCCTTGCAGAGAGGAAATCCTACACTATATGGGGCTGCTGGACTTCAGGGCGGGGCCTTGTATTCTGCAGAACAAGCCACTCAAATTAGTCAAGGCTTAATTCAGAGCCAAAACAAAAATAAGGATTTCTTGGGAAGAACTTCATGTGTTCTGAGAACAGGACATGTATTTGATCAAATCACAAACTATATTTCTTAAGCACCTGACATATTCAATGCACTTTGTTATCCCCTGGGATTAGTAGTTTCATAAACCAGTTACACAAACCAGTATCTAATCCACAACTAATCGAAGTATTACAGAATGTTGTCAGGTTTTTTTTTTTAGGGAGAACTCAAGAATAAATCAAGTCACTCTGTGGCAATAAGCACATCAGCCTTCAAAGAAGGCAGAGTTACTGGGAAAGAAGTAGATAGAAGGGAAGGAAACATAATTCTGTGATCTCTGTGCCGTGAAGGAAAGTCAGACTGTTAACAAAAGATAAGAGACAATATTGGAAAGTTTGACAGGAGGATAGACCCAGGGACATAGATTTTTGTGAGTCATGTGACAAAGGAAGATTTAAATTTAGATTGTTTGAGCTTTGAATAGTCCCTGCCTACCCTTGGACATTCTTATTCACATCTCAAACCTTACCTGGTGCCGTAATTTTCATGCTCAAAATACCATCATCCTTACTTTGTTATTATTATTCTATACTTGCATTGAGAATAAGATTTAATATTCAATCTTATAAAACAAAACAAAAAACAATGCCCAAAGTACAGCTAGGTATTTTGAAACACAATCTAAAAATCCATTTGCCAACCACACTTCTGGGGCTAGCTGGCTCATAGATTCAAGATTGGCCCTTGGAGATCAACGGTTCCAATTTATCGTCATTTTGTAATAAAAATAAGTCATGGTCCTTGACAGATCTTGATTACAACATTACCAAATTCTTCTGCATCCAGAATAATCTCCAGCATGACCCAAATGGTCCTCCCTGAGTCCTAATCAGATTACAAAACATAGAGGTCACATGCAGAGCAGAAAAAGATAAATGTCATCACCTCATCCAGGCAGTAGTCTGCCAGGCTTCCATGACATATTAGCAGTATTTGAATTGCTGTCATCAATGATATGAAAAAAAAAAAAGTTACGCCGTACATGGTGTCCTTCTAACTTCCATGCAGTATGCAGTTTGCAAAGTGAGCCCAGCCTTACGTATACCCCCAGCCCCTCTCCCTAATTATTCATTAAGCTTATTCCCCAGCTGACTTCTCATTTCCATAACCTATTTTCCTCTTCACCTTTCTACCTCTCTGCTCTAGTTTTAATTTTTTTCCCTTTTTTTACTCTCTAATGCAAAAGTACGTTATGTCCCTAGATAGCACATTTTTAATATTCAGGTTAATATTATTAGACTAAAACATTCCTCTCTACCACCTTTGGTCCCTGAAGCAATCCTGAAATGGCAATCCATTTAAAGCAGAGCTCCAGTCTAGGTGCAAAGGCACAGATCCCTCAGCTGTAAATGGGGTATAGATTTCATTGTATTTCCTATTCGTGTTATGTATTCTAAGAGGCTATGGAGCCTCCTGCCTAACTATATTTATAGTGTCAGGGAACATGCAACCAAAAAGGTAACCTCTTTGGTTACCTTTTACAATTATTTCCTTAAGTACTTGAGGAAAGTAAAAGCCCTAGACAGGGAATCTTGCTCTTAGGTACAAGCTTCCAGCTTCATATTGGCTGTGGAATGATGAGCAATTCATTTAATTTCTCTGTAATATGGAAATAATAAAGTACTTACGGTAGTGTTACTGGGTAAATAAATGAAATAACACACAGTTCCTCACACATAAGGAGGACTCAAGTAATTAGTTATATTATTATCATCATCATTATTATTAATAATAAAGTAGCATGATCATAATGAGGTCTTCACCAACTGGAGAACAGGTCTCCATAGAGTCCATTCAGTGTCCAAAGTACAGATTGAAAAAGGATGATCAGAGGCAGAAGCTGTGGCTGGGGTCTGCTCTTTGTTTTATCCCAATTTTGATATGAAACACAAGATGCATGCTTGACTCTTTCCCTTATTTATCAGTTTAGCACATTAAATTTTTTTTAAAATATCTTTATTGGAGTAGAATTGCTTTACAATGTTGTGTTAATTTTTGAAACACAATCTAAAAATCCATTCGCCAACCACCACTTTGTTCTGCTGTACAACAAAGTGAATCAGCTATATGTATACATGTATCCCCATATCCCCTCCCTCTTGTGCTTCCCTCCCACCCTTCTTATCCCACCCCTCTAGGTGGTCACAAAGCATCAAGCTGATCTCCCTGTGCTATGTGGCAGCTTCCCACTGGCCATCCATTTTACATTTAGTAGTGTACATGTGTCAACGCTACTCTCTCACTTCGTTCCAGCTTCCCCTTCCCCTTCTGTGTCCTTAAGTCCGTTCTCTACATCTGCATGTTTATTCCTGCCCTGCTACTAGGTTCATCAGTACTGTCTTTTTAGATTCCATATATGTAGCACATTAAATTTGGTTGATGAATCTCTTAAATCTATTTTAATCAATAGTCTCATCCATTTTATTCTCTTGATATTTATTTGTTGGAAATATTGAGTCATTTGATCTTCAGAGATCTTTAGAGTTTCCCTCAGTCTGGATTTTGTTAATTGTATCCCTATGGAGCAGTTAGTAGTTTCCTGTGTTCTCTATTTTTCCTGTCAGTTGTTTGATCTAAGGCTTGATCAGATTCAGATTTGATTTTTTACAAAATTTCTCTATAGATGTTGTAGTATTGTTCATCTCTTCTAATTTTACAAGCTACTATTGATGGTCAGTGTCTTGATCCCTAATGGGGATCAATGAGAGGCAAGGAGCAGTGAAAAGATAATACTGCAATGCTATTATTCCTTCATTTATTTCCCAAAATATTTCTATAAAGGGAAACTTCCCCTCATTACCCAATAGTTACCCAATAGTACAATATAGGAAGGGCATCTACCCAGTGGTTATCCAGTGGTA
Organism: Delphinapterus leucas; assembly: GCF_059928025.1. Classification (NCBI taxonomy): domain Eukaryota; kingdom Metazoa; phylum Chordata; class Mammalia; order Artiodactyla; family Monodontidae; genus Delphinapterus; species Delphinapterus leucas. Next base: position 71,608,362 of record NC_143139.1, read on the forward strand.
CAATATAGGGAAGGTAGGATAAATGCTTGATTCCTCCTTATTTTTTACTAGTTTTAAAAATTATAAATTGGTTCCCTAGAATTCTGGAACCAGTTCATTTGGTTGTAGTGGTGATTTTTTTATAAGTATTATTATGAACCAATTGATTAAAACATATTTTTTATTAAAGCCACTGTAATTGGCATCCTTACTGATGATCAAATTGATCCATATTTTTTCTGATAAAGTTGATTTTATTGTAATGTATGAATACTTGCCCAGTAACTGAAAGGATAATCAGACGCAAATCAGTAAACATGAAGAAACTTTAAAAATGACTAACAGAGTTTACATAGTTGTATACATAAAACATTGCTGAAACAACTATAGAACCTGTTGTTTTCTAGTACAATTGGAATTGTTCCATCTTTTGCCAGTGGGATCCTTTTAAGTTTGATTCCTGCATCCTTTTAACATGACCTTAGTAATGTTTGATAGCTTCCTTGCTAACCAGTATGGTAACATGTTTCAAACTCATCTGCATATTTCCTATCCCAACACTTTGGTTTGTTTTAGTGGAAAACAGTACAATAAGGCCAAATTCTGAGTGCAAGGGGGCTTATTGCTCTTCGGTAAGTCATAGTTTTTAGGCCTTTTCATTCGACTAAAAGTTCTGCATCCAGTTCCACTGTTGGGGATGGGGTGTTCCCCAGCACCTCCAACAAGCAATTCTCAGACCCCATCTGGGTGTCCTACAATTCAACTAAATTCTGACACTACCTACTCAGAGAAAGCATCAGATTCCACAGGTTTATGGTTCAGCCCTACAAGACTGGCCCCAGCACATACACTTCAGATGCCACTTGCAAGCCCATGCTGTCCTCTGTGCTTTTGACTGAACTGCTACATATTGAAGGTTCTAACAAACCCCTCCTTGGGTTCTATTAATTTTTTAGAGTGACTCACAAAACTCGATAAATATTTTAGTTACTAGATCACTGGTTTATTATAAAAGGATATAACTCAGGAATAGCCAGATGGAAGAAACGCACAGGGCAAGGTGCAGGGAAGGGGCATGGAGCTTCCATGCCTCTCGAAGCACGCCACGCTCGACAAACTTCCACGTGTTCACCAACCCAGAAGTTCTTTGAACCCTGTCTTTTGGGGTTTTTATGGAGGCTTCATTACATAGGCATAATTGATTAAATCATTAGCCATTGGTAATCAATTCAATCTCTAACTCATCTCCCCTTCCCTGAGGTCCGGGGGTTAGGACTGAAAGCTTTAACTAGCTCTAGTCACAAGTTTGGTTCTCCTGGCAATCAGCCCCCATCCTTAGGTGAGGTCCAAAAGTCACCTCATTAACATAACAAATGACACCTTTATTGCTCTTATCATTTTGGAAATTCCAAGGGCTTTAGGACCTCTGTGCCAGAAACAGCAGACAGAGACAAAATTCATATTTATTATTATAAATCATAATATAATACTAGGCTAGTATTTATATTTAAGATAAATTACATCAAAATAAGGTATATTTAAAGAAGCTTTCCTGTTCTCTCTACCCTATTCTCTCCCTCTCCCTAGAGGTAACCATTTTTTTTAATGTTATGTATTTTTCTTCATTGTTTTATTTTTATATGTATACAATAATTGGAAAATATAGTAAACAATACACATTTTCCCCACCTTGCTTTTATCACTTCACAATATATCCTGGGCATATCCATAGTAGCACACAGAGATTTTCCCCATTCTTTTTTATAGCTGCATAGTACCTCCATTGGATGGTTATGTCAGTCTACTTATTGCATGAAGGGGACCCCTTCCAGGGCCTGAGTGGACTCTTGTCTAACATTCAGAAATGAATTGTGGAGATACACGTGCTGACAGAGCAAGAGACTTTATTGGGGAGGGGCGCCCAGGAGGAGAGCAGCAGGTTAAGGGAACCCAGGAGAACTGCTCTGCCACGTGGCTAGCAGTCTAAGGTTTTATGGTAATGGGGTTAGTTTCTGGGTTGTCTCTGGCCAATCACTCTGACTCAGGGTCCTTCCTGGTGGCACTCGCATCGTTCAGCCAAGATGGATTCCAGCAAGAAGGATTCTGGGAGGTTGGTGGGACATATGGACTGGAGGCTCCTCTCTCCTTTTGACTTTTCCAGAATCCTTTCAGTTGGTGGTAGCTTGTTAGTTCTGTGTTCCTTACCAGGACCTCCTGTTGTAAGATAACTTATGCAAGTGGTTACTATGGTGCCTGGCCAGGGCGGGTGGTTTCAATTAGTGGTTCCCCTACTATACTCAACCACTCCCTTACTGATGTACATTTAGGGTGGTTCCAGGATTTTTTTTTTTTTTTTTTTTTTGCGGTACGCGGGCCTCTCAGTGTTGTGGCCTCTCCCGTTGTGGAGGACAGGCTCTGGACGCGCAGGCTCAGCGGCCATGGCTCACGGGCCCAGCCGCCCCGCGGCATGTGGGATCCTCCCGGACCGGGGCACGAACCCATGTCCCCTGCATCAGCAGGCAGACTCTCAACCACTGCGCCACCAGGGAAGCCCTGGTTCCAGGATTTTGATAGGATAAAAAGTCCTTCAATAAATAGTCTTGAGCAAATGTGTTTTTGAATCTGTGCTAGGGTAACTCTGGGATTAATTCCTAGTAGTGGAATTGCTGGGTCAATGGGTAAATGTATATGTAATTTGTAGATTTTCCCAAACTACCTCCATAGACATTGTACCATTTTGCATTCACATTGACAGTGCATAAGAGAGCCTGTTTTTCCATAGCCATGCCAACAGGGCATGTTGCCAAACTTTTGGATTTTGGCTCATTAAATAGCTAAAAATTTTACCTTGGTGAGTTTTAATTAGCTTTTCTCTTACTATAAGCAATTTTAATCATCATTCCATGTTTTTAAAGCCATTTGCATTTCTTTTTTATTTTGGAACTATTCATTTTTCCAGCTCAACTTTCTATAGTTACTAGTCTTTCTCTTCTCTAGTTATTCAAGTATTAGAAACATTTGTGAGATAAACTGAAAATATGTTCCTAAGTTTGTCATTTTTCTTGCCTTGAAAAAATTTCATCAATATGTATATAGACATACATACAGGCATCTACCCTTATTGCTTTTGGATTTAGAGTCAGATTCAAGGAAGCTTTATCTACTTCTATTTATAAAGGAATTCACCCATATTTCCTCTGTTACTTGTATGGTTTCATAATTTTACATCTAAATCTCTTGTGAAGTTGACGCTTGAACAATGCAAAGGGTTAGGGATGCTGACCCTCCAGGCAGTTGATATTCCGAGTATAACTGATAGTCAGCCCTCCATATCTGAGATTTCATATCCTCAGGTTCAACCAACCCCAGATAGTACAGTACTGTAATAAGTAGTTATTGAAAAAATTCCCATATAAGTGGACCCATGCAGTTCAAACCCATGTTGTTCAAGAGTCAACTGTACATGTGAAATTTATCCTAGTATATGGTGAGAAGAGTGAATCCACTTTTATCTTTTTCCATAAACTATTTCTTTTGACATCATTTATTTTATAAATTCACCTTTTCCCTCACTTGAGATGCCATCTGTGGTCCCCTACAAAGATATTCAAGTCCTAATCCCTGGAACTTGTGAATATTTTTACATGGCAAGGGGGAATTATGGCAGCAAATGGAATTAAGTTTGCTAATTACCTGACCTTAAAATAAGGAGATTACTTTTATCCAGGCAGGCTCAGTGTGATCACAGGTCTTTTAGAGTGGAAGAGGGAGGCAGAAAAGGACGTCAGAGTCAGAGAAAGATTTGAATGCTACACTGCTGGCTTTGAAGGGCAAGGAAGGAGCCATGAACCTGTTGGGGCCCAGGGGAGGCCACCCCAAAGCACACCTCAAAGGCATATTGATGATTTTGAATTAAAGTTACTTAAGAAACAGCCAATGCAAGAGGGGTACTCTGACCCTCTTTTCTGTCTCCCTAAAAGCAGGAAATAAATCTCCCATGAAAGGTGCCCTCCTGCATCTGGAGGTAGAAGGACACCCTTTTGCCAGAGACAGGGAATTGGGGCAGAGAAGCCAATATAAACAAACCTTGTTACTTCCTTAATTATTACCCCCAAACAAATTCTGTTTAGATTCTTCACTAATTGAGCACCTGAAACCTAAGTTTCTTTGTCCTGTCAATTCCTCACAAATTTATTACTTCTTTTTCTAAAAACGTACAAAAGCTGCCTGCTCGGGCCACTTCTTAGGTCCCATTTCTATGAGATTTCCATGCCCATCATTTAAAATTTCTTTGTTTTTCTCCTGCTAATCTGTCTTGTGTCAATTTTATTATTACTCCAGCCACAAGTACTCAAGAGGGGTAGAGGGATAGATTTCTCCCTCCCTGACAAGCCATGAGCCATAAAATGCAGGAAGCCTGTTGAAGCTGGAGAAAGCAAGGAAATAGCTCTCTCCTAAAGCCTATCAAAGGAATGCATTCCTGCAGACACCTTGATTTTAACCCACTGAGAACCATTTCGGATTTCTGATCTACAGAGCTGAAATCTGTGTTACTCAATCTGTGTTGTTGCTAAGTTTATGGTAATAGCAATAAGAAACTAGTACATCATCTTTATCATAAACTAAATTTAAGAATTAATTTGGGTTTATTTCTGCATTTTCTGTCCCATTCCATCAGTCTGTCTTTCCATGTGCCAATATAATACAGTTTTAATTATAGAGAGTTTACAGTAAGTTTAATATATCTGCTAGAGACACCCCCTCCCATTTCTTCCCCAAGGCTTTCCTGGCTATTCTCACTTGTTTATTTTTACAAATAAATTTTATAATCAACTTAACTGTGGGGGCGGGGGTGTGAAGAACTCGATGATAGCCTTAGTACCAATAGTCTTTTAACTTTGGGCAGTCACATATTTGCTTTGTGATGGAGGCTCAGTGATTCATACAATGAAAGATGAGACAAGAGTACCTGGTATAATACACCAGCCAGAAACTACAGTGGAAAAAATAAGAAAAGTGCTATTAAAAGTTACTTGGAATTCAGTTATGTAAACAAACAATTCCTTTATTATCAAGACTTTTTAAACACCAAGAGACAGAAACCACATTCCACCTAACTTAAGGGGAAGAAAAGACACTAATTGGCTCACACAATTGAAAATCCCAAGTAAGGTTCAGTGCAGGTCCTCGAATGACGTCACAAACAGGTCGCCCTTTTTTCAGCCCTTTGTTTCTCACTGTGGTCTTTCCTGCTCAGGCACACCCTCTTCGTGTACTGGCTCCCTCTAGCTACAGACATGGACTTGACCAACTTAGCCACTGCTGAGGGAAAAGGGTGCCTCTTCCTCAATAGCTCCAGCAAAAGTTGAAAAATTAAGTCTCATTAGTCTAGCTTGCTTCATTACTCACCCCTAAGCCAATCACTATGACCAGAGGAATAGAATACTCTGAATAGTTGTGGGTCATGAAGCTGCTCTTGAGGATGGCATGGGGTCAGCTCCCCCTGACTGCAAAGGTGAGAGTAAAGGAAGAGGCAGACAGAGCACTGTGAGCAGAAAAAGATTGAATGGATAGAAGACAGGCAAAAGGAACATAGGACGCCTCAATGGATTAGTTCCATGTAAATAAATATAGGTGTGAAGTGTCACTGGGTGGTGTAGAGATGAGGAAAAAGGAGTAATTAAACTTGCCTAGGAGCTGATCAACTGTCAATGTTTAAGGAATGCACAAAATCCCAGTTCTGAACTCAGAAAGAGGCACTGCCAGACTTGCCAAACACTTGCTCCGGTTTCGCCAAGCACCAACTGCAGAGTATCTGACTCCTCTGAGAGACTTGGTGCCTTCCCAGCTGTGCTCCTGAGCCAGATGGGCTTGCCAACCAGATTCATTGGAAAGAGTTTCAACCCAGTGCAGTTAAAATGAAAAACAAGTTTGGAAGATTTGAACCTGAAGTCAATTGAGCAGAAAAACCAGTCTGGCAAGGCAGTGCCAAAGATTTCATATAGTTATATTTAAGAAGAATCCTAAAGGCCAAGGTAAGAAAAGAGAGAAGGACTTTTCAGGAAAAAAAACCGTGGCAGGGTGAAAGAACATGCTAGGTTTGAGGGGCTCTGGAAATCCCCTGCGGCTGCTGCAGAGCTTGGGCGTGAAGATACCAGGATGCAAGAAGTGGCACGAGGATCTTTCAGGCCATGCTGAAGAGTTCACAACTGATTCTGAGTGTCGTCAGGTGGTTCTAAAGAGGAGAGGAGGAGGGTCAGATTTTAGTGTGTAACGAGTTGAGCTCCATTTTCCTCAAACCTGGATACATTTCTCATGTTTCTTCATAAGCAGTGATGTGGTTAAGAGTGTGGGTGTGCTATTCACACGGCCTGGGATCAAAGGCCTGCTCCACCATTTACTTGCTTTGTGGCCTTGGGCAAGTTAATTAATATCTTTGCACCTCTGTTTCCCCATTTTTACAAAGGGGATCAAAATAAACCTAATTTATAGAATTGTTGTGAGGACTAAATGAGAGAAACATATGTGAAGCGTTAGTACATGGGTTGTTACCAATAAATTCCTAATTTCATTGGTTATTATTCTAAGGGATTTCCTTCCTTCTTTGTCCCAAATTCCACCTTTTAAAAATCCTCCTTATCTTTTAACATTCAGTTTGAAAACCTGCCATCTTGATGAAAATATAGTCCTCAACTAGATATTTCTCCTGCATATGCACATATCTACACATGCGCACACACACACACCATTGTCAGGGTTAACCAAATAAATGTAACAGCCAAGTAGAATCTAGAAAGGAATAAAGCAGTCACAGATCACAGGATAGGAATGACACCAAAGGCTAAAGGACCTGTCTCAAGATTTCTAATTGGCTAGAATTGATCCAATGGGAATGCAGGATAGCTACAGCAGAAGGAGATCTACCCCATGATGGCTGAGAAAGAAGTCATATAGTGTGTGCTTTGCACACTTTAATAGGCATATGAATCACCCAGGGATCTCGTTAAGGTGCAGATTCCAATACAGTGGATCTGAGAAGAGGCCTGAAATGCTGCATTTCTAACAAGTTCCAAGGCAATACCATGCTGCTCCTCCTCTGATCTCCTTTGAGTAGCAGGGCTTTAGGGAAGAGGATAAGGTGCAATTCAGGGAAGTCAAGAAAACCACTAAAACCTGTAGGTCAACAAGACAAAGAGTGGATGTATTTGAAGTGATGTCAGCATTATGACAAAGATGTCCCTCATACATGTTTACCCCACCTCAACAACAACAATTTGGCATCCATCCCTGTATATCCATGCCTTGGTGGTTACTGTGGGATCCAGCACCATATGCCAAGGGACCTGGAAGGAGTCTTGCCCACCTGTGCATCAGGTAATAGGCATATAAACCTTGGTCCTGGCTGTAGACCCTGTAGTAGACTGTGAACTGGCTCCAGCCTCTCTCAGCAATTGTCCAGGAGCCCTGGAAAACACTCTCTTAGACAATCACTCATCGATGAGACAGCCTTTATGGAAGTCCAGGTTTCCATCAGAGAAGGTCCAGCATGACATTGGAGCAAACAAATACAAGTTTGAATGCATTGGAGAGAGTAAAAAGAACAGTTTGAGTTTACCCACATTATCCCTCCCCCAGGGTGGCAAACTTAGGGCCAAAGGTGATCTTCTCAGCTCATGTTTTCTCCTAGCAGGGAAAGTGTGAGCATGTGAGTGAGCACCCAGTTTCCATAACTGTGTGGGACACTGCCAAAGAGGCTCATTTCCCTCTTACCCCTTCCATAATACTGAATCATGAGCTGTATGACTGGGGGCTGTGAAGAGTCTGGAAGAGAGGTAAATAGGATTCTTGGAGGACATTAAAGGAATGCAGATCCTACTAACTGTATTGCAGACTCCATCAAGAAGCCTACCCATGAACTGCTGGGAACACCTCACCTGTAGATCTCCCCAACTAGTTCATGAGCACTCCTAGCACCTTGTACACCTTACCCACACATGACCCTGTGGCCATCCGCATGTGTACTCCCAGTTGTGGCAGTGAGAGCGAGCTTTGGCAGATGGTTAATGAGCAAGTATAGAAAGCCAGCCTGGATCTGTGAGCCAGTGAGAGACCACACACTTGAGATTTAGTGCCACCTTTGGGAAAACTAAAGGGAAGCTACCGTCTCTCAGCTTGATGTGTTGCAGGAATAAGAGAAGGCATAGACACTTAATATTTCTGGAACAAGAAGCATGGAGCAGGTGTATCCATAGAAGGTCTGAGAAAGCCTCAGAATCCTTAGCAGAGCTGATGGAAGGTATTTCTCTCTTGAAGACATTAAAGACTGGTGGAGGTGACTGCTACTTCAAATGTAAAGACAGCAACACAAAACTCCAAGGAACATGAAAAAGTCAAGGAAACATGACACCACCAAAAGATCATAATAATATTCCAGTAGATGATCCCAAAGATATGGAGATCTGGGATTTACCTAATAAAAAATTCAAAATAGCTATTTTAGGGAAACTCAATAAGCTATAAGAAAACTCAGAAAGACGATTCAGTAAAATCAGGAAAATAATACACAAACAAAATATGTTTAACAAAGAGATATAAATCATAAAAAATAACCAAACAGAAATTGTGGAGCTAAAGAATACAATGAATGAAATTAAATTAAAAAATGCATAGAGAACATCAACATCAAAATGCATCAAGCAGAAGAAAGAATCTGTGAGTTAGAAGACAGGAACTTTAAATAATTCAGTCAGGAAAACAAAGAAAAAGAATAAAAATCAATGAAGAAAGCCTACATGATCTATTGGATACCATCAGAAGAAACATTTTCCAATTTTTGGAGTTCCAGAAGGAGAAGAGAGGGTGAAGTGGACAGAAAGCTTATTTAAGGAAATAATGCCTGACAGTTTTCGAAAGTTGGGGAGAGACTTAGATATCCAAGTTCATGAAGCTCTTAGGTCACCAAACAAACTCAATATATCGAGATTTTCTCCAAGACAAGGTATAGTAAAACTGTCAAAAATCAAAGAGAAAAACAGAATCTTAAAAGCCAGAAGAGAAAAGAAGCTTATATACAAGGAAGCACCCATAAGGCTATCAGTGAATTTCTCAACAGAAACCTTACAGTCCAGGAGAAAGTGGGATAATATATTCAAAGTGCTGAATGAAAACAAACAAACAAAAAACCTTCCAACCAAGAATACTCTATCAGGCAAGGTTTTCCTTCAGAAATGAAGGAGAGATACAGACTTTCCCAGAGAAACAAAAGCTGAAGTAGTTCACCACCACTAGACCTGCCTTACAAGAAATGCTGAAAGGCATTCTCCAAGCTGAAATGAAAGGATGCTAATTAGTAACATGAAAACATATGAAAATATACAACACACTGGTAAAAGTATCTAGTCAAGTCAAGTTCATAATACCCTAATATTATAATATCATGGTAAGTTAACCACTTAACTCTAGCATGAAGTTTAAAGGACAAGAGTATTAAAAATAACTATAGCCACAATAATTTGTTAATAAATACACAATATAGAAAATGGGAAAAAGCAATTCTAAAATTCATACAGAATCACAAAAGACCCCACATAGCCAAAGAAATCCTGAGAAAGAAGAGCAAAGTTGGAGGCATCATACGTCTTGATTTCAAACTATACCACAAAGATATAGTAATCAAAAGAGTATGGCGCTGGCATAAAAATAGATACGAAGCCAATGGAACAGAATTGAGAGTCCAGAAATAAACCCTCATATATATAGTCAACTAACATTTGACAAGGGAGACAAGAATATTGGATAATCACATGCAGGAGAATAAAATTGGATCCTTATTGTACATTATTCAGAAAAATTAACTTGAAAAGAATTAAAGGCCTGATACTATAAAACTCCTAGAAGAAAACATAGGGAAGAACCTCCTTGACACTGGTCTTGGCAACAATTTTTAAAATATATCACCAAAAGTGCAAACAACTAAAGCAAAAACAAATAACTGGGACTATATCAAACTAAAAAAGCTTCTGCACAGCAAAAGAAACAATCAACAAAATGAAGAGTCAGCCTGCAGAATGAGAGAAAATATTTGGAAAGCTTATATCTGAGAAGTGGTTAATATCCAAAATATTTAAGAAACTCATAGAACTGAAGAGGAAGAAACCAAACAATCTGATTTTAACATGTGCAGAGGAATTGAATAGACATTTCTTCAAAGAATATATACAAATGGCCAAAAGGTACACAAAAATATGCTCAATACTATTAATCATCAGAAAAACGCACATCAAAACTGCAATGAGCTATCACCTCATGCTTGTTAGAATGGCTATCATCAAGAGTACAAGAGATAACAAGTGTTGGCAAGGATGTGGAGAAAAGGGAATCCTCATGCACTGTTGGTGGTAATGTAAGTTGGTACAGTCACTATGGAAAACAGTATGAAGTTTCCTCAGAAATTAAAAATAGAATCACCATGTGATTTGGCAATTCCACTCCTGGGTATATAGCCAAAGGAAATGAAAGCAGGATCTCAAAAGGATACCTACATTCTCATAGTCATTGCAGCATTATTCACAATAGCCAAGATGTAGAAAAAACCTAAGTGTCTGTGTACAGATGAATGGATAAAGATTTATTTATATATATAATATATATTATTAATATATAATGAACATTATTCAGCCATGAGAAAGAAGGAAGTCCTTCCATTTGTGACAACATGGATGGACCTTGAGAGCATTATGCTAAGTGAAATAAGCCAGACAGAGAAAGCAAATAGTGTATGATATCACTAATATGTGGAATCTAAAAAACAAAACTCATAGAATAGAAAGTAGAATGGTCGTTGCCAGGGGCTGGGTTGAGGAGTGAGGGTAGAAATGGGAAGGTGTTGGTCAAAAGATACCATCTTCCAGTTATAAGATGAATAAATTCTGGGGAATCTAGTACACAGTATGGTGATTATAGTTAACAATACCATATTATATACTTGAAAGTTGTTAAGAGAGTAGATCTTAAATGTTCTCACCACAAAAAACAAATGGTAATTATGTAAGGTGATGGAGGTGTTAACCAATGCTACTGTGGTAATCATTTTGTGATATATAAGTGTATCAAGTGAACATATTGTACCTCTTAAACCTACACAACGTTACATGTCAGTTATATCTCAGTAAAGCTGGAAAAAATTAATTAAAAATCTATATTGAATAAAAAAGTACCTGAAGAAAAGAATAAGACATAGTGTGAACAAACTGAAGAATAACAGTAGCAAGAAAGGAACATGAGCCAGGAGACCACAATCTAAATCAAAAGCAGGCACATTACATCGTTCTTGAACCAGTGACGCAGAAGGTCCAGAAGGATACCTGGAGTCAAAGTCTAGGACAGGGATGCAGAGCCCAGAGAACTGAGCAGAGATCCATATGGGCTGTTGCCAGACTCTCACACTGGCTATACACACAGCCTGCTATCATGTAGGGAAGCAGCGTGGTGGAAAGAGCTCTAGACTTGGAACAAATTCCAGTGAGATACTAGATTCTACCACTTACTGGCTGTATGATCTCTCTGAGGACCCATGTCCTCACCCAAGAAGTTTGGCGGCGGGGGGTGGTTAATACCTTCTTTAAAAGTCTGTAGAAATTAAATAAAGTAATTCTTCCACTGAAAGAAAGGCTACCTAGATGATCTCTAAATTACCTTCTAAGATTCAGATTACACACCTATGATTACCATAGTCCTGTTTTTTTAAAATCACCATCTCCTTGCCTGTAAGAAAACTCAGAAGTCTCGTCTAAGTCACTCTCACCAAATCCATTATTATGTAAGAGATGACAGAGAGGTTGCAAAGTGCAGGCAGATAACTTCCAAGAGTGTCATGAATTGGGTGGGAACTGGAGATCCCTAGAGGGTGCTGCCTTTTCACAAGATTATTGCCAAGGGAGAAAATCAGCCTGATTTCAACACAAAAAGAAATATTTACTTGAAAACCTCTTAATTTTTTAAATTTTGGCAATAATTCAAATATTTAAACACTTGTTTTAAGCCACACACAGCCTATCTGCAGGGCCAATTCTTGCCCCCGACCAACTGTTTTTCCCTTCCATCTTTGCCTTAATCCTTCTAGGAATTCATGCATTTTAAAAGAGGACGAATATATGGTAGATTTTTAAAAGACTTGGTATGGCAGATTTTCAGGCAACCCTACAGTAAAAGTAGGAGACATTTACAGCACAACCCATTTTCAGCTCCCTTAACTCAGATCATCAGACTTCTTTTCCTTGGCCTCTTTGCATATATGGAGGATCTATTATAAACTGGGTGGTCAAGAAGGCCTCTCTGAGGACGTCACATTTAAACTGAGACTGAAGGATACGGAGAAACCTATCATGTAAAGATCTGGAGGAAGACCATTGCAAGAAGCAGGACCCTAAGGTGGAGGAAACATGGATTATTCTAGGAAGAGGAGGAAGGCTGGTGAGGCTAGAGTACAGAGAGTGAGGAGGGGGCTACGGATCTGAAGAGGGAGGGGCAGGCAGCAGGTACCTCATGTAGGGCCTGGCAGGGAAGAAGCTTTAATTCTAGTTTGAGTGCAGTGGGAGCCCAGTGGGAAGTTTTTAAAAGGTGAAAACACAATATAATTTTATTTTTGAAAGATCACTTAGGCCACTGTATGAAAAATGGGTTGGAGAGTAGCAGGATAGAACAGAGAACATAGAACCTATGTTTCAGATTAATGCTAAGTGCAGGCAAGAGATAATAATGACTCAAACTAGAATGGTGTCAGCAGAGGTGGAGAGAGTCAGCATGCATTTTGGAGAAGAAGCCAATATGGTGTAACATATACATAATAACCAAAGGGGGAGAAAAAAAGAAAGGCAAGGGCTGCCAGGTTCAAGTACATTTAGGAAGTGCAGGGCTAAAGGGAAGAGAGAGAGAGAGAGAGAGAGAGAGTGTGTGTGTGTGTGTGTGTCTGTGTGTGTATGAAATGTCTTCAGAGGCTGGTGGCAAGAGGGTGAATATGGAATCATTTTCCCCATAAAATATCTCTTGGGACTTGTATACCCCAGAATACATTTTGTAAAACATCTGTCAAAGTATAATTTCAAAAATTTTAAAACACAGTGTTTATAAATGTAACCATTAATTAGGGAACCAGCAGATGGTAAAAAAAAAAGTGGGTATTTGAAGAAGTGGGTGTCTGTATGCATTTGAATACAACTGCTAAGTTAGAGGCAAAACTGATTAATGTCTTCCAGGGCAATAATCTTTGAGATTTTATATTCTGTGGCTCAGAAATTATTTGCTTCCCTACTGGACACTATTGTCCAAGTGTAATGATTAACAGCATCCTGGTTTTGAGGACAAATATACAGTTTTTCTATTTATTAAGTGAACAAGTAAACTCACAAAATCTGAACCTTTAATCAAGAGTGAATTACAAGTCCAACAAAGGTACATTCCCCTAAATTAGGTAAAGGATTCTTGGGTAGGCCTATTAAACAATGTTCCCGTATAATATTAAAAAGACATGCTGCCCTCTATTTGTCTTATTTTCAAGTTTGGGATAATTTTTCTTAACAGACACCTTTACAATGATAAATAATCTCCAAAGTTTATTCATGATCACTCGTGACTACAACACATACACACACACACACACACACACACACACACACAAAATGATAGTCGTGTTCTGGCTATTTTATTGGTATAGATGTAACATAAGATGTTAACTTTCTTGAGGATATAGAGCCATACAGTGGCTCATAAGAAATTACTAATGCCAGAGAATCATCTTTCATGTGGAAATATGTAGAAGAAACCTAGGATTGTATTTTAAAAAGCCTCTCTGTTGTTTGATCCAGAGGCTAAAAAACCAACCTCAAGAAATTTATTTCCCTGAGTTTCACCTGCAGTACCTATCAATGTGGAAGAATTCCTGTCTTGTCAAGGTCCCCATAATCTGCTGAAGTTCCTGACCCGACAAAAAGAGACCTAGGGAAGGCTGAGCTGCTCTTTTGTATCAACAATTCTTTCCTCCTAAGACTTTTAACAGTAATTGTCCCAGTAAGACAATTACAGATCTTACTATAGTGTTGAGCTATTTAAGAAATACTGAACATACAAAACAAACCTAATCATTTGTAGCATCCCTTTTTTTATAAGGTGAAAGAACAATTTTTGTGATTTCTCTCGTACTCCCTGGGAAATCTCAATAATAATTTCAGGTGTAAAAGATATATTGAATCTGCCATCCCCACCCCCCTGAATTTAGGGTCTGATCTTGGAAGCAAAAACAAAGGAGTTATCAAGTGGTCACTTGATTAAGATAGGATCGTGCATACTTGAAAAGAATAAATCAAGGAACATTGCCTATCAGTCAGAATAACAATATTGTATTTTAATTGCACAATAGTAAGGAACTTTAGCTCAAGCAAGGAGCTTTTTTTTAATAATAATAGCAAGATACAGAGTATCTGCTGTCTAAGTAGACTGCATAAAAAGTAAAAGATAAACTTTTATTACATCTGTAAAGAGTAGAATGTGTCAAGACACACTTAGCATTTTCAAAGAGAGAAAACCAAATTCTAGTGTTGCGTGGATATATTCAGCAGTAAAGAATCCACAAGGTCCTGCTTTATAAATTATTTCTTGAATAACTGCCTCAAAACTGAATAAATTTTGCTGGAATTTAACATATTTTATTACTTCTTTTCAGATTCATTATTTTTAGAGATCATAAAGGAAGGAAGTAAAATTTAATTTCGATTAACCTACAGTTTTCTATAACCATACAAATTTTGTCTCTTACTGTCTTTTTTCATATTCTGAACATCCTGATACTTTACTTAGGGTCAAAACTACACTCTTTTACCCTTGATAAACTAAAGCACATTTCTTACATTGATACACAGTTATACTCCTTTGTCATTATTGTTCCTAACATAGTCTCGATCACTGTGAAATATCAGCATATATCGTATACATATAGGTGTATGTGTGTGTGTGTGTGTGTGTGTGTGTGTGTGTGTGTGGCTCTGCCACTGGTTCCTGGCACAGAGCTCCTAAAACCCTTATAATTTTTTAAATGATAAGAGCTCTAGAAGCCCCTTTTCTTCTAATATTTGGTTTTGACCTTGGTTCCTGACACAGAGTTCCTAAATCCCTTGGAATTTCCTGGGTGATGGGAGCTCCTTTTATTTTAGTGGTGACTCTTGGGGGGCCCCTGGATAGGGGGCCCACCAGAAATACCAAGCCATGATTAGAAGCTTGGAACTTTCAGCCCCACCCCACCCCCCGATTCTGCAGAGAGGGGCTAGAAATTGAGTTAATGATTTATCATGCCTATGTGATAAAGCCTCCATAAAAATCCCCGAAGCGGAGTTTGAGGAACTTCTAGGTTGGTGACCACATTCAAGTGCCAGATGGGTGAAACACCACAACTCCACAAGGACAGAAGCTCTTGCACTTGGGACCCCTTCAGACCTCATTCTATGTATCTCTTCATCTGGTTGTTCACCTGCATCTTTTATCATGTCCTTTATTGTATAATAAACTGGTAAACATAAGTAAGTGTTTCCTTAAGTTCCATGCTAGTTTGCTCTAGCAAATATTGATAACTGAATCTAAAGAGAAGGAAATCATGGGAAGCTCTGATCTATAACCAAGTCAGGCAGAAGTTGTGGGTAACCCGGGGACCTACTACTTGCAACAGGGGGGCAGTGTCCTGGGACCAATCCCTAACCTATAGGGTCTGTCCTAACTCAAGTTAGTGGCAGAACTGAATTGAACTGTAGGACACCTGGGTGTCACAGAGAATTACTTGGTGTCGGGGAGAATCCCCAGATATCCGGTGTCACAAGTGTTGTGAGTGTGGTAGGTAGTATGAAAGCAAAGGAGAAACTCATGAGGGAGGGTGAGGTTTTCCTTTACAGTTGCCCATTTTAATTATAATTTTTAGCCAGATTAACTACTTTTCCACAGAGAGACCTGGGAGATAGGTAATTGATAACTGTGCATCATTAGCAAGCATTTTAGCATACTAACAAACCTCGTGAATGGAGAGATGTAAAAATTTCCATCCGGATAGCATAATTCCACTCACAGACACACCAATTTCTTTTACACCTTCTTAAAGTGGCAAAACATCATTTGCCACTATGCCAATATAGTGCCAGTATAATCCAGTGATAAGGCTACCCCCAAACATACAAAAATAAAAATAAGGCAAAATAATATATGTATTAAAACAATATTTGGTGACCAATGTTTTAGTATTCTGCCTTACTGAACAATTATCTGTATATCCAAGATTAATTACCTGAGTATAATAATACTTCAAGAATTTTTTTAAAAATTTTTTTTAATTAATTATAGATTTTGGAAACTTTGTTTAAGCTGACACACTATAGAACATAATTACTATTTATATAAAAACATTTGTCAAATGTGTAGTTCAGTTTGTTTGAACACATGATTTTACCCTTTTTCTTAATTTTAAATGCTATGTGGAAATAGTAGTAGGAAGTATTGTTGGCTTATCTGATTGGTGAAACAGTATTAGAATGTTAATAAGTTCAGATTAACTAATTTCTTCAATTAAAAATCTGCAAATGTTATATAAAATAGAATTGCATTCTACTTGTTTTCTCCTTGGATTCTACTGCACATTCCTAAGGCCAGAAAAAGACATTGCTTTTTTAAAAGCAAAATGATTAAACCCGGCATATTTTGTCCTAAAATTCACCTTATTTATATGAATTTGGATTATTATTTAACATGTAATATATGAGAATTTAAAAACATGGGAACTTGGAGAATGTTAGATTTATGTAAGCGTTCATGAATCTCTTTCAACCAATCAGAACAGAGCTCTTTTATTTTGAGACTTTATTATTTAATTTATTACCATCCCCTTGAGATAGGAAGATACTCCACATTCATATGGTGAGAGGGGTTTCAATTACCTATTGCTGCTCAACAACCTACTGCAAAACATAGTAGCTGGAGACAACAACTATCAGTTATCTGGATTACAAAGCCACAAATTGGACAGGACTTGGGGAAGGCTCCATACAGTGTCAGTTAGGGTGGCTTGCCTGGGGGATGAAGATCTAATTCCAAAATCCAATCCCACTTGGCTAGCAAGTGGGTGCTGATTGTTGGCTGTTACTCAACAAGGGCTGAAGGCTGGGGCCTCCGTTCCTCTCCTTGTGGGTCTTTCTACACGCATGGCTTGGGCTTCCTCGCTGCATGGTGGTGGGTCCCAAGCACAGGAACAAACTGTATCACCTATTATGACCCAGCTTCAGAAGTCACAGTGTGTCACACCATAGCACAAAACCTGCTAACGATCGTACAGAAAATAGATCCTGCTTCTCAATAGGAGGAGTGTCAAAGTCATGTTGTAATAACATGTTGGATGGAAGAACGTGTTGTGGCCATTTTGGGAAAATACAGTCTGTCAAAAGGAGTAAAGACTATTCTCAAATACAGTCACAGAGACACACAAAGAGCTTATTCCACAACCTCAGCCATGGGTCAAAAGTAAAAACAAAATGCAGAAAACACACTTGTCCAGATGTCAGTGCCTTCTTCTCCTTTCCAAAGGGACTGAAATAGTTTCTTAAATAATTTAAGAAAAATATTTTTTAAATAATTTTACAAAAAAAAAAAAAAAAGGTCAACAAACCAGATCCTCTGTCCTTTCTTACCATCTGAATGAGATGCCTGAATGATTAAACAAAACCAGATTCCCCATCATTGCTCCTATCAGGGGAAAATAACCTATTGGCCATGTGCCTCTCTCTGACCTACAAAAAGTCATTGTTAGCTTGCATGAGTAAAAGTTGCCTTTAGTGCATACTCAGGAAAATAGAGTGTGTTTAAATTGCACAATTTAGCCTTATTTTCACAATTGATATTTTCTAACAAGAATTTAATCTCAACAAATATGATTTTTAAGCTAAAACTTGTAATCAATATGAGACATGTGGCCAATAAAAAGCTAGACAGAAATAATATTGGTTCATTTTTAGTTATTCTTCCATCTTTATGGCCAGTGATAAACCTTTGGCCTTTAGCAGCAGAGTGCTGTAGTTGGAATTCGGATATGGGCACAAGTACTGGCTCTACTACGTACTAGTTATGTGTTCTTGGGCTTCTCGCTAGTCCTTGGTTTCCTCATAGGCAAAGAGGGTCACATGAGTGTTAAATAAATAAATATAGGTAAACACTTAACATGGTGCCTGGCACAGAGTAATCCCAGTAAATGCAAGATATTATTATAATGATTACTACATAATAGTAATATAATGTAGTATATTACGAGTATATTAATGTAGTATTATATAGACTATATAATATAGTATGTATTTTACTATATATTATATATAATATAGTATATATAAATAATTATTTTATTATACCTATGGTAATATAACTATAACCCCCCTTCTTCATACCCCAATATATATAAGCTAATGTGATATCAAGAGGGCTGTTAATTTGACTCTATTTTTATTTAGATGGTCCAAAAATTAAAGTGATAGTAATCAGTCTCCACAAACGTTCAATATTTCAACCATAAACTCTAGCGGAAAACACATTGTCATCCAACACCTTTCTTTTAATCCTAGGATATATGTGATACATTTCACTATGTTTTTGCATGAATTTGAATTGCTTTTGGTTCGAAACTACTTCAGAAAGAATGAATTATTTTTGTCGCTGGGAGCTGAGGAATACTTACTGTCTGAAAACAGACAACCAAATACAGGCCCTTATTAGACATGTCTTTCATTCATTCCAGGAGCCACTTGGGGCTGTTGAGATCTGGAGTCACATAAATGCAAGGCTGATCCCCTGCCCCTACCGGCAGCTACACATGCAAATAAATTCTAGTCCTTTCTCCCTGAGGTTTCCTCTTGTGCCTATGCCCAGAAAGCAGACACATGCATTCCCAAGCAAATGCAGAACTTTCCAAAGTCCTCTCTTAAGAAACCACAGACTCTTATGTATCCAATTCCTATCCAGGTTCGCAAAGCCATTCAGATGGAGACTAATAAAAACTCCTTCCTGTGAGAAAACAGTTAGTAGCTGAATATACTGCAACACCGTCACTAGCTTATCTCATATATCACCATCTTTATAACACAGAGCTCCAGATCTGCATACAAAGAACTCCTAAAAGAAACATAATGATAATAGGAAAACAAAAACCAAGCATTTTGATGGCACATCTTCTACTTCTGATAAATAACCAGCTAAACTAAAAGCACCTCAATCCAGCATCCTCATTTTCTGTGCAAGAAGGACGACTAGTGGTAAGAATATGTACTTTTCACAATTTCTCATGCCTTGAATTCATAGAATCAAATATTTAAAATTAAATTTACAGATCATTTAGTTTAGGTTTATCACTGAGGAAAAATGAGGCCATGAAAAGGAGAAGTGAATTAACTACTCAAGATTTCCTATTTATTTAGTGCCAGATCCAGGTCTTTTTCTAATATGTAGCCTCTCTTAGGTTCAACTTTCTTTGGCTTGGAATATGCAGTATAAAATAATTAGCTCAGATTCCTTTGGTGTCATTTAGAAGAATTTGGTTCTTTTTTTTTTTAATTAATTTATTTATTTTATTTGGGCTGCGTTGGGTCTTCGTTGCTGCACGCAGGCTTTCTCTAGTTGCAGTGAGTGGGGGCTACTCTTCATTGTGGTGCACGGGCTTCTCGTTGCGTTGGCTGCTTCCCTTGTTATGGGCTTAAGTAGTTGTAGCGCGAGGGCTCTAGAGTGCAGGCTCAGTAGTTGTGGCTCGTGGGCTCTAGAGCACAGGCTCAGTAGTTGTGGCGCACGGGCTTAGCTGCTCCGTGACGTGTGGGGTCTTCTCGCACCAGGGCTCGAACCCATGTCCCCTGCACTGGCAGGCGGAGGCTTAACCACAGCACCACCAGGGAAGTCCAGAATTTGGTTCTTTGTGCAAAGGCACGCTGAAACTGGTATGCTCAAAACTGGGAACCTTATACCTTTGTCTTCCTGAAGAATTTTGGTAGAGGTTTGTCTTAATTTCTGATTGGTTTTGAACTTTCTGAAAAGGAGTAGGTGTTATGTATTTATTTTGGTCCATATGTGTGCATTGGAATTTTTTCAATGGAGTGATTGTTGAACAAGTAGATGGAAACTTGGGATGTTCTACCAGGACTAAGCTTCCCAGCCCTCTATCCACATACCTAAACATCTCAAGAACCCAATCACCAGAGCCCTGCATTCCTCAGACCATGACTAAATGTTGACACTCTTGCCTGAATGTGTGTCTAGGAATAACTGTGTACCAACAAGTTCATAATTTTTAACTAAATTTAATTTTGCTTTGGAAGCTTGGAACAGTAATTAGGTAATGAGTGTGTCTGGAAGTAATTGTTTTCAATTCAAAGCTTGAACAAAGATCTCTGCAAATCATCTAGGTGTTTGCTTTTCATCACTTACTCAAAGTATTTCTGAATTTTAACATAAAACTGTCCTCTGGGCAGAGACTCCCACACAAGAGAGAAAAGAAAATCTTCTTACAGGTGGCTAATATAAAAACAAAACAGAAAGAAAAAAAGAAGAACTGAGAAATATACCCTTGAAAGTGATCTTACTGTACTGAATTGGTAGCCAAGAAATGAGTGGGGATGAATTAATTCTGGCCTTTCTGATCTCCTACTCAAATTAAAGATGTTCCACATTTCACATGTTTTTTTGTGCATAAACTCTATCTCAACACTGCTCCCACAGTGACCACATTCGCTGGCATGAGGAACAGCACAGAAGTTCCTCTTCTGTGAAGTATTTATGATGGACTTTGAAGATTGTGGGAGATCACAAAGGTTAAAGTAGACAAGAGGAAAAAGAACCTTCTCAGAAAAGACAATCATGAGTAAATGTTAATGGTAGAAAATACCATGGTGCATACTACCTCTTCTATGAAAGTATTTTCTTGTACACACTACTCAAAGTGCTCTTTTTTAAAAAGTTGAATCATCAACCTCTACCAATTCTCTCCAGTATATAAAGGGTGAATGCTCTTTTCGAAGTGGTAGGTGATAGCATGTCCTTACTCATTTATTCAACAACATGCAGCACGTACAGCCCCAATGAACTATACTAGGGGCTGATGTCATTAAGTAAATAAAAGTCTAGTAAGGAAGCCAGATTTTTTTTTTAATTCCAGTGCAATGATATATAAACACTCTGATAATGTATACATACCAATTTGATGGTATGTATATATTAACCAAACATTTATTGATGGGAAGATCATACGTTCCAGCTTGCCCACCTTATATCCATTGTCTCCATGGAATGATTAATAGCATCCTAGTTTGGAAGGCAAATCATACGGTTGCCCTATTTATGAAACAACTCATGCATGCTGAGCACTAGAGATACAAGAAAATCTCTACCCTTAAGGAGTTCAGTATAGTAGAAGAGAAAGAGAATTAAATAAACAATTTTAATACATGTGGTAAGTGTTATATATTATAGATATATACATAGAGTGTGTTCAAAGTTTATTTATAGCCTACCTGGTCCAGACCTAAGGTAAGGAATACTTCATAAAAGTCTAAGGGGCATAGAGCAGGTAGTCTCAAAGAAAAAATAAGAGTTAGCTAAGTGAAAGAAGAATGTTCCAAGCAGAAGGAGGTATAGTTGCCAAGGCAGAGGAACAAGAGAGAGCAGAGCAGCTTTCAGAAACTAAAAGCATTTGACTTGTCTCGAGCATCACATGCAAGCATGGAGAGACAGGAGATAGAGCTGGTGAGGTTAATAGCTGGATTATGAAGACACTCACATGCAGATTTAAGGTCTGAACTGAATCCCAAGGATTTGGAAGTTATTGATGCATAAAATACAGGATTGCTTTGGCACAGCATGGAGTATAAAATGGAGGGGACAGAAGAGGTAAGCAGAAGATTTTGGGGTGAGATTTACATGAAATCTCATTAAGTGAGCTTAATTTGGTATGACCCTTTTTTTTTCTTTCCCCTCTTTTTTATTGCTTTCTGCTTGGAATAAGAATGTGATGGCTGGATTCCAGAAAACATATTGAGACCTTGAGGAAGGAAGGGACACATGTGAATGAGCAAAGCAGAAATGATGAATCTGGATTCCTATAACATTGTGGATTCATCTTACTAATTATAGATCACCTCCTAAGCACCACTCCTTCCATTCTCATTTCTCCTCCCCAGAATTAACCATTATCCTGAAGTTGATGTATATCATCTCACAAATATTTTATACTTTATTGTATAAGTATTTAAAACTAAATGTATCATTTTGTATTACATTAGTTAGGGTACATATTGAGCTGCTATAACAAAGAAATCTCAAAATACAGTGACTCAGAAATACCATGTCTCAGGCTTCCCTGGTGGCGCAGTGGTTGAGAGTCTGCCTGCCGATGCAGGGGACACGGGTTTGTGCCCCGGTCCGGGAGGATCCCACATGCCGCAGACCGGCTGGGCCCATGAGCCATGGCCGCTGAGCCTGCGCATCCGGAGCCTGTGCTCCGCAACGGGAGAGGCCACAGCAGTGAGGAGTCCAGTGATAGACTAGCAACCCAGGCCAGATGACCACAAGGCCATCTGGAACCTAGGCTCCTTCTCTTGGTGTTGCATCATCATTGTGGGTGTCCTAATAGTTGAAGCTGGTATTTCTGCATACCAGCTATCAGAAGGGGAAGGAGAGGTAGTGGTGGGCATGCAGCCTCCTTTACACATTTAAGGATGTAACAGTGAAATTACATACATAATTCTGCTTACATCACGCTGGGCAGAATCTGGCTCATGGCTACACTGAGCTTCAAGGAAGCCTAGAAATTATCTAGCAATATAACCCCATACTCATATACTCTGCTGAATCTTGGGTGAGTGGCTATTCTTTTACTGGAAGAAAGAAGAGTAAATTTGATCCTGAGTAACAGTTAGTCACTCATATGTTTTTAACATTTATATAAGTTGATTTCATTGTGTTTATCCTTTTATAATTAATTTCTTACATCAATGTTGCATTTTTGAGACTTATCCTTATTGTTACATACAAATAAATTTTAGTTATTTTAATAACGGCACAGATCCCATTGTGGCTATAAATCACCCTTTATCCATCCATTTACTGGTGGATATTGAGGTATAAAAATCTAGTAAATAACACCCATCTTCCCTGAGTGTTGAACTAATTGAGAATCAATTTTACCATGTGGGAAATTACCTTTGTACAATGGTGGCCTCCAAGTACAGCACCAGGAAAGCTCTCCTAGAGGCCATGGAACAGAAACGTTCACAGACCATGTTAAGATGCTCAAATCACATAGTTTATTAAATCGATGTAAAGTACACAGTGAGGAGAAAGAGCAAAGAGATGGGGCAGGTTAACATAGTTAGGAAAGAATACAAGCAGGATGGAAGGAACACAGAACCTGAATCCTGTCTCTCTCTGATCATCTGCCTTCTCTGTTGATGATGTGATTGTGGAGATCAGAGTCGAGTTCTGAAGCAAGAGGTCCACAGACAGAAGATGACTAAGCTAACACAAGTCTTGCTTCATTTAAGAGATTTAGGGACAATTAAGCTGATGAGCAAGCATGAATTTTGTCTGCATTTTCTGGGCAGAGAACTTGTGGTGCCAGAATGGGTGTTACCAATAGGTGACTTATTTAAATCTTCATGAATATTGAGTGCTACTTCATATGTGCATATTTAATGACTTATAATTATCTGTATCCTCTTGGTGCTTCTTTCCTTCTTATCTGTTTCTAGCACTCATATGCTCTATTTACTTCATCCATATCTATCATATCTTATAGATTACTAACTTGTCTATACTTAAACACATTCTATGAGTTTCATTATCCCATTTGTTTTTCTTGTCCTCTATAGCAGAGTTGAATATTCTCAAATAATATAGAAACACATAGTATAAGTTGAAGCAAGGCAGCTGCAGGCTTTTCTGGTAAGAGTGGAGCCTTTACCACTGAGTTCATGATATGGCCAAGAACAATAGGCAGACTTATTCTGAAATGGAGGAAAAGATGAAGGCATGCCCAGTTGTTTTTCCCCCCAAACTACCAATAATATAAACTGCTTTACTTCTCCAAGTGGTAAGTGGGGATATAGAGAGGCCAGGAATGTTATACAAGTGTAGATCCTTCCACATGGAAGAAAATATCTGGAGTGTGTATTATTTCCCCTCTAAAGTAAGAATAGAATTGTCAGATGAAGAACCAAAATGTCACCATTATAATTTATAAATCAGATACCAGGAAATACAGCTTATTTCTGCAGAGAAGTTGTTTTCATAATATTGAATCTCAGAATTAGACCGACTTACCCACAATCAACCACCCACAGTCAGTGCTGGACCAACACAAGCTTCACCCATGGAACAAGACCTTCACCACTAAGATGACAACATGACTGAGAGCAATTGGAAGCAATGCCAGCCCCCAAGATGTGCACGTGCAATCTCGTATCCCAAATCACCAATGAGATATTTCACTCCTCACAAGGCGGGGAGTGAGGGAGGATGGGTGGAAAAAATGTCCATCCTAAAAATTTCCAGTGTTTCTCTTAACCTATTAGATCTAACCAATAAATGTGTAATCAAACAGGGAAGAACCCTTCATCCTTTTAGGGTGGTCCTGTTCCTACCTTTACAAAGCTGCTTCCCTAATACCAACCATAAGTCTATGGGTTCTTCCTAGAATGACTGCCAGTGAAGAAAGCAGCCTCAAAAATCAAGTGTAAAATATCTTCTCAAAAGGTTCTGACTATGTCAGAGCAGCAAATTAGTTACATTAACCCTGAGACCACTTCATTCCAAGGCTGAAATTCACTCTTCATCCTATTTCTCATCACAAAATTTGTCTAGCATCATTGTTCACTATGGCTCATGAGAAACTCCAGTTCAAAGATTAAGTTCCTCAAATGTTCAAGGTCAATGATATCAAAGCCAAAAATCAAATTGTTTTTCCACTGTAATTTGAAGTTGAAATAAATGAGAAAAGAGAGTCTAAAATTTATCCTCTCCAATTTCTTATTCTGCTCAGTCTAAGCTGGAGGGGTTCTAGTGGCTAAAGAGAACCCAGAGTGTTTCAGCAGTGGCATCCTGGGTTGAACTCGCAAGAACTAATTTAGTGTCTTCATCTCAAAATTTAGGTAATTTCAACAATGCACCTCAGTTATTAAATGGTCCAAAGGATTCGTAGGATACAGAATATTATCCCAGCACCAGTACTACACCTATAAGATGCAGGGGGAAAAAAGTAACTCATAAAGTAGTTATCCCAGGCAAAATTAAGTTCCTGAAACATATTAGTTAGTGATGTCAAAGATCAGAGCAAAACCTCACTGATATCTGAGGTAAGGAAAGTAGAGGGAAAAACTTGGTTTGAACCTCATCAGAATGCTAATAAATCTATTCCAGATGTTCAGTGTCTACAAATCGTCAATTTAAATTAACATGGGAAAGATCTCCCAGCAAGTGGTTAATGCGTGGCCATGCATTTGCTGTTTTGAGTGTCTGGGGTGGGTGGATTTGGGGCTTGTTATAGGGAATCTATTCATGCTTATGGTCTTGTCTCTCTGACTGTGGCATTTTAGATATTGTGGCCTTCTCGCAATGCTTAGAAATTCTCGTGGTGGCAGCCTACAAGTCCAATTCAAAATGCCTTCTCGTCCAGACTATCCAATGAATTTCCATTTCGCCTTTGTGCTTGTTGTTTCTGGCTTTGTGGTGCTACTTTCCGGTAGGACTGCCTTGTGAAAGATGCACCCACCCGTGTGAGCAGACACATTCATTCCAGGGTCTTCATGGCTTTTGCCATCAGCACTTGCAATAGAATTGCTTGAGATTGTGATATGAACCTCCTAGGGAAGATTTTCCCCAACTCTCTGAATTTATCCACCTAGAGAATCTGTTCTCAGCAGGTTATTTTGTTTGTTTATTATTTATAAAATAAAAATTGTATATATGTTAGGTGTACAATATGATGATTTGATATACATATGCATAGTGGAATGAAATGTTTACTACAGTCAAGCCAATGACATACCTTCTCACGTAATTACTTTTTTTGTGTGTGAGAGTACCCGAAATCTACTCTCTTAGCAAATTTCCTGTATTCAATATAGTTTATTTTTTTAATATTTATTTATTTATTTATTTGGCTGTGCCTGGTCTTAGTTGCAGCATGCGGGGTCTTCATTGTGGCATGCGGGCTCTTTTAGTTGCGGCATGCAGGATCTAGTTCCCCAACCAGGGGTCAAACCCAGTCCCCCTGCATTGGGAGCTCAGAGTCTTAACCACTGGACCACCAGGGAAGTCCCTCAATATAGTTTTATAATAGTCTCCCCTTATCTGAAAGGGATATGTTCTAAGACCCCCAGTGGATGCCCGAAACCGTGGATAGTACCAGACTCTATATACACTATGTTTTTTTCCAGTATGTACATGCCTGTGATAAAGTTTAATTTATAAATTAGGCACAGTAAGAGATTAACAGTAACTAATAATAATGTAGAATAATTATAACAATATACTGTAATAAAAGTTATGTGAATGTGGTCTCTCTCTCTCAAAATATTGTACATATTTAATACCTTTTCCATCTTAACTAAGCACTTATTGTGCAGTGTGGCCATAACATTTGCAGTTTGAGATGCAACAGCAACACTAGCATGAATTTCTTTTTCTTCTTCACAATTTCATTAATAGAAGATTCGTTCTTACCACAGATCTTAGCAATCTCAGCTTACGACTTTTTTCTTTACTTATTAAGTCGAGAACTTTCACCTTTTTACTTCAAAGTAGCAGTTTACAGCTTCTCTTTGGCATATCCAAATTGCCAGCATCACTCCTCTTGTGCCCCGGGGCCATTATTAAGTAAAAGAAGGGCTACTTGAACGCAAGCATTGTGATAGCAGGACAGTAGATCTGATAGCCACTAAGGCTACTAAGAGACTAACAGGAGGAACTTGCTAGACAAAAGGATGATTCACGTCCCAGGCAGTACAGAGAGGGAGGGTGTGGGATTTCATCATGGTACTCAGAACGGTGCTGCAACTTTAAATTTATGAATCATTTATTTCTGGAATTTCCTGTTTAATATTTTCTGACCACAGTTGACTGCAGGTAACTGAAACCATGGAAAGCGCAACCACAGATAAGGGGGGATTACTGTATTCACTAGTCATCATCCTCTACATTAGATCTCTAGAACTAATCATTTTACAGGATACGACTGTATACCTTTTGATGGACATCTCTTCATTCCTCCCACTTCCCCACCCCTACTAACCTTCGTTCCACTCTCTGCTTTA
This sequence comes from Delphinapterus leucas, assembly GCF_059928025.1. NCBI lineage: Eukaryota > Metazoa > Chordata > Mammalia > Artiodactyla > Monodontidae > Delphinapterus > Delphinapterus leucas. The sequence goes on from NC_143139.1 coordinate 71,635,700, forward strand.
ATATATTCGACTTTTTTTTTTAATATATTCGACTTTTTAAGATCCTACATTAAGTGAGATCGTGTAGCTTTTTTTCTTTCTTAGCAGGTTCTTAAAATGAAGCTGTAGTTGGTTAGTCTGAAGTCTGTGCCCCTAATGACATAACAAGGTCCAGTAACTCAGATGCTCCTCAAGGGACTGTCAATTCTGTTTTTAAACGTTCTAGCCTTGTGTAGCATTCTTTCCATTAAGTGCGTGTGTGTAGTGTGTGTATTGCAGTAGCAGGATAATCCTCTAATGCTTTATATCACTCTAGTCTTCCCCTACATCTTTGAGAATGATTCTACAGGGTTTGTAAACAGTTTATCCTGCTTCCTAAGTTACTCCTTTACCTTCTGTACCTCACAAAGGACTAGGATTTTTGCCCTGAATGTCTTCTTTCCTTAAACTTACAGTTTGATTTCTGACCCAGACATTTAGTTTTCTAACTTATATTTCTCCAGGGTTTGTATTGTATTTCTTTCTTAACAAGAGATATGAAATTAGTTTGTTCTGAACCTGCCAGAATTATCCACTGCTCAATAAAGCTTATCCGCTGTCACCTTTCTTGGTTGAAGGCTCAGCTGGAAGGCATCTTCTGTAGCTCAGCCTTCAACCAGGCCTGGACTCGACCTACTTTTGCACTGTGTACTCCTTTAATATTTTATTTCTGCTGGGCCTTCCTTTAGAGCTTTAATTTCCTAATTTTCTCAGACATGTTTCCCTTCAGAACAAGCAATTCCTATGTTCCCACATACAGAAACTGGTGCTTGAAACTCCCTCAATAATTCTTCGAGTCTGATACTGATCTTCCTCATTTTCTCCTCTGAATTTCCTACCACCACTCTGAAGAGTTGTTTTAAATTTTAGGGGGATCCAATCTTTAAAGTTCCCAAGACAATGTCTCAAATGCCTCCATCTAAGGGACAAGAGCTTAGCAAGTTGCTTTTCTTAAAAAACATTAGAAAAGTTGCCTCTTAACAGGGCCCTAAATCCTGGCCTTCCCTGGGGCAACCATTCCGGTTTTCTCCCTAGGATTTTGCCTTTCTTCTTTGCGCCCCAGTCAATGTTCTGACAGGATAAAACTAAGGCAGTGCCTCCCCCTCCCCTTCTAATGACCCCAAGAGACTTAGTTTAACGTGTATCTCCATTTTTCTTTAATATTTTTTATATGCTCCATCCTTAAAATTTTCATCTCCCTTTTATAAAAGTCTTGCTTCTTCTATAGGATCTCCACTGTTTTCCTTAAGAAATGCCTTCTCTCCTAGTTTAAGCAGCCTGTCTCTGTTTATTATTGTGTTTTAATTTTTATTATGCCATGTGTTTCAAACCTCTACAGTTTATCTTTGAATTCCTACACAGACCAGACTATGTGAGACAGATTATTCCAGGCACAGAATTCTTTTATTGTCTTTCTAATTATTGAGTCTGCAATAATTTCATTGAGTACTCTACTGCAATCTCCCCAGAATGGTATGTCTCTTTAGAATGGGTGCTCTGATCCATTTTTTTTTGTTTTCTTGAAAATAATAACATCTACCACAGATTGGATCTCAGTTCAGGTCTGAATTTATGTAATTTTCAAGTCCAAAGTGCATATGAAAGCACATGATAGGAAAAGTTTGACAACTAGCTGGGAGTTAGGATAGGGAAAAACCCTGATGTGTAGGGTTTACCGATTTCAAAAGTATAAATGCTCCCATCATGGCCAATTTCAAGCTACCAGTGTGATATCAACCACCTCACAAAATTACTGAAAATTTAACAATCAGCTCTCATGAGTTAATACGAACTGGCTTTTGCATACCACTGGGTGACCCCTTTGCCTGTGAGTAAGCCACATAAATCCAAGATGTCTAAGATTTGTTCCTTTGAAGTTCTCTATAGTGTTGGTAGCAAAATGGAATTTAAAACACCAATCTAAGGCTACCTAGCTAGGCCTATTTCTTAATGTTTAAACCTGGAACCTCTGCTAGTGTTCTGTAATTCATGTGGAATTCACTTCTGCCTTCAGCTTAAAATCAGCAAATACTGTTCTGTTCAAGAATGGCTCAGAAGGTTTAATCCTGCCTCTGCCTGATACCTGGTCCAGGTGTAGGTCCACATCGACCTGGAGATCTGCATTTTCAAGTCCCCACCACTTGATTCAGATGTCACCTTGGCCTGGGCCTCTGCTGAAGCTTACAGCCTGCTGAGCAGTTGCTTTTGCTAAATGCAGAGCAGGGCTAGATGTTGGTTGCTTATGGCCTCATGTGTGTAGGCCTTGCCTTTCTGAAAACAGTCACACACACATGTGTACAAAGCCCCTATAAGCTGAAGAAACTCACTAAGGTAAACATCTCGTATAGCCACAGCCTAGCATAGTAACCCCAAAGCATAGATTTATCCACCTTGGGCATCTAAGAGCCTTTTTATTCATATGTTCTTTTCTCCTGAATTGTATTTCTTACTTGTTTCTTAATGTTGGGGTTCAAGGGGCTCAATAAATAGCATACTGAGCCACTCAATAAATGAGATAAGAGGATGGCGGATGGAGATCAAATGTCACCTTTTTACTGGTAAAACTGAACTGGAGAATATGGCTTATATATGTGGGCAAATGGGTTTCCTAATTCTGAACCCCAGAACCTAAGGCATAGGCAGCGGTCACCCAGGGCCATCCTCCCCATACCAACAGGGAGGGCAGGACTATAAAACCTGTAGAATGAAGTAGAGCAAAATGTGCACTTTTTGCCTGGAGGCACTGTCTCAAGAAAGGAGAGAAAGGAGCCAAGCCATGCAGCTTCATTTCCTTATGTAAGACTCGCCAATAATTTGCTCCTCTTCCTGTGGAAAGAACATGAGAGGTTGTGCTAAACATCATTATAAGGGTATAAGCATTTTGACGAATAATAAACAATGTATTGCTTCCTGGTTTTTTTACTATTAACAATAATGCTGCAGTGCAAATCTTTATCCCTATATCCGTATGCAATGTGCAAGAGTGTATCCCTGCAACACACCTAGAAGATTTGCTGGGTCATATCATGTTATGTGATACCTGCGGTTAAATTGCTCTCCACAATGGTTGAACCAGTTTATATTTTCACCATTAAAATATGAGTTCCCATTGACCTATGTCCGTGCCAAGGCTTGAAATTGTTAAACACACACACACAAGCCCATCTACTGGGTATAAAAAAGATATCTCAATATAAAAGCGGTATCTCAATATGGCTTTAATTTGTACTTCCGTTTTCCTGGCGAAACTGAATTTCATTCATATTTACTTGCCATTCATATTTCCTTTTATATGATTTGCTCATTCATATTTTTTGCTTATACTTCCTTATTTTGTTTGACTTCTTACTGATTTTTAAAGGGCTTTTTTTCTTTCTTTTAAAAGTCTGAATACAAATCTAAGGTCCTTTATACATGTTGTAAATCTCTCTCTTTTTTGTATTTTCTAACTGTCTCCCTATACTGCATTTTAGGGGTTTTGTTTTTTTGGGGGGAGGGGGGCACAGCGCTCTATTTTCCTGTTGACTTATTCTCCCGAATCTAATCTTTTGTTTAACCCATCAATCAAAATTTAAATATCAGCCAGAATGGGAAGAAGAAAAAGAAACTTTATATCAAATGCACTGCATGGCAAACAACTTTATAAACATCCCTGTTTGACTTAAATTCTTCAACTTCCTTTCTTGGCCACAAGCCTTTGAGTCTACTCCTTTCTTTAAATTCTTCTCTCATTTAACCTCTCCTAATTGCCTTTAATTCCCCAAGGAATTCATCTCAGCCCCTAAGTCACACTGTCCGCTCTGAAAAGCAAAAGTCTTGAAGTTAACTAAACCCAAATGCCTTAGAAGGCAATTTGATGACATATCTTCCATATTTTTAAGCAGCATCTCAAAATATTCACTGAGCAAAAGGGAGGGTTCTGCTGTAGTGTGGTTACCAGTAAGGTAGTCAGGACTTGCTCAGCACTGAGGGAATTACAGTGCTAAAAAAGGGGAAGGCCCCAGCAAGTCAGGATGGGTTGGTCACCCTATTCTGCTGTCAAGAAAAATGATACATATTTTTCTCCATAACAATTTCACTTGTTATTTTTCTAGGATACATTTCTGCATATGGAACAAGTAGGCAAAATTGCATTCATTGCTTAAGGATTTTCACCAGTGTTGAAAAAAGTATCCTTCTAATATAACTGATCCTGGTTTCAATCCCATAGGCAGGAACAATCATTTCTAGAATTTTTTGATGGGCCAGAATAGAATCCTCAGCGTTGGAGAGCCACAGTACTTTCGAGACTATTCATCTGAACAGATGAGGAAACTGAACAACACTGTCCCCCACTTTTGTAGGACATTTAAGCATCTCTGGCCCGTGCACAGAACCCCTCTCCTCTTCTCACAAACACACATCATTGGGAAAAACTCCATGTCTATAGTACCATCTCCAGCAGTCCAAAGCCATTTACTTAATAGTTATCCTGTGCTGGTTATTCTATACCAGGTATCGTGTAAGATACTATAGCTGTCAAATGAATTAGAAAAACTCACTGCCTTCAAACCTCATCTATTTACTGGAGGCAAGCATAGAAACAATACTGAAAATATCTGTAGTCTAAACTTTAACTTTTCTAAAACTATTACATGTTTCTGGTGCACTGAGGAAGTAAATAAAAATAGTTATTTTTCCTTAATAGTTAGAATATTATGTGTATTTCTGTTTTAACTCTAATTTGTAAATTTCTTAATTTCCTGGAATATGAGGTTTGTACTCCTGGCAATTATTATATCCATTGTGAATCCATTTTCCAGTACACTCCACTTCAAAAAGGAAACTGGATTTTAAAATGTAACCTCCATTTTATAAAAAATTATCTTTATGGCGTTACTGATTCTAATGGTGGACCATCGACTTTTTATTAAGTAAGTGGCTTTTGTACTTATGAAAGTTTGTTATAAACCAGAGGAAGCAGGTCTAAGTACATTTCCCTTTTTAACTGGCCAGAGAACAGGGCTCCTGATGGGCATCTTCGTAGATCTCATATATTTACAGAGAAATTGCCAACATAGATTTAAAAAAGAAAAAAACATAGCCCCACAAAGTAGTAATAACACAAACAAATTGTGTGGTTAAATGGGGAGAAAAAAAACCCAAACCAGTATGTGTCAGTGATGCACACCTTCACATTATTTGAGCTTTTGACTTTTATATATTTTTCATACCATCTGTTCTTCTTTTCCGCCTAGACTAGAACCTCTGAGAAGGCAGTTTGCTCAACTGCCCTGGAGCACCTGGCACCCCAGATCTCTGACCACTGGAGGGCTAGAGGTCACTGGAATATTCCAACTCAGAGTCTCTGATATTTTTGTCTCAACCTTGCAGTTGGCAATAATTCTAAAACATGCTACTCCCTTTCCTGTGAGGAAAGGCAGCCTTTCTGAACACAATTGAACCTTTCTTTGGGGATTCTGAAGATCGGTGCCCCAGGGACATCCTCTGGAACAGCAGTTTCCTTTGCCCAAAACCATAACTGTAGAAGGTGTGGGGGGTTGACCTTCTTAAACTGAATCCTTTATACCGTATGGTTTTCTTAAGTTTCCTTTCTTCCAAAAGAGGAGCACAAAAAAAACAATCTAGAGACATTAAACCATGATCAATTTAAACAAACATTTTGTAGGACCTCAAATTGTAAATGCTTATCACCTGCTCATTCTGGGTTCTATTTTTCAGCCTCCATTGGAGAATTAGTCACAGGCATCACCTTTGTTAAAGGATTAGCATAGCTCTTCTCAGCCACCAACTTCTCTCCTAATATGGCCAGTTGCTTTGCAAAAGCATGGACTAGACTCAGCTATGGATGGGTTCACACACATCCATCTTTGCTGAAAAAACTAACAGCTCAATGAGCTTGGACTTCTATTGCTTTTTCAACATATGAAAGATTCCACTAAATATTTTGCCATCTGCTTGGCACTGAGCCCTTAGGTAAACAGTTCAGTTCAGCCAACATTTATCAAATGCTAACCTACCACAGCAAGTGCCTACCATTTGTTCTCAGTGTGTTAGAGGGAACTGAGAAATTAGATCACAAACCAGCTCTACAGCCCTAACTGCCGGGACAGCCTCCGTTTGGTGTTCTGAGAGATGCTCCAGGGTCTCTCCAGAGCCATCTTCTCCTTAACCTGGTATAAAATTCCTACCAATAAAGTCCACTCCCCTGGGACATCAATAAACACGTCCCTATTCAACTGATTTGTTTGTCTTCCTCTAGGTACTTGTAAGCTGCTTAGGAGCTGCATAAAAATATTCATTAATGTTTGCTTAATTAATTAATTGAATGTATTTGAGTCAAATTATCTCTAGAAGCCCCCCTTAAAATGTTACCTGGAGAAGGAGGAAAACTTCAAGGCTCACAGTCTTTCCTTCTCCTACTGCATCTCTTGAACTTTTGACACTTCATAGCCTGAGAGTCTCAGGGCATCTGTTGTTTGAATCGTCATCTTCCCTGAGCCTCCAGAACTAACAGATCAACTATTTCCAAAAGCAGCAATGGCCATAGGCAAAAACTGTGATGTGCACAATGTGTGTCTATGGCAAAAATTTGCTTCTTTCCTCCTCACCTTCCAGACTCCCACCAAATGTTTCCAGAATTATTTAAAATTATGAACAGACAGCCCACCTATATGGGCAAAAAAATCATTGGGAGAGTAACTCTGTGACAAGTGTTCTATTTATTTCATTGTTAATCTTAACAACAACTTAGGAAGAAGATGTTGTTAACCTCATCCTGCTCATGAGAAATGTGGAGGCTCAGAGAGAGGTTGACTTGCTCACCCAAGGCCCCAGAGCAAGCAAGTGACAGAGTCAGGCTTTGCATCCGTCTAAGACTGACTTCAAAGTCTTCATACTTTTGTTTTCAGTCAATGCCAGTTTTTTCTTGAGGGTTTTAGATTAGATGACCTTGAGTTTTCTTTCTGGGTGGACCTTTCAGGACTTGTGTTTCATTATCTCATTTGCCAGTATTTTAACATCTACTTGGCCCATGAGTAAACTGAGATCCAGAGAGGTGAAGTGACTTGCCTCAGGCCAGCAGGAGACTCCTTGTAGCCCCAGGACTGGAGCCCAGTTTCTAATATCCTTCCCCAGTGTAGTTAACATCCAACATTCATTTTTGTTTGTTTCTCCATTCACTCTTTTTTTTTTTAATTGAAGCATAGTTGATTTACAATGCTGTGCCAATCTCTGCTGTACAGCAAAGTGACTCAGTTATACACATATAGACATTCTTTTTTTATGTTATTTTCCATATGGTTTATCACAGGATATTGAATATAGTTCCCTGTGCTACACAGCAGGACCTTTGTGTTTATCCATTCTAAATGTAATAGTTTGCATCTACCAACCCCAAGTTCCCAGTCCATCCCTCTTCCTTCTCCCCACCTCCTTGGCAACCTCAAGTCTGTTCTCTATAACATCCAACATTCTTAACCTAGCCTGCTAATCCCTGCTCTTTCTGGCTTCTTCTCTCTTTCCAACATCAATAAATGCCATTTCCCCCCACGATTCCTTACCTTATGTCCATGATGACTACAATTACCAGATCCTTTCCCACTTCAGTACATGTGCTATTCCTTCTGTCTGTCTGACTTGCCTGTGCCCTCTCTTGCCAATTACCCTTTAGGGCTAAGTTCAGGTATCACTTCCTAAAAGTAGCCTTCCTTAACTATTCCCTCCCCGGCCCCACACATAGGATTGCCAGATGAAATACAGAAAACTGTTAAATTTGAATTTCAGGTAAACAAGAAATAAGCTTTTAGTATATCTCAGATACTGTATAAAGTATACTAATACTGAAAGATTTGTTGTCTATCTGAAATTCAAATTTAGCTGGATGTCCTGTAGTTTTATCTTCTCAGTCTGGCCACACCACATACATTTCCAGATGAGGTTTGTCCCCCTTGTTATACACTCTTGAGAGTATGACTGAAAAGTAGGCAAAGAACTTCTTCCAAAGAAGACATACAAATGGCCAACAGATGAAGGAAATGATGTTCAACATCACTAATCTTGAGGGAAATGCGAATCAAAACCATAATAAGATATTGTCTTACACCTCCTATCAAAAAACAAAAGATAAGTATTGGCAAGGATATAGAGAAAAGTGAACACTTGTAACACTGTTGGTGGGAATTAAAATGGTGCAGTTGCTATGCTAAACAGTATGGAGGGTCCTCCAAAAGTTAAAGTTAGATCTACCATATGATCCAGTAAGCCCACTTCTGAGTATATATTCAAAATATTTGAAATCAGGATCTTGAAGAGATATCTGTACTCTCATATTCATTGTAGCATTATTTACAATAACTAAGATATGGGAAAAAAACTAAATGTCCATTGACACATGAATGAATAAAGAAAACGGGGTATATACGTACAATGGAATATTAATCAGTCTTAAAAAACAGGCAGTCCTGCTCTATGTGACAACACGGCTAAACCCAAAGGACATTGTGGTGTGAAAGGCAGTCACAGGATAAATACTGCGTGATTCTACTCATATGAGGTATCTAAAATCGTAAAATAGTCAAGCTCACAGAAACAGAGGGTAGAACGTTAGTTGCCAGGAGTTGAGAGAGGGGAAAATGGAGAGCTGCTGTTTAACAGGTGTAAAGTTTCAGTTATACAAGATGAATAAGTTCTAAAGGTATGCAGTAAGCATTGTGCCTATAGTCAACAAAATTGTGTTGTGTACTTAAAAAATAGTTAAAAGGGTAGATTTCATGTTAAGTGTTCTTACCACACACACACACACACACACACACACACACACAAAGTACCATAAGCTTCTCCTTCACAGTACTTAACAAAATTATACTTAATGAATATTTTTATGATGCCTTGTTTGCAAATGGTCTCTATGCCACCCTAGACTCTAGGCTCCTTAAGAGACAAGACTGTGTCTATTTTGTTAATTACTATTTCCCCTGCCCTTAGCACAGTGTCCTTCACATAGTCAATGCTCAATAAATACTTGTTGCATGAAAGAACAATTGAGGAAGCTGGAAGGAAGGAAGGAAGGGGAGGGAAAGAAAGAAAGAAAGAAAGAGAGAGAGAGGGAGGGAGGGAGGGAGAGAGGGAGGGAGGGAGGGAGGAAGGAAGGAAGAAAGAGAGAAGAAGGAAGGAAGGAAGGAAGGAAGGGAAGGAAAGAAAAGAAAGAAGAAAGGAAGAAAAAGAAAGAAATAAGAGTTATCTTAGTTTTCTCCTATCTCTGATAGGGAGAGTTCACATTAATATGTGTGTAGCATCATGACTGCAACAAATTATTACAACTGTCATTTAAGGCTGATAGACCTAGGGCCCAGGCACAGCGCATATATACAACATCTTCATTTCTTCCTCACTCTCTCCTTCCCTGCCTTCCTTACCTTACCACAGCGTCTATTTGCATGTGTTGATGTGCTTGGAAATTTCTTTCAAACAGGAAAATTTTGGCACATCAAGTTATAGCCATTTTTAAAAGTCATCTCCACTCAGCTTCAAGGGCAGAGGATGTGGAGAAGTGGGAGCCAGATCAGGAAGAAAACTGAAAAGGCAGATGAGGTGACTGCAGCTGACCAATTCACTTGCGGGCTCATGAGAGGCACCCATTTGGTACACACAGAAATACTGAGAACTCTTTGAGAGGCCCTAACGTAAGGCAAGCAAGTTTGAAAGTTTTAAGAGGGCTCTGAAACAATGTGATTCGATTTTACAAAAAAAAAAAAAAAAAAGTAACCCTTTGTAGCCACAGGCTAATGAGGAATCCTTCCAACTGAGCTATTGGTAGAAATAATATTTATAACATTTTCTAGGTTTTTCTTCTAACCGTTTTCAACCTTATCCTGCTAAAGTTGCCTAATTACTAAGAATAGTTCTCTTTACACCTCAAGATGTCCAGGTGGTTGGGTCATGTAGTGTGTTCACTGTATAGCTTCTAAAGTTTGCAAAACTTACTAAACCCCACTAAACCAGATCCTGCAAATCTATTCATTTCTCTCTCATACTCTCATATTTTAAATACCTCCCCCGCCTAGACTCCACCCCAGAACATTTTTGTCAGCCAAGTTTAATCTATATGATACCTACTCCTTTGTTTCCTGTTTTCCCTCCACCTTGCCTCAGGCATAAATGATGACAGGTTTGCCTAAACAAATGCAGTTAATAATATTTCTTACACAACCAAACCAAACCAAACTGCATCATGATGCACTGGGCTCTGACTTACATTGGGAAAGACAGATTCCAAGAGGTTGAAACAGAAAGAATCATAGCAGAGGGAGGAGCCCACCAAAAATGAACGTTAATGTTCCAAATAACAAGTTGGTCTGCCAGTTCCCTTCTGTCCCTGGAGAACAAGCGCAGTCACTTAATTCCTCATTAGTTTCCTCAGGCCCAGCCCCAAGTTGCCTTTAGAAGTGAACTGGCTCCATGGCAACCAGGAAAACAAAGCCTGAGGAAGATTTTGCAAAGCTAAACCTAAGAGAAGCTGTGCCAAGTAAACATTAGATATTTGTAGCCCATGGCAGTTTCCTGTGTACATATTGCAGGAACAATGCCCTCTACAACTCTTCCAAATACCCTCAACTTATGTTTCATTACAGAAGAGCCTTAAGTGTCTTTTTTTCTTTTAATTTAATTTTATTTTTTATACAGCAGGTTCTTATTAGTTATCCATTTTACACATATTAGTGTATACATGTCAATCCCAATCTTCCACTTCATTCCCCCACCACCCCCCCACCACCGCTTTCCTCCCTTGGTGTCCATACGTTTGTTCTCTACACCTGTGTCTCTATTTCTGCCCTGCAAACCGGTTCATCTGTACCATTTTTCAAGGTTCCACATATATGCGTTAATATACGATATTTGTTTTTCTCTTTCTGACTTACTTCACTCTGTATGACAGTCTCTAGATCCGTCCACGTCTCTACAAATGACCCATTTTCGTTCCTTTTTATGGCTGAGTAATATTCCATTGTATATATGTATCACATCTTCTTTATCCACTCATCTGTTGACAGGCATTTAGGTTGCTCCCATGACCTGGCTATTGTAAATAGTGCTGCAATGAACATTGGGGTGCATGTGTCTTTTTGAATTATGGTTTTCTCTGGGTATATGCCCAGTAGTGGGATTGCTGGGTCGTATGGTAGTTCTATTTTTAGTTTTTTAAGGGACGTCCATACTGTTCTCCATAGTGGCTGTGTCAGTTTACATTCCCACCAACAGTGCAAGAGGGTTCCCTTTTCTCCACACCCTCCCCAGCGTTTGTTGTTTGTAGATTTTCTGATGATGGCCATTCTAACTGATGTGGAGCCTTAAGTCTTATAGACTCAAAACTGCTCTATAGCACATTAACATCTACAGAAAGATGTTAATATATAGTCCATGAAAAATGGATCCCGTGATAAAAGATGCTAAGAAATGTTACAGTGTAGATGATAGATAGATAGGTAGATTGATAGATAGATAGATATCTTTGAGATTCACAAAACTCCTTAGCCCACTAAAGGATCTGAAAAAAACTTTCAGGAAAAAAACTTGTATAACTTTTCATAGTGTTCTCTATATTATTAGATCCAGAAATTATTTTCAACTTCAAGGCAACATATTTTAAAAAAACTTACCACAAAATACTGTATTAGTTTCCTAGTGCTGCTTTGACAAATTATCACAGACTGGGTGACTTAAAATAATAGACATTTATTCTCTCACAGTTCAGGAGGCCAGAAGTCCAAATTAAGGTGTCCTCAGGGCCCTGCTCCCTCCCAAAGCCCTTGGGTGCACCTGGCTTGTGGCTGCATCTCTCCAGCTGCTGCCTTCATGGGCACAGGGCCTCCTTCTCTTTTCTGCGTGTGTCTCCCCACTTATCAGGACATACATGATTGCATTTAGGGCACTCCCTCACAATTCTGGATAAACTCCTCCTCTCAGTATCCATACAGGTTAATATTAACTCTTGCCACGTAAAGTAATATTCAAAGGTCCTGGGGACTAGGATGTGGACCTATCTTTGGGGGACCACCGTTCAACCCACTACGGATGTTAACTGATAAATGCTGATAAATGTAGAATTGTTATCTTTAACTCAATTCAACTTAATTCTATTCAGCAATCATCTAATGATGGAATAATACGTATGCATCGTGATGATAAATCCCACAGCACTTATCACTATGCATACGTATTATTCCACTATCATGTCAATCTACTCCACCAGGCTGTGTGAATTGATTAAGGTGGTGACCAGGACCTGAATCATCTTATGATCAGGCCTCAGGCCTAGGACAGTGCCTGGCTTGTACTAAAAGCTCATTAGACGAGTAGACTTGAGCTGAATTGAGTACGTGAGTTATAATCAGAGCAGAGCTGAGGAAGTGATTAGCTCTTTCTGGGGAAGTAAGGAGGGCTTCTCAAAGGAGGAGATTCTTCAGCTGAGATTTGAAGGATGAGATGCAATTTGCCAGCCAAAGCAGGAAGGGAATTCCAGGTGAAGGGAACACCATGGTCAAACACACAGAGGTATGAAATCGCATGACGATTTAGGACACTGTCGTGAAGACTAATTGAAAAAATGCACATAAAACTATTCGCACAGTACCCGATACTTAGTAGTGTGACTGTTTTTCCTGGAGTGAGGAGAGTGGACTCAGGAGAAGACACTAAAGACATAGGCAGAGACCAGACTACACTGGACTTACTGTGCCATTCTGCTCATCTTAGACTTCACCTTAAAGACAATAGAGAAGCACTGGAGTAACGTGGGAGTAATGCGATCAGATTTTTGTAAGGATTTTCATGCTTTATTATATATATAGAAGTGGAAAGTCTTAAAATACATATTATAAAAATATATCTAAAATTTATATTTTGATGACAAGATTTAAGATTACAAGTGAAAGGCAGGAAGAGAAAAAGAATATTTGCAGAACATCCTCCACAAAGACAGCCATGCATATGGCTACTTAGAAAAATTGCCCTGCGTGTACGATATTCCCAAGCATCAGGAGCTCTGGTCACCACCCTCCACAAATTCTCTCCTTCAAGAACCTGAGGCCCACATTTCCTTTGGGTCCATATGCCTTAGGTGAAAGCACCCAGTAACCCTGCCTTTGTGTAAACACATATGCAAGTCATCTATTTGAGAAAATACCAGATAATTATCAATATATTGAAGTTATATATGTACTAGCATACATTTTTCATCAGGTGCTCTTCTTTTTAAGGCATGTATGTTTGTGTTGTGTGCATCCACATAAACATGGAACACGGCTAGCATAGAGGAAACCCAAGAAGGTTCTAGAAGAACGGTCTTTAGGAGATTATGTACACAAATAAATAGAAATAAACCTGTTAACAGTCAAATAGGTAGTTGTTTTGGAGAAAAAGAATGAAACTAGTCAATAGCTAGATGGCTGCTTGGCTGACTTTGTTCATTAAAACAAACATACACAAAATATTGAGTAGAGTTCCTGTGCTATACAGTAGGTCCTTGTTGATTATCTATTTTATATATAGTAGTGTGTATATGTTACTCCCAAAGTCCTCACTTATGCCTCCCCCCACATTTCCCCATTGGTAACCATAAGTTTTTTTCTATGTCTGTGATTCTGTTTCTGTTCTGTAAATAACCTATATGGGAAAAGAATCTGAAAAAGAATATATATGTATAACTGATTCACTTCTCTGTACATCTGGAACTAACACAATATTGTAAATCAACTATACTTCAATAAAAAATTAATTAATTTAAAAAACATACACAATAGTTAGTCTGCAGAGACTCCCGTGATCATTGGGAAGCAACTGCACGATTTAAATGGGACTGAATTTTTTGGATATGCCTCCGTACATGCCTTCCAAAGCCTCACTGAGTGTAATTCCCAGTTCTGAGCATCTGGCTCTTGAAATAGCACCCTAGAACATTTGTTTCTCATAATAGCCTCCTCCTGAAAAATGGCCTCGTTTTAATGGTACTGGCATGTTGTCTGGAGCTGAACCTAGGCTTGGCTGTCCAACCCCTCTTGCCAGTGAAACATTTCTCACATGGTAACCTTCATTTGCAAGGGCTTATAGTTCACAAAGCTGAATTTTGATGGAAATGATTGAGTTTTCAATTGGCTTCTTTAGATTTCAGGTCGAATTTCATTTCCTCATAGAAGTCTTCCCCAACCACTCATCTGAAATAGCCCCCCACCCCACCCCAGTGCATCTTTATCACTCACTGCACTCTGTGCCTTGTCCAGACACCTCTTATCACAGTCTCTAATGTTGTGTTCGTTTTTGTGTCCATGCATACATAAATTCCTTGAGGCCAGCACCTTCTCTGGCTTGTTCAACTTTGTATTCCCAACACATTGAACAGTAACTGGCATAGTTGTTGATCAATAAATATTTCTTAAATAAATGAATGAATGAAGAGTGGAGTGACAGAATAACTAAGCTGATAAAAGGGCCAGAATTGATGCTACCAGGAAAGAGTTAAAATACTCCCTTTTGGGAAATGGGTCAATCAGAATAGTAATTTACCACAGGAAGATATCAGGCTTAAATGGACACTTGTAGAATGAGTTCTCATTTGGACTCTTTGAAAGAGCTCCTCCAATAACTTTTACTTTTGACACTTAACAAATGTCCATATACTGGTCACAAAGAAAGTTCTATACAAGGAAGAACAAGATTGGATCTCCCAAGACCTGATCTTCATAATGCAAGTGAACTTTGGGGGATGGGGCACTTTTCTAAAGAAAAGAGAAGTTCTCTTACTTGCAAATGACAGAGATCAAACAGAATTAACACCCATAAATATATGTGCTATTGTCATATGTGATATTGTGATTTATAATAAGAAATACATATTCGGTCTTTGTCCTGTTTCTGGCACAGAGCTCCTAAGCGATGAGAGCACAGAAAGTGTTTTTGTTATTTTAATGAGGTAGCTTTGGGGCCCACCTAAGGATGGGGGCTGGTTACCAGGAGAACCAACCTATATATATATATATATATATATATATATATATATATATATATTTTTATACAACAGGTCCAACCAATATTTTTAATGACTATTTAAACAAAGACACAGAAGGTATGCTTACCTATTTTTCAGATACCAGAAAATTGGAGTGATTTCTTTGATGATAATCAGAATTCAAAAAGTAGACAAAAGGGTCAAAACTGAAAAATCCAACACTTCAGCCCAGAGGAAAAGTTTAACTGCCAGATTAAAGAATAACTATGCAACGGTTGTTGTAAAAAGATGAAGAATTTTAATCACCTGCAAATTTGATGTGAACTAGCCCCAGTGGAATTTCCAGAAAACATAACAGATTCACAGCTATCTAGGACTGTAATTTCAAAGCTGAATCAGACAAAGGCTGGCTTAATTAATATTTTTGAATGACTGAAAAAAGGAACAATTTAATGAATGAAACAACTAACCAGCATGACCTTGAGGCTCTACTGGGCAAAACTGGTCATTCAAAGAATTATATAAAGTATTTCCTCACAATCCTAAGTGCAAATATGTGATAGGTTGCTTTATGAAGTAACCTCCCCAAATCTGTCCTTATTAAAGAGAGTGGCAGCCTCCCTTACAAAGAAACCTTGAATTGCATGAGGGAATTGAGCCAGAAAACTTCCAAGGCTCCCTCCACCTCTAGAAGGCTCTAGAACAAATTTTTCATGGAGGAAGAATAGATATCATAACCACAAGAGGGAAGGGAGACTGATGAGCTCTTTCCTTCTCCCTAGGTCAAAAAAAGAATATATTAGTTACGAATCAAAATGTCCTTGATAAAATGCCAGCTCTTCCACCAAAAAATTGTAGACTTTGGGCAATTAGTTAATCTCTCTAAGCCCCAGTTTCCTCATCTGTAAATTGGGAATAACATTATCTACTTGACAAGGTGGTGTCCTTACTAAAGAAGATAAAGAATATGGTGGCCAGCATTCACTAAAAGTGCAGTACATTGGGTTCAAGGTGGAGCCTGTGTGTTCAAGCACATGCCAAGGCTGTGTCCCTGGGGGCAGTCCCTTATCTGTTACCCTGCCCTTCTAAAAAAATACATCAAATTGCATTTAATTATTCTACCTTCTTTATGGTCTCTTATATATACATCTTTCTTTCTCTCTGAACTAATGGTTTAGCTTTTTAAATTTACTACTAGTAAAGTCACTGATCTTTAAGATACTTAGAGAACCACACACACATGCACACGCACACACTGATATATATTTTTATGAAACCCTGAATAATTCTGTTTTGGAAATGTGTTTTCACCAAGTCAAGCCAGTTACAGATAAGCATTTCCCTCAATTATTTACAACTAAAATTTTCTCACACCCAGAATTCAGAACACATTTGCAAGTCTATGATAGTACGATTTCTCTTGGGCACACAGATTTTGTAATACAGTAAGAATTCACAGGAATATCTAAAAGTTAAAAACATCTCGAATACGATTTTGCATTTTGTTTGTGGGAACATTATACGTTTAAAAACAGGGATTTGCAAGTTTGCTATGTAAAAGACAAACCAATATTTGTGGTTCTTTCATAGTTTCTGTCAAATGTCTCATAGGAGCTTCTGAGATCACCTTTAGAGTGATGGGGAACTCCTCCTGGGGCAGAAAGTATAGTTGTCTTTCTGGGTCGGGGGGCAGGGACTAAATTCCCTGCACTTCACTGTTGAGAGCCACGGAGGGGAGCTTGTACCACATTGTCATCATACCAAGCAACTCCATAGATCAACACTCCATTCAACTGCCCTCTTGGTATTCAGAGACCATTTTTGCTGTGAAAGTGCACACAGTTCTGAAATGCCAGGTGAATGGAATCACCTCTCCTGAAAGGAACAAAGGAGAAGTTTGACGTTTTTTAAGCACCTGACGTTTGTTGGCACTGTGCAAAGCACTGTTTCTAAATTAATTCTCAAGGTGTTGCCCCATAGTAAAGATAAGTTACCTGACGCTTACTCAGGTTAACTGATTCACCGAAGCTGTGCAGCTAGAGTGGTGAACCGGTGTTACTTAACGTGTGGTTCCAGGGACCTCACATGGGATGATAGAGAGCTTCTAAAATAGCAGTTTCTTCCCACACCCAAACCTGCTAAATCAGCATGGGGGCCGGGAGTGGAGCAGAAGCTGCATTCTAAAACAAGCACCTCAGGTAATTCTGACACTTTTTAATGAATCACTATGGTGGATAAGGTCTCTGAAAAACACACATGAGAAAATGCCCATTCTTAGATCCATCAATGATTTGTTTTCTCCTATTGAAATAATGTTTGCTTTTCATCAAACAACTTTAATTACATCTTCAGATACTTCTCATCCATGTCTTCATGTTAAAAATCAAGGCTAATGCAATTCCATTCCTAGGTATTTACCCAAAAGAATTGACAACAGGTACTTAGACCGTACACGGACACTCTTGTTCACAGCAGCATGATTCACAATTGCCAAAGGGTGGAAACAGCCCAACTGTACATCATTGGATGACTGGATAAACAATTGTGATATATACGTAGAATGGAATATCATCCAGTCATAAAAGGAAATGTAATATTGATACATGCTACAATGTGGATGAACCTCCAAAATATTATGCTAAGTGAAAGAAGCCAGTTGCGAAACGTCACATACTCTATGATTCCATGTATATGAAATATCTGGAATAGATAAATCCATAGAGGCAGAATGCAGGATGGTAGTTTCCGAGGGCCGTCGGGGAGGGGGTATCAGGGAAAACTGCTGAATGAGTAATGGGTTTTACTTAGGAGTGTTGGAAATGATGTGGAACTAGATAGAAGTGGTGGTTGCACAACACTGTGAATGTTCAAAATGCCTCTGAATTACTCACTTTAAAATGGTAATTTTATGTTATGTGAATTTCACCTCAATAAATTATTTTTTAAAAAGAGGAGCTAGTGGGCTTCCCTGGTGGCGCAGTGGTTGAGAATCTGCCTGCCAGTGTAGGGGACACGGGTTCGAGCCTTGGTCTGGGAAGATCCCACATGCCGCGGAGCAGCTAGGCCCGTGAGCCACAACTACTGAGCCTGCGTGTCTGGAGCCTGTGCTCCACAACAAGAGAGGCCGCGACAGTGAGAGGCCCGCGCACCACGATGAAGAGTGGCCCCCGCTTCCCGCAACTAAAGAAAGGCCTCGCACAGAAACGAAGACCCAACACAGCCAAAA
This sequence comes from Delphinapterus leucas, assembly GCF_059928025.1. Lineage (NCBI taxonomy): Eukaryota > Metazoa > Chordata > Mammalia > Artiodactyla > Monodontidae > Delphinapterus > Delphinapterus leucas. Next base: position 71,653,945 of record NC_143139.1, read on the forward strand.
ATAAATAAATAAATTTTTTTAAAAAGGATCTAGTACTATTAGCTCCTAACTTCCCCTTACATTTGGTCCAAGATTGCTGCTAAGAATATTTTCTTTGTTGAGGAAAGCAATGGTGATGATATAGTTCTTAATTTTCCTGAATCAAGTGCCTAGAACTCTGTAGCCAACAGATGGCGCTCTAGTTTCAGTTATTGCAGTTCTCATTCCATACAACCGGCTCAGCTTCCATTAATGAAAAGAGAATAAATACGTGTGCATAAACTCTGTTATGTATAGATAGTTAGAAAAATATGACAAATATTCCTTAATTTCCTTTAGAAATCACTTTCAATCTAATCACGAACTGAATGTAAAGCAGGGACTTTGAGTACAGAAGCCGCACATGAAAATGCTTTGCATGACCAAAACAGCAAGGATGGTAGAAAAGCAGCAGTTTTACAGGCAGATAGACCTGGATTCTAATTCAAACCCCACCATTTGCTGGCCAAGTGCCCTTGAGCAAGGTTTTATTCTCTCTGAATCTGAGTTCTCTCTTCTGCAAAATGTTGATAATAACCACTTACAAAGGTAGTTGTAATAGTTAGAAATAATATATTTGTCAAGGGCTTTGCAAAGTGTTTAGTATTTAGTAGGGACTCAGTAAAATTTAGTATTCTAATTAGTGACATAAAATACAAACAAACAGGAGGGCTTTCTCGGCCTTGGGTCATACACATTTAAGTGCAGTCCATTAATATTACTTGTATATTAAGGGCGTGGATTTGAAGCACCTGAGATCTATTTGTAAATTCTCAGCCGAAAAGTCTTAATTGCTTATGGTTTCTCTTAAGTCAAACACTGAAGTGACAGTATATTGATACGGCAGAAAGTTCATTATGTATTTTTAAGTTGGAGGGATGAAACAGATTGCAAAACAGTTATTATAGTGTAGTCCCAATCTTGTTTAAAAAAACTGTATATATCTGGTAAGATATGCACTAACATGTTAATTTGATTATCTCTGGGTCATTAAATGAGTCGATTTCAATGTTCTTAATACTTTTCTGCATTTTTTATATTTTCTATAATAAACATGTATTAATTTCTATACACACACAAGCAATCTATACACACACACACCCTTTTTCATGTACTACTATGAAGATAGGCATATATCAGAAATATACACTTCAAGACTCCCTCTGTGAACCAGTCAAATCCCTAGAGAGATTGCTCTCAGAGCTCAGACACAGTGCTCCAGGCTCTTCCCTCCTACTTAGAGTTCTCCATGGGGGGGGGGGGTGGTGGAAGAAAATGAAAGAAGCCCAGCTGTGCTTCTATATGCCAGTTGTTCAGGCTAGCACATGAAAACAGTATCTACTAGGTGTTCAAACAATTGATTGGAAAGCAGTTGTCCTCATAATTTGGAATCATGTTAAACACCCTCTCAAAAATAAACCGACATACAGCAATGTCAATATTTCTTACTGACCTTAACTCATGAGACAGGACCTTTGTGTTCATAACAAATTTGGGAATATTTATACAAAATTTTAAACACACGTATAATTTTGACCCAACACCACCATTTCTAGGACTCTGACCTGTAGAAAGACATGTGCCAACATTCTTGGTCAAGGATTGAACAGGGCAGCATTGTTTATAAGATGGAAAATTTCCACTAATAGGGAAATGATTTTAACATTATAAGACATTCATACTATCGAGTGCTATGCAGCTGTTAAATAGAATGCTACTGAATTCTAAATATGGACCTGCAGTAATTCCCCACACACAGTAAGTAGGGGGAAAAAAGAGTAAGAGAACTATAACAAAAATAAAATCCCTTGTACATTTTAAAAACTACATATGTGTGTGCCTATATATGTATACATATTTATATATGTAAATACACTGAAATATTGAAAAGATCTAGAAAGATGAATACATAATTTTTTAACATCTTTATTGGAGTATAATTGCTTTACAATGGTGTGTTAGTTTCTGCTTTATAACAAAGTGAACCAGTTATACATATACATATATCCCCATATCTCTTCCCTCTTGCGTCTCCCTCCCTCCCACCCTCCCTATCCCACCCCTCTAGGTGGTCACAAAGCACCGAGCTGATCTCCCTGTGCTATGAGGCTGCTTCCCACTAGCTATCTATTTTACATTGGGTAGTGTATATATGTCCATGCCATTCTCTCACTTTGTCCCAGCTTACCCTTCCCCCTCCCCGTATCCTCAAAGACGTAGGTCTGCGTTTTTATTCCCATCTTGCCCCTAGGTTCTTCATGACCATTTTTTTTTCTTTTCTACATTCCATATATATGTGTTACCATACGGTATTTGTTTTTCTTTCTGACTTCACTCTGTATGACAGACTCTAGGTCCATCCACCTCACTACAAATGATTCAGTTTCATTTCTTTTTATGGCTGAGTAGTATTCCATTGTATATATGTGCCATATCTTCTTTATCCATTCATCTGTCAGTAGACACTTAGGTTGCTTCCATGTCCTGGCTATTGTAAATAGAGCTGCAATGAACGTTGTGGTACATGACTCTTTTTGAATTCTGGTTTTCTCAGGGTATATGCCCAGTAGTGGGATTGCTAGGTCATATGGTAGTTCTATTTTTAGTTTTTTAAGGAACCTCCATACTGTTCTCCATAGTGGCTGTATCAATTTACATTCCCACCAACAGTGCAAGAGGGTGCCCTTTTCTCCATACCCTCTCCAGCATTTATTGTTTCTAGATTTTTTGATGATGGCCATTCTGACCAGTGTGAGATGATATCTCATTGTAGTTTTGATTTGCATTTCTCTAATGATTAATGATGTTGAGCATTCTTTCATGTGTTTGTTGGCAATCTGTATATCTTCTTTGGAGAAATGTCTATTTAGGTCTTCTGCCCATTTTTGGATTGAGTTGTTTGTTTTTTTGATATTGAGCTGCATGAGCTGCTTGTAAATTTTGGAGATTAATCCTTTGTCAGTTGCTTCCTTTGCAAATATTTTCTCCCATTCTGAGGTTGTCTTTTCATCTTGTTTGTGGTTTCCTTTACTGTGCAAAACCTTTTAAGTTTCATTAGGTCCCATTTGTTTATTTTTGTTTTTATTTCCATTTCTCTAGGAGGTGGGTCAAGGATCTTGCTATGATTTGTATCATAGAGTGTTCTGCCTATGTTTTTCTCTAAGAGTTTGATAGTGTCTGGCCTTACATTTGGGTCCTTAATCCATTTTGAGTTTATTTTTGTGTATGGTGTTAGGGAGTGTGGGAAGTGTTCTAATTTCATTCTTTTACATGTAGCTTTCCAGTTTTCCCAGCACCACTTACTGAAGAGGCTGTCTTTTCTCCATTGTATATTCTTGCCTCCTTTATCAAAGATAAGGTGACCATATGTGCGTGGGTTTATCTCTGGGCTTTCTATCCTGTTCCATTGATCTATCTTTCTGTTTTTGTGCCAGTACCATACTGTCTTGATTACTCTAGCTTTGTAGTATAGTCTGAAGTCAGGGAGCCTGATTCCTCCAGCTCTGTTTTTCTTTCTCATGGTTGCTTTGGCTATTCAGGGTCTTTTTTGTTTCCATACAAATTGTGAAATTTTTTGTTCTAGTTCTGTGAAAAATGCCAGTGGTAGTTTGATAGGGATTGCACTGAACCTGTAGATTGCTTTGGGTAGTATAATCATTTTCACAATGTTGATTCTTCCAATCCAAGAACATGGTCTGTCTCTCCATCTGTGGGTATCATCTTTAATTTCTTTCATCAGTGTCTTATAATTTTTTGCATACAGGTCTTTTGTCTCCTTAGGTAGGTTTATTCCTAGATATTTTATTCTTTTTGTTGCAATGGTAAATGGGAGTGTTTTCTTAATTTCAGATTTTTCATCATTAGTGTATAGGAATGCAAGAGATTTCTGTGAGTTTATTTTGTATCCTGCTACTCTACCAAATTCATTGATTAGCTCTACTAGTTTTCTGGTAGCATCTTTAGGATTCTCTATGTATAATACCATGTCATCTGCAAACAGTGACAGTTTTACTTCTTCTTTTCCGATTTGGATTCCTTTTATTTCTTTTTCGTCTCTGATTGCTGTGGCTAAAACTTCCAAAACTATGTTGAATAATAGTGGTGAGTGTGGGCAACCTTGTCTTGTTCCTGATCCTAGTGGAAATGGTTTCAGTTTTTCACGATTGAAGATGATGTTTGCTGTGGGTTTGTCATATATGGCCTTTACTATGTTGAGGTAAGTTCCCTCTATGCCTACTTTCTGGAAGGTTTTTTTTTTTATCATAAATCGGTGTTTAATTTTGTTGAAAGCTTTCTCTGCATCTATTGAGATGGTCATATGGTTTTTCTCCTTCAATTTGTTAATATGGTGTATCACATTGATTGATTTCCGTATACTGAAGAATCCTTGCATTCCTGGGATAAACCCCACTTGATCATGGTGTATGATCCTCTTAATGTGCTGCTGGATTCTGTTTGCTAATATTTTGTTGAGGATTTTTGCATCTATGTTCATCAGTGATATTGGCCTGTAGTTTTCTTTCTTTGTGACATCTTTGTCTGGTTTTGGTATCAGGGTGATGGTGGCCTCGTAGAATGAGTTTGGGAGTGTTCCTCCCTCTGCTATATTTTGGAAGAGTTTGAGAAGGATAGATGTTAGCTCTTCTCTAAATGTTTGATAGATTTCGCCTGTGAAGCCATCTGGTCCTGGCCTTTTGTTTGTTGGAAGGTATTTAATCACAGTTTCAGTTTCAGTATTTGTGATTGGTCTGGTCATATTTTCTATTTCTTCCTGGTTCAGTCTCAGAAGGTTGTGCATTTCTAAGAATTTGTCCATTTCTTCCAGGTTGTCCATTTTATTGGCATAGAGTTGCTTGTAGTAATCTCTCATGATCCTTTGTATTTCTGTAGTGTCAGTTGTTACTTCTTTTTCATTTCTAATTCTATTGATTTGAGTCTTCTCCCTTTTTTTCTTGATGAGTCTGGCTAATGGTTTATCAATTTTGTTTATCTTCTCAAAGAACCAGCTTTTAGTTTTATTGATCTTTGCTATCGTTTCCTTCATTTCTTTTTCATTTATTTCTGATCTGATCTTTATGATTTCTTTCCTTCTGCTAACTTTGGGGTTTTTTTGTTCTTGTTTCTCCAATTGCTTTAGGTGTAAGTTTAGGTTGTTTATTCGAGATGTTTCTTGTTTCTTAAGGTAGGATTGTATTGCTATAAACTTCCCTCTTAGAACTGCTTTTGCTGCATCCCATAGGTTTTCGGTCGTCGTGTTTTCATCGTCATTTGTTTCTAGGTAATTTTGGTTTTCTCTTTGATTTCTTCAGTGATCTCTTGGTTATTAAGTAGTGTATTGTTTAGTGTATTGTTCGTATTTCCCGTTGTTTTTGTTGTCTGCTCCCAGTGGCTAAGGTTGGTTCAGTGGGTTGTGTAGGCTTCCTGGTGGAGGGGACTAGTGCCCGTGTTCTGGTGGATGAGGCTGGATCTTGTCTTTCTGGTGGGCAGGTCCACGTCTGATGGTGTGTTTTTGGGTGTCTGTGGCCTTATTATGATTTTAGACAGCCTCACTTTTAATGGGTGGGGTTGTGTTCCTGTCTTGCTAGTTGTTTGGCATAGGGTGTCCAGCACTGTAGCTTGCTGGTCGTTGAGTGGAGCTGGGTCTTGGTGTTGAGATAGAGATCTCTGGGAGATTTTTGTCATTTGATATTATGTGGAGCTGGGAGGTCTCTTGTGGACCAATGTCCTGAACTTGGCTCTCCCACCTCAGAGGCACAGCCCTGACACCTGGCTGGAACACCAAGAGCCTGTCATCCACATGGCTCAGAATAAAAGGTAGAAAAAAAGAAAGAAAGAAAGAAGAAGATAAAATAAAATAAAGTTATTAAAATAAAAAATAATTATTAAAAACGTTTTAAGTAATAAAAAAAGAAGAGAGCAACCAAACCAAAAAAAAAAAAAAAATCCACCAATGATAACAAGTGCTAAAAACTTTACTCAAAAACAAACAAACAAGAATGGACAGACAGAACCCTAGGATAAATGGTAAAAGCAAAGCTATACAGACAAAATCACACACAGAAGCATACACACACACACTCACAAAAAGAGGAAAAGGGAAAAAAATATACATATCGTTGCTCTCGAAGTCCACCTCCTCAGTTTGGGATGATTCGTTGTCTATGCAGGTATTCCACAGATGCAGGCTACATCAAGGTGACTGTGGAGATTTAATCCTCTGCTCCTGAGGCTGCTGGGAGGGATTTCCCTTTCTCTTCTTTGTTCGCACAGCTCCCGGCGTTCAGCTTTGGATTTGGCCCTGCTTCTGCGTGTAGGTCGCCTGAAGGCGTCTGTTCTTCGCTCAGACAGGACGGGGTTAAAGGAGCCGCTGATTCGGGGTCTCTGGCTCACTCAGGCCGGGGTGGGGGGGTATGGATGTGGGGCGAGCCTGCTGCGGCAGATTGCACCAGCCTGAGGCACGCCGTGTGTTCTCCCGGGGAACTTGTCCCTGGATCACGGGACCCTGGCAGTGGCGGGCTGCACAGTCTCCCGGGAGGGGCGGTGTGGAGAGTGACCTGTGCTCGCACACAGGCTTCTTGGTGGCTGCAGGAGCAGCCTTAGCATCTCACGCCCGTCCCTGGAGCTCCTTTAAGCGGCACTCTTAATCCCTTCTCCTCGCGCCTCAGGAAACAAAGAGGCAAGAAAAAGTCTCTTGCCTCTTCGGCAGCTTCAGACCTTTTCCCGGACTCCCTCCCGTCTAGCTGTGGTGCACTAACCCCTTCAGGCTGTGTTCACGCCACCAACCCCAGTTCTCTCTCTGCGATCCGACCTCCGAAGCCCGAGCCTCAGCTCCCAGCCCCTGCCCGCCCCGGTGGGTGAGCAGACAAGCCTCTCGGGCTGGTGAGTGCCGGTCGGCCCTGATCCTCTGTGCGGGAATCTCCCCGCTTTGCCCTCCGCACCCCTGTTGCTGTGCTCTCCTCCGTGGCTCCGAAGCTTTCCCCCTCCGCCACCCCCGTCTCCGCCAGTGAAGGGCCTTCCTAGTGTGTGGAAACCTTTCCTCTTTCACAGCTCCCTCCCACTGGTGCGGGTCCCGTCCCTATTCTTTGTCTCTGTTTTTTCTTTTGCCCTACCCAGGTACGTGGGGAGTTTCTTGCCTTTTGGGAGGTCTGAGGTCTTCTGCCAGCGTTCAGTAGGTGTTCTGTAGGAGTTGTTCCACATGTAGATGTATTTCTGATGTATTTGTGGGGAGGAAGGTGACCTCCGTGTCTTACTCTTCCGCCATCTTGAAGCTCCTCCTGAATACCTAATTATTAACAATGATTATGTCTAGGTGCTTTTTTTAAACTTTATATTTTCTGAGTTGTTTTAACTCCTGTATCACACACACTAATACACATGCCTATTAATTGCCTACCATGTACAGGTTCTGATGTAAGTGCTGGGGATACACCAGCAATTCACAGCAGAAACAGCCCATTCTCAAGAGAGCTCACAATGTAGAGGTTCATCCCTGGGGCTTTTCACAGGCTATATGGTCTCGCCAGACAATGAATAATTGTTTCTTCAAGTTGATCAAACAACTTGTGCTCCTGGGTCCTCCCTTACACTTAGAATTCTCCATAGGGGAAAAAGAAAAAACAAGCCCAGATTGAAATGCAAGCAACACAACTTTAAAATGTTTAGAAGAAAATATAAAAGTTTTATTCAGTGAGGGTTTTTTTAAGACAAAAAAGCATGAATTGTAAAGGAAAATACTGATAAATTTGATGATATTAAAATTTAACATAACTACTCTTAAAAGCATCAGAAAGAAAGTAAAAAGGAAATGTTATAAACTTGAAGAAGACATTAGCAACGCAGAATTAATAAGAGGAATAGAAGCCAGAATGTGTTTTCAAAATACCTACAAAAAATATGAAAAAAGATAAACAACTCAAGAGAAAAAATAGGAAAAAGTAACAAACAGTTATTTTATGGGTAAGAATCACAAATACTGAATACACACATGAAAAAATGTTCCACTTCCTTAGTAATTGCAGAAATGCAAATTAAGACTACAATGAGATATGAATTTATAACCACTAAATGTACAAAAATACAGGTCTGACATTGCCAAATATCAGTAAAGATTTGAATCAGCAGATACTTATACACTGCTGGTGGGAATGTAAATTGACTTAATCACTTTGGAAAAGAGTTTGACACCTTCATATTAAGTTAAATATTTTATACCCAAAGACCGAGCAATTCCTCTATTAGGTATGCACCTTAGAATAATTCTTGTACATGTATACCAAGAGAAATGAATAAGAACATTTATGATATTATCATTCATATGTGCAAAAAGTAGGGAAAAAACTCAAATTTCCAACGACAAGAGAGTGACTAAATGAACTATAGACTAATCACACAATGGAATATTTTACAGACTAAAAATGAATGAACTATAGCTCCTCGTAAGCATATGAATACATTTTAGAAACATAATGTGACAGAAATAAAATAAGCAAGTCACAGAAGACAGCCTACAGCACAATATAAATATTATAATTCTCAAATCCAAGATAAAGCAAACAGTGTATTGTTAGGGAGACATAATTTAAAAAACTAAACTACTTTTTGTAAAATGTAAGGGAATGAGTTCAGGAAAGTAGTAACCTTGAGGAAGGAGGCATGGGAATGGGTTTGGGGAGAATCACTCTTCTCCAAAGATTGATCAACTTCTAGTTCTTAAGATCAGGAGTGGATTCTCAGGTATTCTTTTTATTATTGATACTATAATGTTATAGCTTATATAAATATTACTGTGATTTTTATATATCAATCGTTATATCTTAAATTTTAAACGGATTTATTAAGAGAGGAAAATAAAACCTAAAGGTTAACTATAGTATATATTCTGGCATACTTAGCAGTTTGCTTTTCTCTTGTATTCAATTTTATTTTGTTTAACATTTCTTAAAATGTACAAATTTCAAACATCATGCTCTTCAGATTCTTTCTTGTAGGACAGCATTTTGTCACAGAAGGACAGGAATGCATTAGGAATAGGAGGGGAAAATCAAAGAACACTTCCAGGTGCAATGGGACCCTGAAGAGACAACCATTGATCTGTCACTAGAAGATAAAATAAATTTTACTTTATCTGATTGGAAAATACCATAATCGTAGATTCTGGTTGTTCAATCTAGCCTGCCATTTTGAGGGTAGGTGATAAGGTCCTACCACTTCTAAAATTTTAAGTTGAAACAGGGTATCTCCACTAGCCTTCAGAGCAGAATATTATGGTAGATTTGTACGTTAGGGTAGAGTTTGTATCTGTAATTTACCACTCTCCGTGATTTAACAAAACTTTCTTAAAATTCTGAAGGATTCCTGAATGAAATGTACTTATCTTTTAATAATATAAAGTTTAAATTCTCATGTTATTTTTGGTACTTAGTAGATTCATTTTTTATGTAGACATCTTAGACTCTTCCAAGCAAAGATCTATGTAAATTTGGATCAAAAGCAATTCAGTTAACTCAGTATTTTTGTATGGTATATTCCTCAGCCAGCCACCTTTGACCTATTTCTTACATCACGTTTTTTTCCCATGAGTTTCATACCTCTTTAAGAGATGCTAAAGAATTACAGTGTAGTAGAAAGAACGTGGGATTTAGAGCATTAGGACATGAGTTCAAGTCTGGCTTACTTACTAAATAGATCAAATTACTTATTTTTTCTGGGTTTCAATTTATTCATCTGGAAAATGGAGAAAATATTTGTATTAGTCAGGACTTATTTGCAATTCAATTTGTTTTCAAACTCAATTCAAGATAGTTCCAAGAACAAATTCAGGTACTTCACATTCTAGAAGTTCAGGAATCAACACAATTTGATCCAGAATGTCATAAGTCTCTTTCTCCGTCTGTCTTCTCTGCCTCTTTCCAAATGCTCACTTCCTTATGCAAGCAAGATCTTTATCATTTGGTGGGGAAAACGACTTCTAATTAACCCAGTGTCACTTTCTTCCAGTCTAGCAAGCACAGAAGGGAAAAAAAGAGTGGGGGTGGCAGGGGGGTGGATAACGATTCTATCATCCAACATTTGATTGGTCTTTCTTAGGGCACGTGCTCACATCTAAGCCAATCACTGCTCCTGGAAGGATGGTCTATTAAAATTGGTCCGCTTGGGATCACATGTCCACCCCTGAGAACAAAGGAACAGACAGTAGCACATTCCCACAGCACATAGGGGTGGTGTCCAGACAAAAGTATCAACTTTCTACTCCAGTAATAATTCCTCTAGGTAGGGTCTTACGAAGGTTGAAAATCTGGGACAGAGTGCATTGTATATTGTAAAATACATTAAGTCTTGGGTTAAAATAATTTTTGTAAAAATAAATTAATATGAAGAAATAGAAGAGAGGAACATAAGATCCTATTAGTGAGGCATCTGTCCAAGACAAGTCATTTCTTTTGTGAAGTTGGGAAAATTGTTACATATTCTTTACAAAGCAAATTCTTTACAAAAGCAAATTCTTTACAAAAGCAAAATGAAGGAACTACACGTTACTTTTATGTTTAATATAGATTTTTTTTGAGAAATGAAAGCTGCAGTAAAATCCCCAGTGTCTTTATATGCCTACAATAAGCTAAACGTCTCATTCTCTATCAAGAAATAAATGTGCTCAGGGGTGTGAAAATGTCATGATCATTTAGCTTAATGGGTGTGAAGCAAATGCGCTTTTTTTCTAGAGGGAAAATCTTTTCTAAAGATCACTGCAACATTTACAAAACTAGGCACATTTTTATAAAATTGGACAGTTGGAAGTGACCTGCAAAGTTCATCAAATCACTGCCATGGCTTTAGAATGACAATCAAAACACTGCAGGGAAATTATCTTGAAATATATTTTTTAAATGTCCTCCAGAAAGAGTCTCTCTGGGGAATCTAGGTTTCACACAATAAATCAAGATCCACCTTCATTTCTTTCCTTCCAGCTGCCAGAAACTAATTGGATTACACCACAGCTCGCAGGGCAGTGGTTCCCAAACCTGGTTATTCATCAGAACCACGTGGGGAGCTTTGTAAAACACAGATTTCTAGGCCCAACTCTAGTTTTACTGAATGAGGACCCAAGAATCAGTTTTGGTTTTTGTGTTTTTTAAGCTGCTCTCAAGGTATCTTAATACAGCCACTTGGATCCATTAATTGGCTTTGAGAAATCATAGAGTTCAGAACTCAGGAGATATTTAATTATGACTTTAAGATGCCATTGCCAAGAGAAATGTATCTTACTATTGTATCAGGCACAGGAGGAGAAACAAGCAAGGTGTTTTAACTTTTGAGGCTCTAATTATATGAAGGAAGTTTGTGACTCCACATTTTCTAACTTCACTTTCAGAATGTTGACGCTAGTACTTTGAATATTTATTGACTATTAGATCCAGTTCTAAAGCCTCCAGTAGAGGCAGTAGATTCCTGATTACATGCTTTGGATGTTGGAAAGTGCTAGAGAAAGAAATGAGATTATGATAAGGAGGAGAAAGAATAAGTAGACAAGCTTCCATCATTTTGTATTAGAAAGAATTTTCTGAATTTATTAAGGGTGACTCCATTCTTTCTGAAAAGGTTATCAGTTCATATCCAAATGATGAACTTTTATGCAGTTATTAAGGCACACTTGTGAATAATTTTAATGAGATCAGACTGGGTTTTGCATCCTGATCTTTTCTTTTTTAAAAAGTTAATTAATTAAAATTTTAATACATTTATTTATTTTTATTTTTTGGCTGCATTGGGTCTTTGTTGCTGCATGTAGGCTTTTCTCTAGTTGTGGTGAGCGGAGGCTACTCTTTGTTGCGGTGCGTGGGCTTCTCATTGGGTGGCTTCTCTTGTTGCAGAGCAGGGGCTCTAGGCGCACAGGCTTCAGTAGCTGTGACACTCGGGCGCAGTAGTTGTGGCTCATGGGATCTAGAGCGCAGGCTCAGTAGTTGTGGCGCACGAGCTTAGTTGCTCCGCGGCATGTGCGATCTTCCCGGACCAGGGCTTGGAACCCGTGTCCCCTGCATTGGCAGGCGGATTCTTTTTTTTTTTTTTTTTTTTTGTGGTACGCGGGCCTCTCACTGTTGTGGCCTCTCCCGTTGCGGAGCACAGGCTCCGGACGCGCAGGCTCAGCGGCCATGGTTCACGGGCCCAGCCACTCCGCGGCATGTGGCATCTTCCCGGACCGGGGCACGAACCCGTGTCCCCTGCATTGGCAGGCAGACTCTCAACCACTGCACCACCAGGGAAGCCCGGCAGGCGGATTCTTAACCACTGAGCCACCAGGGAAGCCCCCAATCTTTTCTTTTTGCATTACATCATAAGCATTTTCCATGCAGTTACAATTTTTCACATATATGTTGGTATACACATGGTAAGTGTATGCATATACATAATCTGTATATAAATGCATCAAAATATTAGTATATTAGCAATGGTGGGGTTATAGATGATTTTAATTTTATCATTTTTTGTGTTTTTCAAGTTTTCTACAAATGTATATGTAAATTAAAGAATTAGAAAAAACATACATCCTAGGAAGTATACTAGTTTTTGCAGTTTTCTCAAGATTATTAAAACAAAGAAAGCATGTACTAGCTTATACATAGAAAGAAGTATGAGCCTTCACTTAATAGGGAAAGTTTTCAGGAGGAATTAAGAATAATCATTCATGTATTGATTTGTAATAGGAATCTATCCTACTTAAATCAGCCTGCTCCTCATTAATTTCTTTTAGTAATTTTTTAACATTTCTAAAAGAATAGATTACTTTTATAAACAGAGAAAACATTATTTAAACAGCTTTAAAGCCCAAACTCTGCGTTAGAAGGAATTGTTTTACACTGAATATTCTGTTCCTGGAGATGCAAAACAGAGCTGCCTTTTCTCTGACTCTGTTATTGTATCCCTTGGAATAGTTCTTACATTTCACTTTTGCTTTATCATGGACTTCCTCTCTTTGAATCTTGGTGCAGTTTTACTGGGTTCTGCTCCAGAATACAAATCTATGCCCTACATTTAATATTGTCCATTCTCATTAACCTTAAGGAGACAGTCTCCTAAGAGGCTGAGTTCCTACCCCATCACTATCTAGAATGTTAACAAAGTAGCTCTTGTTCCTGATGACCAACTATCAACCTCAGTGTATCTACCCTTGGCACACCCAATCGGCAATTTGCTTAGAGTTCTAGCACCAGAAAACCTTCAATATGCCCAGACTCATACCGAATGCTCTAGATAAGGCCCAGCTGATAGGAAATGTCTATTGCCACACCCAAATGGACCAGATACCCTTTTTTCGTCATCATCATCACCCACACCACCATCAATATCATCTGTTTTGCATATTGCTACATCCCAAGTGCCAAGAACAGTACCTGGGCCTAATAGACACTCAAAAATACTTGTTAAGTGAATGAATGAGTGAACAAACCACATGGAAATTGGAAACTGAAGATACAGAAGCATGTTCTCTTTTCAAAGTGTGTTTACATGATTTCATGAAATGATTCATCTGGCAAGTCAAAGGGACTAACAAGAACCATCTTCCACCCAATTTCACGAAAACAGTTGATCTAGATTGTTTGAGGAACTAGTGTTCTAATGTCCTTCAGTTATTTTTTCTAACAAATATTTTTAAAATACCTACTCTGGCACTTACCAACTGATTGGGGAGAAAAAGGGACATCAGGAAAAAGATAATAACCATTATAGGCAGATTGGTATGCAGGAATAGACCAGGTTGTAGATACTTCATCTGCTTGAAGAGGAGGTGATTAACTGAGGAATGAGGGTATTTGGCAGGACTTCTGTAGGCAATGAAATTTAAATTCATCAAAAAGGATGAGACTTAGACAAGCACTAAATGAAAAGAAGAAATTACACGTTGAGGAATGGAATAAGTTAAGATTTACAATCAGAAATCAGCTCATTCTGTTCAGGAAACTAAGAAAAGTATAAGGAGAAAAGTTTGGATTAATAGGTAGCAGTGAGACTGTAAATTCTGTTTTCATTTTCCTTTTATTTGTGTTTTATAAATATGAAACATTTCAAACATAAAAAAGTATAGAAAGTTATGTAACATATCTACGTGTGTACACAGACTTTAAACAGATGGTAAAGTTTGGCGTATATGCTTGATTCTTGGACGTTTTTAATGGCATGATTTTGAATGTGGATTCTATAGGCTTAGCCTGGGCTTTTCAAGCTGGAGGTAGGCACATAGGATCAACTTGAAGTGTTTTCCCTAACTGTGAACTCTACTCAGAGATTGGGGAAGTAGAAAAAACAGAAGTATAGTCATTTACCCAGTAAATAATTTTAAACATTTTAACATTCTTTAATACTGATGCATTATGGAAGTTAGTGAAAAGCTGATGTAAATGTTTAGTAAAAACAAAAATCAGGGCTTCCCTGGTGGCGCAGTGGTTGAGAGTCCGCCTGCCGATGCAGGGGACACGGGTTCGTGCCCCGGTCCGGGAAGATCCCACATGCCGCGGAGCGGCTGGGCTCGTGAGCCATGGCCGCTGAGCCTGCGCGTCCGGAGCCTGTGCTCCGCAACGGAAGAGGCCACAACAGTGAGAGGCCCGCGTACAGCAAAAAAAAAAAAAAAAAAAAAATCAAAGAAAAATTTCACCTGCTACATTCACCCAATGGCTGCATTCTCCAAACCCATGCCAAGTGTGAGCGCCTCCCTCCCCACCAAAATACACATTTTCCTGTCTTTTGCTGTAAGAATGCTTCTCTGAAGAAAATGTGAGATATTCTCTTCCAGACCATAGGGATCCACTGAAGTTTTAACTAATATGGGGCTTGACATTCTAAATACTGAAATTATACTGTTTGCAACTTAAATAGACCATTGTAAATTAATTTAATAAATAAAAATGAACAGAAACCATGGAATCTTCTGGAGTTTTCATCTCGAGGCAGGGAAAGATAGTCTCCACTGAATAAAATATTTTAAAATGGTGGAAAATAAAAAGAATGCTGCATTTTGATTTTTGTCATGTGTTCAGTCTACCAGTTACTTACATGAAATTTCCAGTATGCGGTGATCACCCCTGTTCCTTCCCCCCAGTAGATGGGCTCAAATCCCCAGAATGATGTGAGGGGCCAAGAAGGGAAGTTAAGCAGGAGGCTGCCCAGATGGCTCCAATTCTGGGTCAGCTGGGTCATGGCGTTAGACAAGTAAACCCGAGGCTCTGACTTTTCCTTGACCACGGTGTCCTCCAGACCCTGATGTCAACCATGCAAAAGAGATTATCCAAGGAGAAAATACAATCTCACGGTTTATTAGTGATGCACTCTCACCAGAATCAGTGGGAGAAGAACCTCAAAAATTATCCAACTCTCAGGCTTTGATTTGCAGGGATCATAGTGTAAAGCTTAAGATTATGAGATCTGGAGCCTGAATTCAGAGTCCCAGCTCTGGCGCTTACTCTGTGCCTCAGCATCTCCTTTGTAAAGTGGGTCTATTTTATCTCTTAGAGGATTGCTATGAGGATTAGATAACTTAATATATAGAATGTATCCAAAACAGTGTTTGACATTATGTGCTCAATCAATGCTAGTTTTATTATATGTTTATATAAAACCAAGAACCCTTCTTTTCAGTCTGTATTTCTTATTTTGAACCTTCTCAAATACCTGCCCATAAGCACCCCCTGGGCAGTCTTACCATCTCACCCACTTTCATGCCCAGATTAGGCCTCTACCTTCACCTCCCCATATATCCAAATCCTCGTAACATGTTGGGGTGGCCCAATGGCCTAGGTTATCTGGTTAGTGCCCTTCCTTTTCTTCCTTGGTGATAACTCTAACAGTAATTGGTTCTCTCCCAAGTATGTGTAAAATATATGTGGAAGGTTTATACCTTGAAATATTAGCCTTGTTCTTCTGTGCATTTTCCCTTGCACTGATATATCCTAGTCAACATGAAACAGAAGTAAAGGTTTCAATGAGTTGCTAAATGCAGTGCCATGTGCAGTTTCCCTTCTAAGAGTCATTATTTCAGGTCTGAGTTTTTACCTCTGGGATGATCCATTAGGGAGGAGAAACAGGAGGTCGGGGGGCAATTTTAAAAGAACTAAAGAAGGAGATGGCTTGGATGGAGGAGGGAAAAGAGACTGCTGCCACACAGTGTGGAGGGAACATCAAGGATGCCCTGTCTTAGAACATGGAACATGGCTCATACTAATTTCTTGCACACCTCCTGTCATGTAATAATCCTGGATGCTCATGAGCAGTCCCTTCCCCTTAATAGGGGAGAGCAAATATGTGGGGGGAGCCTGAAGGAAAAATCTTGCATCCCGACAAAGGTTGTACTCAATTGAATTAGTGGGGAACTTTCCTGTGAAAAGGAGACGCATGTTATACTTCTGTGATTTAATTTATTTAAAAAATTAGAAAACCCCCAAAGTTTATCATCTACTATATCATAAGGAAACCAGTTTGTATTGAACTGATTATCTTTATAAATCTCACCATTGTACCAATTTAGGGGCACAGCACAGTTTTTCCCCAAAGATCAGGTCTTCTTGTTCAAATTTGAACATACTGATTTCATTATGCTTGATATGTCATTATTTTGCTCCCAAGTGGGAAGTTCCTACATGGGGCTGAAAGAAACACAGAAACGTCAGGCCTGGTGATACAAACTTTGGAATCATCCATATAAAACAAATACTTGAAGCCATGAGAATAACTAAAGTCTTAGAGGAGAGAGTAAATGGGAAGAAAAAAATCCTTTGTGATTGAGGACAAAGTCTTAGGAACTGCCAAGTGCACTTGCCTGAGAACAAGAAAGGGGAGCTCTCCAAGGAAAGAGAGTAATTAACCAAGGATGTAGAGAACAAGACAACATTGGAAAGAGGATATCAAATGAGGAGGGATTGGCCAGTTGAGTTAAGAAAAGTGGGAGCTTAGAAAAACTTCTGGATTTACATAGTAGGAATCTGTTAGTGATATTCAAAGAAGCAGTTTCAAAAAAGTGCTGGCAGGAGATACCTGATTACAAGAAGAGGAGGAGGGTGAGACAGCTCTGGGCAAAGACCCATGGACTCTGTTCATAGATCCTGCCTTCCGCGTCTCCTGAGCTTCAGGTATTTTCGCCCAGATTTATTCAGTCCAGCTTCTCTACTGACCAAGCCTTCCCCAGGAAAATCAGTACATTGGGATTTTATGGAGAGGGATTTGGCGTGAGTTGTAAGGCCATAAAGCCAGGTGTCTGGGCCTCAGCAGTGTGTTGGCACCGAGCTATGGATTCCCCAAACGTCCACCCTTTGGCTCTCACTCTATTACCAGGCTTGAGCTTTGACTTTCAGATTGGTATTCCCATTTATCCACTGGTGTTAAACCTGCCCTGAATCCCAGCACTGCCTCTCTGGGAAACTGACCCTCAGACTAACATTTGCGGTGCCTTCCTCAAGGGTCTGGATTCTGTTCCCCACTCGTGGTGGGGGCCATAGTCCAAAAGGGCTGACCACCTAGAAGGAAGATATTGCCACACACCTGACTTCAATTTTTATCATCACTCCATAGAGTTTTTTGCTGACTGTCCAAATTATAAGATTGGTTCTACTTGGAGAGATTAATCATCATTTCTTTGGCATATAACATATTAACATAAAAGAATCTACTCCCCCATGCCATCCCCCTCTGGACTGGCATGATCTGTCACCTGTGGTCCTGCCACTCTGATGGACTTCAGTCCCCTGGCTTGTGTTCTAGATCATCATACGTGCTTCAGAGCTTTTCCTTTTTTGGAGATTGGATGCTCTTCTCTGGCTTACAAACTCCACCCTACTTCCAAGGCACACAGAACATGTACATGCACAAATACATACATGTACACACACCCAAACTCTGATTTTAAATGATCCTTACATTCCTATGGTCCCCACAGCTTGGGGACAGTCTTGGATCTACCAAAACTCCACCAGCTGGGCTAAACCCCAACCGTAATCTCCTAACCTCCTAAATTGTGAGAGGTGCTATATTAATAGAAACCTATTGCCTAGATAAGGGAAAGTAAATATTACACTGTGATGGGTACTGGGAAAAGACACCACTAACCACTGAATTCAATTTTTTTTATTGAAGTATAGATGATTTACAATGTTGTGTTAATTTCTGCTATACAACAAAGTTATTCTCTTAAACATATATATACTTTCAAAAAATATTCTTTTCCATTATGGTTTATCACAGAATATTGAATATAGTTCCCTGTGCTCTACAGTAGGACATTGTTGTTTATCCATTCTGTACATAATAGTTTGCATCTGCTAACCCCAAACTCCCACTCCATCCCTCCCCCACCTCCCTCCCCCTTGGCAATCACAAGTCTGTCCTCTGTGTCTGTGAGTTTCATAGATAAGTTCATTTGTGTCATATTTGAGATTCCACATATAAGTGATATGGTATTTGTCTTTCTTTTTCTGACTTACTTCAGTTAGTATGATAATCTCTAGGTCCATCCATGTTGCTACGAATGGCATTATTTTATTCTTTTTTACGGCTGAGTAGTATTCCTTTGTATATATGCGCCACATCCACTTTATCCATTCCTCCATCAATGGACATTTAGGTTGTTTCCATGTCTTGCCTATTATGAATAATGCTGCTGTGACCATAGGGGTGCATGTATCTTTTTGAATTATGGTTTTTTCAGGGTAAATGCACAGTAGTGGGATACACGCACCCCTATGGTCATAGCAACACTATTATGGTTTTGTCTGGATATATGCCCAGAAGTGGGATTGCTGGTTTTTTGAGGAACCCCGATACAGTTCTCCATAGTGGCTGCACCAACTTATATTCCCACCAACAGTGTAAGAGGTTATCTTTTCTCCACACCCTCTCCAGCATTTGTTATTTGTAGACATTTTTATGGTGGCCATTCTGACTGGTGTGAGGTGATACGTCATTGTAGTTTTGACTTGCATTTCTCTAATAATTAGTGATGTTGAACATCTTTTCATGTGCCCGTTGGGCATCTGTATGTTTTCTTTGGAGAAATGTCTATTTAGTTCTTCTGCCTATTTTTTGATTGGGTCGTTTGTTTTTTTGTTATTGAGTTTTGTGAGCTGTTTGTATATTTTGGAAATTAAGCCCTTGTCAATCACATCATTTGCAAATATTTTCTCCCATTCCACAGGTTGTCTTTTCATTTTGTTTGTTTTCCTTTATGCTACAAAAGCTTGCAAGTTTGATTAGGTTCCATTTGTTTATTTTTGTTTTTATTTCTATTGCCTTGGGAGACTGACCTAAGAAGACATTGGTGCAAGTTATGTCAGAGAATGTTTTGCCTATGCTTTTGTCTAGGAGTTTTATGGTGTCCTGTCTTATAGTTAAGTCTCTAGACAATTTTGAGCTTATTTGTGTATAATATGAGGGAGTGTTCTAACTTCATTGATTTACATGCAGCTGTCCAGCTTTTCCAACACAACTTGCTAAGGAGACTGTCTTTTCTCCTTTGCATATTTTTGCCTCCTTTGTCAAAGATTAATTGACCGTAGGTGTGTGGGTTTATTTCTGGGCTCTGTTCTGTTCCATTGATCCATATGTCAATTTTTGTGCCAATACCATGCTGTCTTGATTACCATAGCTTTGTAGTATTGTCTGCAGTCTGGGAGGGTTATGCCTCCTGCTTTGTTCTTTTTTTAAAAAAATTTTATTTTCCTTATTTTTTTGGCTGCATCAGGTCTTAGTTGCAGCACATGGGATCTTCGTTCAGGCATGTGGGATCTTTTATTACAGCGCACGGTCTCTTTGTTGCAGTGCTCGGGCTTCTCTCTAGTTGTGGTGTGCAGGTTTTCTCTCTCTAGTTGTGGCACATGGGCTCCAGGGAGCAAGGGCTCTGTAGTTGCGGCATGTGGGCTCCAGAGCATGTGGGCTCTGTAGTTTGGCTCTGTATTTTGCGGCATGCGGGCTCTCTCGTTGAGGGGTGCAAGCTCAATAGCTGTGGCACGTGGGCTTAGTTGCCCCACGGCATGTGGCATCTTAGTCCCCCAACCAGGGATCAAACCCACATCCCCTGCATTGGAAGGAGGATTCTTTACCACTGGACCACCAGGGAAGTCCCCTGCTTTGTTCTTTTTACTTAGGATTGCTTTGGCAGTTCTGGGTCTTTTATGGTTCCATATAAATTTTAGGATTATTTGTTCTAGTTCTGTGAAAAATGTCATAGATAATTTGATGGGAATCACATTAAATCTGTAGATTGCTTTGGGTAGTACGGCTGAATTCAATTTTGAGTTCATCTTAACCTTGGTGTTAATTCTCACAAAGTTCTAGTAATAATTACCAAACAAAAAAATATGACAAACCCAATATCTATTCTATAAAAGATTCTTTTTGTAACTGTGAAGTCTGATTGAGAAGGGGTTGTAGCAAGACATATTAAAGAGAAATTAGAAAATCCACACTTGAGATCAACTATTGATCTGTACTATTCCTTCAAGGGTCTTAAAGTCTGAAACTTGGAAAACATTAAACATTCCTTCTATATTTCTCAGGTCCTAATCACTTTTTGCCCATTTTTTAAATCTCCCACAAGTATTTTTATTATTATTATTTATTTTTTTGGCTGCACCTCATGGCTTGTGGGATCTTAGTTCCTCAACCAGGGGTTGAACCTGGGCCCTGGCAGTGAGAGCATGGACTCCTAACCACTGGACCACCAGGGAATTCCCTCCCACATGTACTTACGAAAGGAAAAATATAAACCATTCCATCTTCCAAATTTGGGAGGTCTGCATCCAGTATCTGGCCATGACACACTCTGCATCAACTTGATAGCTGTTTATTAAATTTATTCAGATCTCTCATCTGAGAATCAAGAGCTTTGGAGCCAGGCAAATCTTTCCTCAAATTGTGGCTTTGTCATTGACCCACTGTGTACTTTGGGCAAGTTATTGAAATTCTCTGAGTCTCAACTTTCCTATTTGTAAAGTAAGCACACTAATGCTTACCTGCCTTCATTCATCCAACCAGTATTTTCATTTGAAGAATGACTGAAGGAACTAAGACATTTTGCTGGAATAAGAAAAAGTATGGGGGAGAATCCCTTCCTGGTTTCTTCAGTGGGAAGCCGAAGAATCAAATAGAAATAGCAGGAAAACTGATTCCAGAGCAAGAAAACTGTGCATCATCTGAAGTCACCTTTTGGTGAGCGGGTTGTCCTGTCCTAGAAAATATTTCAAAGGAGCCACTAGACCACAGATGAGAATGTGTGCAAAACAAGTTCCTGCAATAGCAAGTGGGTAAAAAGGAAGGGAAACCTCCTTTCAACTCCTTCAGCGATTGCATAAGATATAAATCCACTCAAAGTCCATAACTAAAATAGTCTAGACTATTGAAAAAAAAAGATTGTTCTCAAATTACTTGGAAGTTCCAATTTTCGTTTTCCTGTCTTGCTATGCTTCTGCCAGCCCTTCTGAGAATCTCTTTCCTGTAGCAGAGAAATATCTTTTGAAAGGCAGTAAATGACTAAATTAGTGAGATGATGGGTTAATGAGCTGATAGTCTCATGCAAACAATTTCTGTGGGTGAGTAAATGTGATGAGGACTTAACAATATTAAATCAAAGTCCAATCAAGTATCAAATGCTGGGTAATTTAGAAAAAAAATCACTTTCAGTAACCATCTGTAACCATCACTTCCATGATGTTATACATTGTAGCACGCAGAATGATGCCCCCCCAGAACGTCTGAATATGTTACCTTAGATAGCAAAAGGGACTTGCAGATGCGATTAAGTCTACGGTCATTAAGATGAAGGGGGATCATCATCCCATATGATCCAGATGGGCCAGTCTTATCACATAAATCCTTAAAATTGAAGAAACTTTCCACCTGTGGTCAGAGAAAGATTCAGCAACCAAAGGAAGGTCAGAGAGGTGCAACGGTGCTGGATTTGAAGATGGGGAAAGAGAGCTTGAGCAAATGAATGCAGGTGGCTTCTAGAGTTTGGAAAAGGCAAAGAAATAGGTTTTCTTCTAGATCCTTCAGAAAGAAACATAGCCCCAGTGATGCCTTGATTTTAGCCCAGTGAGACCTATGTTGGACTTCTGACTTCTGAAACTTAAGATAATAAGTTTAAGCCACTAAATTTGTGTTAATTTGTTAGAGCAGTGACAGAAAACTAATACACATATTGAGAAATTTCTTACTTAAGCTTTGTTCTCCAGTACAAGTTCTGCTCAGAGGAATAATACCTTACAAATCCTGTACATAACTGGCTTTTAAATTTTATTAGCAACTATTTGTTTCATTTCAGTAGTATTTTCACATGTAAGATAGGCAGACTATGGATCAATATTCCCATTTAATAGAGTGGAAGCTGAGGTTAGATTGTGAGTGTCTTGCTCAAGGTTGCAGAGCTGGTAAGCAAGTGGTTGTGCTGGGATGTGAATTCTTTTCTTCTGACTCCTCCAATTCCAAGTCCTTATACCACACTTTTAAGCTAGAAAGAAGAGATGCTAGTGACTTTATTTTATGTATATGAAACTCTTGCTGCGAGGATTTAAGGGATAATAGTGAAGCCAGGACAAGTATTCCTCACTTTTAACTTGCAGTTCATTGCTCCTTCTGATTCTATCTCCACCTATAAGATAAGGTGTGTACATCCAGGTATAGAACCTGCAGGATTTTTAAAAGAGGGAAGAACATAAGGTTTAGATGAGAACAAACCTGATGTATGACAATAGTGACTTATAACAAGTTACTTAACCTCCTTGAATCTCAGTTTTCTCACTGTAAACTATAAATAGTAATATCTACTTGACAGAACTATGAAAAGGATTTAATGGGAACATTGCAATTATTTATTTATTTATTTTTATGGTGGTGGGTTTTTTTTTTCTCCTATTCTTTTTTTTTTTAAATTGGAGTAAAATTGCTTTACAATGTTGTATTAGTTTCTGCTGTACAATGAAGTGAATCAGCTATATACATACGTATATCCCTTCCCTCTTGGACCTCCCTCTCCCCCTTCCCCCCCCCCACATCTAGGTCATCACAGAGCACCAAGCTGAGCTCCCTGTGCTATACAGCAGGTTCCCACTAGCTATTTTACACATGGTAGTGTATTTATGTCAAACCTAATCTCCCAATTCGTCCCACCCTCCTCTTCCCCCTCTGTGTCCAAATGTCTGTCCTCTATGTCTACATCTATATCCCTTCCCTACAAATAGGTTCATCTGTACCATTTTTCTAGATTTCACATATATGTGTTAATATACGATATTTGTTTTTCTCTTTCTGGCTTACTTCACTCTGTATGACAGACTCTAGGTCCATCCACATCTCTACAAATGACCCAATTTTGTTCCTTTTTATGGCTGAGTAATATTCCATTGTATATATGTACCACATCTTCTTTATCCATTCATCTATCATTGAACATTTAGGTTGTTTCCATGTCCTGGCTATTGTAAATAGTGCTGCAATAAACATTGGGGTACATGTGTCCTTTTGAATCATGGTTTTCTCAGGGCATATGCCCAGTAGTGGGATTGCTGGGTCATATGGTAGTTCTATTTTTAGTTTCGTTAAGGAACCTCCATACTGTTCTCCATAGCGGCTGTATCAATTTACATTCCCACCAACAGTGCAAAAGGGTTCCCTTTTCTCCACACCCTCTTCAGCATTTATTGTTTGTAGATTTTTTGAGGATGGCCATTCTGACTGGTCTGAAGTGATACCTCATTGTAGTCTTGATTTGCATTTCTCTAACAATTAGTGATGTTGAGCATCTTTTCATGTGCCTCTTGGCCATCTGTATATCTCCTTTGGTGAAATGTCTATTTAGGTATTCCACCCATTTTTTAATTGGATTATTTGTTTTTTTGATATTGAGCTCCATGAGCTGTTTGTATATTTTGGAGATTAAATCTTTGTCCGTTGCTTCATTTGCAAATATTTTCTCCCATTCTAGGGGTTGTCTTTTGTTCTTCTTTATGGTTTCCTTTGCTGTGCAAAAGCTTTTACGTTTAATTAAGTCCCATTTGGGGGTTTTTTTTGTTTTTTGTTTTTTTCATAACTCTAGGAGGTGGGTCAAAAAAAATCTTGCTGTGGTTTATGTTAAAGAGTGTTTTTCCTATGTTTTCCTCTGAGAGTTTTATAGTGTCCGGTCTTATGTTTAGGTGTTTAATCCATTTGGAGTTTATTTTTGTGTATGGTGTTAGGTAGTGTTCTAATTTCATTCTTTTGCATGTAGCTGACATGTATGCATATTCAGGCATGTTATGTCAGTATATTATGTCAATTTCATGAATACTTTGTGTCCTCATACAAACAGAATCCAAATTTTCAGTCTGTCAAATATCACTGAATCTTGGCTCCAATCAAATTAATAAATCCAATTTAAGAAAGGGTTAAGGGACAAACATGTTTTCTTCATACCACATATAAATAAATTTGTAGAGGTTCCTTTGCCCCTAAGCCCAAAAAGGAAATTTATATGAATGTGAAGATTGGATTTAATCTTCTAGACTTCAATCTATATATTAGAGACACTAGAAAAGATAACCCTAACCTCAGTGAATTTTCCCAGGAGGTATTGCGATCATGTTCAAATCTGTTTTGTTTGTATGTGTCTCATCAAATCACTTGAAATTGAACAGATAGCCCCCAAAATGCTGGGCAAATTCATTTTCACAATCATTTAAAAATACAGTAGTGCTTGATGTAACTCTAGAAGGAACTTTCGCTTAGTTCAAACCTACTCACTCTAGATACATACAACATTACATAAATTAAAAAAATCATTTTTAAAGAAAATGACTTTATTTAACTGGAAATGGGTCTATAGATTGTGTTTTTATTGTATTGTAAAGATCTAGTTATTTTGGAATATCTTTTACATTCTGATAATGAAGAATGGTAATACATTACTTATAGCAATTTTGAAGATACAAATATATTTCTTTACCAAAAGTTATTCTTCACATAGACTGTCATTTCAGCTGAGAAGTGGAGAAAGCATTTTATGAAGAATCATCAGAAAGACTTCTTCTTTCCTACTCCATGATTTTCCTCTGTGAGAAATTAGGAATATTAGGAATTAGGGAAATTAGGAATACATGTGTTATTTTAGTTCCTTTGGTGTATAAATCATACAGCGCAGCTAATGCTTTCCCACTAAACATTGGGAATACCATATTACAATAGACACAGTCACCATATCTACCAAGCACTTCTCAAGTCCTTGTGTTTTCGTAATATGTATTCTTACATCCTCGTGAGTAGATAAGAAAAGCTCAGAAAGCTGCATGACTGAAATGAACTTGACATACAGTCAAGAACTCCCAGAGTTAAGATAGAAGCCCTGGTCCTCATGGACATCTCCACCTGAGCCTCCTAAAAGCTTTTTTAGTTCAACATGCTCCAAACTGAACTCAACACCTCTCTCCACTTCTTCCCAACCTACTCCTCCTCTGGGTTTTCTAGTTCTAGATGGTAGCAGCCTCACCCTTTCCTCCTGGCTGTGAGTCTGGGATTTGGCATTTTCTCTTCACAGTCAGTGAATCAGTACTAATAAGTCACTCTCTAAATATCCCTTCACTCCAAAGAGAACACCACTTCCCAAGCCCAGGCATGCAACCTCTGCCACCCGGATGCGAGAAATGATTTCTCAGTCAACCTGCTCTGCTCTCACTTCTTTCTTCCTTACTGACACCCAGTTTCTTACCTACCACTCATGAGGCTCCTCTGCC
Source organism: Delphinapterus leucas (assembly GCF_059928025.1). Lineage (NCBI taxonomy): Eukaryota > Metazoa > Chordata > Mammalia > Artiodactyla > Monodontidae > Delphinapterus > Delphinapterus leucas. The sequence goes on from NC_143139.1 coordinate 71,679,693, forward strand.
CCAAATCATCCTGTTGCTATCACCCCCGCCCCCTCAGGATGGTGGCCACACTCCTTAGTGTGGCATAAAATACCCTTCTTGCTCAGATCCTCAGTAGATAATGTATCTTTGTTAGTTGTCCCCAAGGGCCTTGAACCCTTGAAGTTTGCCTCAGACGTGGCGTTTTCCTCCACTGCTCTGCTCCTTTTACATCTACTGTCCTTACCTACAGAATGAGCTCCCTCAAACCCATCTGCCAATAAAATCCTACCTGTCATTTAAAAGTTCTTAAGAAGTCCTTCCCTAAGAAGCTCCCTGCCCCCCAACCTTTGCCCCAGATAGGGACTTTTATCCTCCTTGTTGTATCCATTGGATGCAATGTTGTATCCATCCTCCTTGCTGCATCCATTGCATCCATTGGATGCAATGTTGTATCCGTCCTCCTTGCTGCATCCATTATACGTGTTGTAACTTCGTCTGTCTCCCTCATTAGATGAGAAGCTCCTTAAGGGCTTTCTGTCCACCCCGGTGTGTGGCATATGGTTAAATATTTGATAATTGCTTTCTGGATGAATGAATGAATAAATAGAGGCTAACATTTTCCCCTGTCAAATGAGATCATTTAGTTCCAGAGAGGTTAAGCAACTTGCTCGAGGCCACATAGTTGGGTAATAGAAACAGCACTAAACACAGAGGCCATGTGTTTCCAGATTGCAGCCTAGTAATTACTCTGTGGATCCAGCTGCTTTTGTATTGATACCATCATGTCCTATGGCAAACCTTTCCCTGAGTTTCTATCTGTATTAGTGGACTTTTACTTTGGGGCTTGGTTTGCCTTTTTAGTATCAATACCTTGTATTCTCAGTGCCTGTAGTTAAAAATGGGTCTGACCCTATACCCCACTTCAGGAGAAGACAAGGGCCCCAGGGCTGCCCAGTGAGAGTGCTGTGTTCCTCTGGGTGAATCAGAGATGAGTGTCAGCCCAGGACTTGACAGAACTGTTGAGAAAAAGGAGCTCTTTCCACTGGGCTTATGAAGCTAAAGTGAGAGACAGAGCTCTTTGAGAAAAAAAAATGTCAAAAGAGAGGAACAGAGAACTGAGAGATTTCTGAGGACACTGTTTGAACATCCTCCACCAGCCTCTCCTCCTGCCAGGATGGGAGTTGCTTTGTAAGGTGCTGGCTTGGCTAACCTGCATGACCTCTCCCAGAATCTCCTTGGCTATGTGTTTCCAGTTGGATTGGACACAAAAGGTGTTCTGTGTGGGATTCAGAAGGTAGACTCAAAGGCAGCCAGGTCATTTTGATGTCTGCAAGCATTGGGGAAGGGGCACAGGTACTGCCCAGCACAAGTGCACTGTGCCAATTTGTGACTTGCCTTTGTGTTTGTGGGGCAGCAGCCAGGTTTCCATCAGCCCTGCCTTCCCTCAGACTCTCCTGCAGCTTCCTCAGCTCTTGGACCACATGCATATTTAGCTTCATGACAAAAGGCACCAGCTTTCCTTCTGCAGGCCTCCACAGGAGCCCCATGTGGTCTGGAGATGATGAGCGACCGACATGGGTTCCAGTCCATCCACATAGGTTCCGGCTTATGTTCAGGGGTGCCTCTTTGTTCTTGGTCTTTCCCACTTCACATCTAGCTTTTCTATTCCCTTCAAGCTCCAGCATCAGAGACGAAGACCGCCTTATAGAAACTGGCTAACCAGCCCCTACAATTGCGTAGGTCAAAGTCATGTAATAAACCCTTTAGTGTGAATTTGTGTGTGTCTGTGTCTGTGTGTGTGCGCATACTTTTGATTGATTAAACTCTTCTCTGTTTGGGCCCAGACTGTTACATAGTACCATCCCTGGACTTTTCCATTGTATAAATCAAGACATTCTCTTTCATGTTTTAGGTCAGTGTGAATTTTGTTTCCGTCACCTGCCGCTGAAAAGGACTAGTATCCAGAATTATCATATTGTGACTAAGCAGCTTAATATCCTGCAGGCAGGATCTGTGCTTTACTCATCCGTAAGTAGCCAGCATCCAGAAAGCTGCCACGTGCATGGTGGGCACTTGGAAAACATGTGATGAATGAATGGACAACAAATGGCTGCAGAATAAAATGTTCTCCTGGGGACCCAGGGTTAAAGCTTCACACGACGTGAATCATGTGGAAGATGAAAAGCAGGACGAGTGGGAACTCCCGGCCTCTGGATAAAGCCATGAAGATCCTGGGTCTGAGGAGCAGCTGAGTCTTCCACCTGGCAGCCGGGGGAAAAGGGCAACACATGTTAGGCATCTCATGTTCATTACGAGCACAGCAGGTGTCCCAGAGCAGCCGGCCCTCACGGAATTGAGCTTCCTGTCACTCCTGACCAGGATTCACTACATGTGCAGAACAGAAGTGGTGTGGGAAGCTATTTTTTACATAGAAAATTTGAAAGTGCATCAGGTTCTGAGAAAAGGAAGCTTCTAAGAAAGATGATTTCACAGTAAGAGACCCCATGAGTCATCTAAAGAATTTATAACTGAGGTAAAACATAAATGCTAACCATTCTTGGTCCCTGCCTAGAACACTTTAACAGATCATAAGTAAGAAGTTCATGGGAACCACAAAGACATATATTTCTGAGCAGACATTTTCTGAGTGGTTTGACTGGTATTCAGCATAATTGAATCAAGTGATGAACCAAGCAACGAACCAATACTTTATATTTCCAAGTACAAACCTTCGCAGGGGAAACCACATGACATACACATATTGAATCAAAATAGTAGAGGGGTGTAGTAGGCTGATAATGGCCCCCAAAGATATCCAGATCCTGACCCTGGAACCTGTGAATATTAACTTATGTGGGAAAAGTACCTTTTTAAAGGTGATTAAATTAGGATCTTGAGATGAAAAGAGTACCCTAGATTGTCCTGGGCCCTAAATGCAATCATAAATGTCCTTATAAGAGGGAGGAAAAAGCGGTTTGACTGCATTAGAGAAGCTGATGTGAAGGAGCAGAGAGAGACTTGAAGATTCCTTAGAATGGAGTAAAGGGCCGTGAGCCAAGTAATGCAGCAAGGTACAAGGCGAAAAGGTAAAGAAGTAGATTCTCTCTAAAGCCTCCATGGAGAGAACCTTGGTTTTAGCCTTATAAAACCCATTCTGGACTTCTGACCTGCAGAAATGCAAGAGAATAACTGTATGCTTTTTTAAGCCATCAAGTTTGTGGTTCTTTTACCTTTCCTAAGGTAGTCCCCACTTGGGCATCTTGAGTACAACTTTTTTCCTCCGCTAGGGGGAGCCCAAGCTGTATATCAGTGAACCATAACGTATGCAAAAGTCCAATTTGGTTCTCTTGTCTGAGCATTTGAGTGGATTAGGAGAGTGAGCTGTGAAGTCAGACATCCTGGATTCAAATCCCAGCTTTGTTTCTACTTCTACTTATGGAAAAATTATTTATCCTCTCAGTGCTTCCAATTCCCCATTGTAAAATGGGGATGATAATAGTAACCAGCTACGTGATAGAAAATTGTGGGAAATCATTGAACAGACACTTCACAACAGAGCATATCCAAGTGGCAAAAATACAAAAAGAAAATGCTGTACCTCATTGATCATCAGTTCAGCCCGCAATGAGAAACCACTACATACCCAGAAGAAGGGCTAAAATAAAGAAGACTAACAAAGTCAAGCCTTGATGAAGAAGTGAAACAACTAGGACTCTCATACATGGAAACTGAGTGCAATACTGTCCTCAGACCCAGTCAAGGGGGGCCCCGCCCTGGCCCTGCTCCACCCCATGGAGTAAGGAGTCCTCGGAGCCCAAGAACATGCCCACCCAGAATATATACCCCTCCTCCCTGGACAATAGTCTAACACCCAGGACTCCAGAATTTCCCACCTGAATTAGGCCTCTTCTCTAAGCCCACTTTTCAAAGGCAGGACACATTGCTGGTGTGTGCAAACCTTGATCCAAGGGGTGGCTGTGATGACATAGCCTATACATATTAGACTTGTTGCAGTGCAGAACAGAGCCAAGAGTGGGAAAGAATGCCAGGCTTTGTACTAAGAAATGAGAGACGGTTCTCCCCATGCTGAGGGTAACAGGCACGATCACTATGAACAATGGTTTGGCAGTTTATGTGTATAGAAACCTTTGAGTCTGTTCGTATGAGACCCTTTATTAACAGTCTAAACTAAATAGTCTAAACAGTTTAAACTGAAACAGTGACTGAGCCCACCTTAAAATGATGGCATACCCCAAGTTCATACCATGATTTCACTCTCTAATGGGACAAATGTTTCCACTGAAGAAATTCGTCACCAACTTGTCATTTAAGCAGCGAACACCTCCAGTGGATGGGGTCTTTCAGGATTGTGGGTAAAGCTTCCAAAGAATCATTCATGCTCTGTGAAATGGAAGAACAACAAATTCAACAGCTGATAGCAACACAACTCACTTCATCTGGGGACAAACAGGTACAGCTAATGAACTTTACAGGCTACCATGAATGCCTTACAAAATACCTCCAATAAGAGAAGGGGGGTCCAGAAAGAGAACTCAGTATCCAGTGAGCATTTGCTTATGGTGCACAAGCACAATATTTTGCACATAGTGTTTTATTTAAACAAACAAAACTTACTGAACACTGATGTGTAACTGGCTGTGAATAAAATTAATTTCTAGGATTTTTTTCTATAGAAATACGTATGTGCACAATGATATATGAAAAAGTTCATGAAATAATTATTTGGAATAGTGAAAATTTAGAATTAATTGAAATGTTTATTGTTAAGAGAAAACTCAAATTATGATACAGCCATACTATGGAGTGATATGCAGTTGATAAAAGAACCTAAAGTGCCTCTATATGGACTGGCATGGAAAGATGTCTAAGTTACTTAAGGGAAAAACACTGCAGAACAGCATGTATTTATTTACATAAAAATTTAAAATAAAGAAATATGCTTATAAAATACATAGAAAATCATGCAGAAGAATTCACGCCAAAAGATTAATTGTGATTACCTCAGAGAGGAAGACTTAGAGAAATGAGAAAGGGGGAGAGGCAGGGAGGGAAAGGGATGACATTTACTTTTTCCCCATTTGTGTTTCCTACTTATATATTCAAGATTTGCTTGAATCGTTCACAATAGCTTGTATTAGTTGAAAACTTTTAGAAACTTTGAGGTATTGGATTACTTTGGAAACAGGTTTCGAATCAACTTCATTGCTTATCTTGGGCATTTACTCCATCTTTCTATCGTTACCCCAGCTATAAAATAATTACATTACTATTTCATGGTATGGTAGCAGGAGATGATCTGTGTAAAGCTTTTAGCCCACTGCCTCATACTAATAAAATTGATTGGTATAGGTTAACTATTTCTGTGTAATAAAGCATCCCAAAAACCAGTGGTTCAAAGTAACAACGATATTTATTATCACTCATGCAAACATAGCTTTTCTGGGGATAGGCTGATATATACTTCATTTGGCTGGGCTGCTCTGCTGAGGTTAGCTCTGTTCCACAAACCCCTCATCCTCCTTGAACTAATGGGATAATCAGGGCATGTCCTTCTCACAGTGATGGCAGAAGCACAAACATGCAAAGTCTTTTAATGCCTTATGCTCAGAACTTACACACTGCCATTTCTACTTCATTGGCCAATCACCCCAAAGTAAAGGGGTGTAAAAATATTCTTTTCTAAGGGTGATCAATAATCCCCGGTTGCCTAAAACTAAGGGGCTTCCCAGAATGTGGAACTTTTCATTCTAGAACCAGGAAAGTCCTGGGTAAACCAGGACCAGTTGGTCACTCAACATCTCTCTACCCCTTTAGTAGGATAACTTCAAAGTCACTCAGCAAAGAGCATGGTACGGGACTGAGTGAAGAATTGGGACCAAGGGTGCAATTTACCACACTTTTAATAATGTTATCTCTCTAGGAAAACAGGCAAATTAGTGGGTAGTCAAAATTATTTTTGGTAGATTGGTTTTAGGTTGGCCAAACAAAATCAGATCCTCCCAAAGTCTCCATGAACAGAATATTTCCCAGAATATTCTCAAAATTGAAAGTGTTTTGGTAGCAAGGGGTTATGGCATCAGATAGGTGACCAGTCTAGATTCTCAAAAAAAGTGTAAGATGCTTTTCAATCCAATTCTAACTTCGTTTGACAGAGAATAAGATGTCTCTTTAAGACCAGTGAGAATCCCTCTTCTCTTTCCTTCTAGGGAGGATACTTTGTAACAGACTCTTAGCAAGAACAAGTTGCTTGACTTTTAATCATGTGTTTGTGTGTGAACATTAATATTTATTTAGTTCCCTCAGCTTCACTAATCCTTTTCCCAAAAACCACAGTGTGTGGTTGTCCAGAGGTTAAATCCATAGAGCCACAGGGAGCCTGTTGTTCCCTGAACCCCACCACTTCCTTCTTCCTGTCTAGACTGTATATTTCTCATCTGCAGACAGATTCTTACTGGATAAGATCAGTGCACAGTCACAAATCACAATGAATGATTCCTGTCTCTTTATAACCATCTTCTTTACCTGAAACATGCCAGAGGGAGGCCTCTTAAAGTCCACAGATGTTTGGGATTTCAAATCTTAAAAAAAAAATTTAAGGAAAAGCAGGACTCTAGACATTCCCTATGAGAATGTGCTATTAAAATACCCTGGGGTTCATTTTTGTGTGAACTTGGAGAATGAAACAAAGAAATATTCATATGCTAATTTAAACATATACAACTGAGACAGAGCTGACTATCAAAAGCATTGAAAGGTCAATGTGTCAGGTTGTTTTGCAACTTCAGGGAACATCAATTAGAGTTTAAGTGCCCTCTGGGACAAGCATCCGGCCACTAACCTCTTCACAAATTCCAATCCAGGTGCCAATACAAGTGAATTAAACTGCTTAGAGCACTTCTAATGATGAAGAATGTATAGATAGATTACCTTAAATTATAATCAATAATTTTAAAGGGACCCAGTCATCAGCTTTAATACACTCCACCCAGGTTAAGTAAGTGGGCTCAACCAAAGAATAAAGGCCTTTTTAGCTGCCCATCCTCCCTCACAAATGGACACTTCCCCCCTTTCTGACATTCCACAGGCTATAGTTCTGAACAGACCACCTGCTCTGAAAGACCTAGAAGCAATTTAATCTAAAAGTTTAAGAGGCTGTTAATCACCTGGGGCTCATAGACACTGACAACATCTTTGCGTTGCCTGTGATTCCAGCACAGCTGAGCACCCAGCTTGCATATAATGAGGGCAAGCTGATCCCCAAGATGGGCTTCCTCCGAGTCCTTCTTTTGATCTGTTGCCTCTCCACCCCATCTATTTTCATTCTTGTTTTAATTTGATGAGGCAGGTGGTCAAGAAGTACATCATTCCAGGGAGATGTAAAAAGGCATGCAGTAAATAATCAGCAGCAGCGTTGCTACCTCCAGCCTTTCTTTAAGTGATCTCACATGGCATTAGGACCATAATGATAAACCAGGATACTGAGCTTATAAGTTAACCATGACATTCTCTGAGAAGGGTGGACCAACAAACATTTTATGAGAGCAGGCTGATGAATAAATGGGAACGAGATAAGACAAAGTGATAATGTCCCCTCAGCATTGTAAATCATCAAGAGAATTAAAAAAAAAAATTGCAAGACAAATATCTACCTTGATGTAAAGGCTGCTCAGCAGATAGGAAATAAGGAAGAATCTATTATGCCACAGAAAAGTTCTCCAGAGAACTGGGGCAATTTTTTTTCTTAATATGAGCCGTTGATTAATAACTTGGGGAAAAAAATGTTTAGGGAGCTAGAGACTTGTAATTTTATTTCCTTCTGAGAATAGAAAGTGCGGAAGGAGGGAGAGTCACCTGAGTAATTAGCATTGGAAGATTTGAGTCTGGGAATAACAGAGGAAATTAAGTTAGGGAGTCTTTTTCTTTTTTTTTTTTTTTTTGCGGTACGCGGGCCTCTTACTGTGGTGGCCTGTCCCGTTGCGGAGCACAGGCTCCGGACGCGCAGGCTCAGCGGCGATGGCTCATGGGCCCAGCCGCTCCATGGCATGTGGGATCCTCCCGGACCCGGGCACGAACCCGTGTCCCCTGCATCGGCAGGCGGAGTCTTAAGCACTGCGCCACCAGGGAAGCCCATTAGGGAGTCTTATAGAAAGAGATGGTAGTTTGTAATATAAGGTCTTCACAGAGATAAAAATGATAACAGTTTCCTAGGGCTGACTATGTGCTAGGAACTTCCCATGCTAATTCTAATTCTGTAGGGCAGGCACTATCACATATTCCATCAATTCTAAAATAAACGCATACACAGGCAGATGTATATATTTAAATTTAATATACACATATATATCAGATAGATACACATATATAAAACATTTTAACACAGGATTGATGTCACCTTACAATCACCATAGACCAGAGGGCAGACATGATCTAATTCGATCATTGTCTGTGAATGTGTAAACTCATAATACTGTCACTTCAGTTGACTTATGCACATCCTTGGCACTGCATATGTTGGGTTTAATTGCTGTTTAAAAATCTTTTACACTATGATCCGGTATTAAACTAAAGATTATCTTACAAGCAGAACCAGCATAAAAGCTGAGCAAGAAAGTGGATTAAATTTGGTATTAGTAAAGCAAGTATTCATCACAGGAAAGAAAGACCCTGATTTCATATTTGCTGACAAAGCAACAACCAAATGCTTTAGGGGGCCCTAAGAAATGAAGCTACTAACAAATAGATGAAGCTATGTTTCCTTTCATTACTGAGATTTACGCAAAATAATTGCCTATCACATGCCAAGCAATGCAAATGAAGGCAGGACAAATGACCAAATACCCAAGAACAGCTTAAGGACACTTTCACACTTGGAGAGCCTGGTTTGTCTAACTCATGCGTGATTAGCAGTGTTGTTTTGTAATTTTCTTACTGGTAGAGGAAATCATGGTGCATCTTATGTCCAAAAGCACTTAGATCAATTAACTAGGGTATTACTACATCTTTTCTACAGATAAGAATTCAGAGCAGAGGCTCAGATAAGTTAAATTACTTGCCCCAAAGCCCACAGAGAGTGAGTTCTTAAAGACATCCTTTAAAATGAGGTCAGTCTGATTCCAGAACTTAAGGTCTTAACAATTATGATAAACTACTTCCCAATCAAAGAAGATTGACCTAGTCCTTTGAAAAATTAAGTCAGATCATGGCACTTCTCAATAAATATTCATCTCAGTAAAGAGTAAAAGTTGAGAAGTCTTTTTACAAGGGCCTACAAGACCTCAGGGCATCTTTGGTCCTCCCCCTCTCCATCTCATCTTCTACTGCTCTCCCTCACACTCTGCTCCAGTTCCACTGGCTCCTTGCTTTTCTCTTATCATGATAGCAAGCTGCTCCTACTTCAGATACCCTCCTGCCTCAGGGCCTTTGCGCTTGCTGTTCTCACTACTTGGAATACTTCGCACCACCCTGTATGAAATAGAAGCACTCTACCCCGTCTCAGGTCCTCTCCATCCCCTTTAACTTCTTTTATTTTCTCCATAGCATATCACTATGTGAAATATTAGCTATGCCTTTGTTCATTTGCAACAATGTAAGCAAGCTTCAGAGGGCAGGGGCTTTGTTTTATACATTTCTGTATCTGTATGGAGAGTGGGTACTTGATAAATGAATGAAAAAAACAAATCTCCCTCTGAAAATGTCACTACACTATCTTTCCTTTCTGTTTTGTTGATTCAGAAAATTATCATAAATTGGCATCTATAGATTATTATTACTTGTAAATCAGTAATTCTGTTTTTCACTCCTTTGGGGGCTTAATAAAGAGTTATGCTTTTGTAGTAGAATGTTTCCAAATGCAGATTCCAGAGCCAGACTACTTGGATTTTAATGCTGGCTCTACCACTTGCCTATGTGATGTCATGAAAGCTACTCAACTCCTCTGAGTCTTAGTTTCCTCATCTGTAAAATGGAGACAATAATAGGACTGACTTCTGAGGATTCTAACAAGGATTAAATTAAGTAATACAGGTACATGTCCAGGCTCATGCTAAGTATTAAATGAACTATTTATTTCGATTGGCAAACTATTTCCATCTTACCTAACAGGAATCATTAAAATGATTCTGAATCAAGGGAAATTTTCCCCCCAAGGGACATTTGGCAATACTGGAGACAATTTTGGTTATCACAACTGGGCACGCTACTGGTATTTAGCAGGTAAGAAGCCAGGGATGCTGCTAAACATCTTACAGTGCGGGCATGTGAGAGGGGGCACAACAAAGAATTACAGAACCTAAATGTCAATAATGTCACTGAGGAGAAACTGTATAGATAGAGAACATTTGTTTCAACATACTGAAAACTCCAGCATTTCAGAAAAAGTAAGAAATTTAAAGGGGGAAGCTTTCTTTTAAGCTAGCACCACTCTTTCTGTCATGCCTGTAAAATCAGCTTAGAGGTGAAAATCCACACTCACATTGCCCCATTCTAGAAGCCTGGCCTTAAATCTTTGCCTTTTATAACTTATGGACAAGGAGATGCAGGTGCTTTTGCCGAGACCGCAGAACTCCCAGGCAATTTTCCTTGGAGATTCTATGTTCATTATTCAGTTCTGCATCAGACCACTAGAGGGTACAGAAACACCATCAATCGGAGCATTTGGGTGCCAGACTCAGTTTTCAGTAATGTAAATCTTAATAAAATGCTAAATTATTCCTGGTCCCTAAAATAAAAACTACTCAGAATATCTTTATTAAACACTTCTATAGGTACACAGTTTAAAAGGCTGGTATTCAAGTATTTCACTCTAATTGTCATCACTCCCAAACTGTAAATTATGGCAGTGATTTAATTCAATGTCATCTGTTAAGTGGAAATCTAATAAATAACCACTAATGATGTTATGAAAAGCCTGAGGCTATTACGATGTTATTATGATAGTATTTTATGACTATACTGGTAAAACTCTCTTTAACGAAGATTTGGTTATGCTATGAGTTAAATCATATCAAATAGATATATATGATTTTATCCACCAGGAATTAAGCAAAAATTAAGCAGGAATTGGAACCTAAATGTGAACTCCAAGTTGGACTAAATAGCATTATTGTGCTGAAGGCTGAAACAAACATGAACCAAAGCATTAATACATTGTCCTAAAAATATTACATTAGGACAAACCCGAATGACTGAAAAAATATTAGTGCATCACTAAATATTTAGATATATCTCTATTTCACACACTCAGATTTAGAATAGAGGCACTGAGGAAAAGTTATAGAAAACTTTGGAAGGAAACGATTAAAGAATTATTTTAAAGAGCAGAGTGTCCACCTGTTTCTCTTTCAACTAAAAGTTAACAGAAGTGTGGACACAAATATTGTGCAGGTGATTCCTAAACTTGTCCTTGTGACATCCCAAGTCGTTCACAATTATCTCTAAAGAGACTGCAAAATTCCATTTGAAAATAATTTTAATTAACTTAGACACACATGCACACACACACAAACATAAACGAACAAAACTGCTGTGTATTTTGATACAGAGCTAAAGAGCTAAAAGATGGTGTCAAAGCCAATAAATGAGAATAGGATCAATGATTCAGAAAGATTTCAGTATCAGGCTTTAGGAGACTGCATAGAATAGTGGTTAACTACATAGGTCTGATATCAGACTATCTGGGTTTGAAAACTGCCTCTACCAGTTAATAGATTTTTAAAAATTGAGATATACTTGATGTACAATATTATATAAGTTTCAAGTGTACAACATAGCGATTCACAAGTTTTAAAGGTTATATTCCATTTATAGTTATAAAATATTGGCTATATTCCCTGTGTTGTACAATATATTCTTGTAGCTTATTTATTTTATACATAGTAGTTTGTACCTCTTAGTCCCCTACCCCTATTTTGCCCCCCCCCTTCCCACTACCAGTTAATAGTTTTGAAGTTCTGGGAAAATTATTTCACATCTCTATACTTTAACTGTAAAATAGCTGTAACTATCATAGTACATTTTCCCTCATAGGTTTGATGTGGGGATTACATGAGTGAATACAGGCATAGCACTTAGAACAGTGTCTGGCACATATTAACTCTATGTAAGTGCTTCCCATTATTATCATTTCCATTAATAGCTAGAATAACCGGAGATAACATCTATACCTCTTCTCTTTTCAATTGGCCATGTCTTTTCTTTCTTTTTCTTTTTTTTAACATCTTTATTGGAGTATAATTGCTTTACAATGTTGTGTTAGTTTCTGCTGTATAACAAAGCGAATCAGCTATATGTATACATATGTCCCCATATCCCCTCCCTCTTACGTCTCCCTCCCACCCTCCCTATCCCAACCCTCTAGCTGGTCACAAAGCACCGAGCTGATCTCCCTGTGCCATGCAGCTGCTTCCCACTAACTATCTATTTTACATTTGGTAGCGTATATATGTCAATGCTACTCTCTTACTTCGTCCCAGCTTCCCCTTCCCCCTCCCCGTGTCCTCAAGTCCATTCTCTACATCTGCATCTTTATTTCTGTCCTGCCCCTAGGTTCTTCAGAACCATTCTTTGTTTTAGATTCCATATATATTTGTTAGCATACAGTATTTGTTTTTCTCTTTCTGGCTTACTTCACTCTGTATGACAGACTCTAGGTCCATCCACATTTCTGCAAAAGGACCCAATTTCGTTCCTTTTTATGGCTGAGTAGTATTCCATTGTGTATCTGTACCACATCTTTTATATCCATTCTTCTTTATTTATTTATTTATTTATTTTTGCGGTATGTGGCCCTCTCAGTGCTGTGGCCTCTCCCGTTGCGGAGCACAGGCTCCGGACGTGCAGGCTCAGCAGCCGTGGCTCATGGGTCCAGCCGCTCCGCGGCATGTGGGATCTTCCCGGACCGGGGCACCAACCCGTGTCCCCTGCATCGGCAGGCAGACTCTCAACCACTGCGCCACCAGGGAAGCCCACCATTCTTCTTTCAATGGACACTTAGGTTGCTTCCATGTCCCGGCTATTGTAAATAGTGCTGCAGTGAACATTGTGGTACATGTCTCTTTTTGAATTATGGTTTTCTCAGGGTATATGTCCAGTAGTGGGATTGCTGGGTCATATGGTAGTTCTATGTTTAGTTTTTTATGGAACCTCCATACTGTTCTACATAGTGGCTATATCAATTTACATTCCCACCAACAGTGCAAGAGGGTTCCCTTTACTCCACACCCTCTCCAGCATTTATTGTTTAGATTTTTTGATGATGGCCATTCTGACTGGTGTGAGGTGATACCTCATTGTAGTTTTGATTTGCATTTCTCTAATGATAAGTGATGTTGAGCATCCTTTCATGTGTTTGTTGTATGCCCTTTCTTTCTTTTTTAAAGTATCACTCAATCATTTTTTCTCCAAGAAAAGTGACAGACGGAACATATCAGACGTCATGGACCTTGAGAAATATGAAAACGTTGACTCCGTTTCTGAGCTGTCCTATCATAATCATCATAATAGAGACAGCCCTTCAGTTTTTTCCTTTTCCTTTCCTTTCCATTCCTCCATTATATGCCCACTCCATCTTTTTTATCAGCATTGACCTAGGCAAAAGGTGCAAATAAGGGAGGGAGAAGAAGTTATTTATTTTTATTTTTTCATTGAGCCACCAACCCTCAATCCAGGCATGAGGTTAAATATAATCTATAACAGAAAAAGCCTCTTAAAGCTTTTGTAAGGCACCCTTTGAAAAAGTCACATGAATTAACGGAAACACCACTTTTTCCTTTTATCAGGTTCTAGGAAGGTTCACTGGCTGCTGAACTTTTTCTTTTCCTCCTGTAACAATTGGTTATCATTAACTTGTGATCAGACCAGATCCAAGAGGGAATATATCCAGGAAGTGGGGAATCGAAGGAAAGGAAGAAGGTAGGAGAAACCCAGAACCCAAATCTTGTTATCATGTCAGCCCTGCAATAGTTAAGTGCCCTGACCTGTTGCCATAGAAACAAGACCTCAATGTCAGAGTAATATGGGTTTCAGGGCATAGAGCACACCTCCCCCAGTACTTCATTCAACTTCAATCAATTTCATTTCATTCAGAAAAATCCTCATTTGGGGAGGTCAGTCCCAAATCCTAAAAAGGCCAAAATGTCAGGTGCTCAATATATTAAGGTGTAATTCCATTAGTGAAAACTCACTAACCCATGTCACAATCAGCCTTGTATCACATCAGTATATTATGTATTCCCTCACAGCAAGACCAAGTTGCCCAGAAATAAAAAATTGAAATATGCATGAAACTGAAAATAAGTACCACGATGTCTGTATTAATTTTATTTTTAACTAGATAGGGCCTCTCTAGATGAAAAATGCCTTTAAGTATTTTTTTTTACACCACAGAGCATAATTGTGAAATGACCAGACTCTAGAAACAGGTGGGCTGGGTTTGGATCCTGACCTTGCCACTTATTATATAATCTTTGTCAAAATCCCTAATTCTCTATGTCTCAGTTTTTTCCTTTGTAGAATAAGAAGAATAGTTCATACCTCAGAGGATCGTTGTAAGAATTAAATGAGTTAATATCAATATATACAGAGTACTCAGTGCCTAGCACATTACAAGCACTATATAGATGTTTGTCATAATAAAAATAATTATTTTATTATAAATTATAATGACTTGATGAGAGAAAGAAAAACTTCATTTTGTCTTTAGATGCTCAGTTTTTATTTTAATTTGAAAAGTCCTATTTGCCATGCTTTAAACATTAAAAAAATCATACTTTTATTATATGCAGTGGCTAAATGAGTAAATAGGACTTCAAAAGAGGGGAAAAGTAAATTCACTCAAGATGATTTTCAATTTTATTTTCATTTTTTGTTTTTCGGCACTGTGCAAAAGATTTTGCTGCATCCAGTTATGGTTCAGGACAACCCCTGGTGAATGAATGAATGATGAACAGAACAGTTTCATGACCAACCAGCAGCCAGGCCCATTCATTCTAATTGTGGGACCAGATCGGAAATTACTTAGCAACCACTTGAGTAAATGATGGGGAAGGAAGGCTCTGCAGAGCAGTTTCATAATTGCAATCAAGCAAACATCATTAAAGACTTTCTCCTGACCATATTTCCCGAGCTCCGCTTATCTGCGAGTCATCAGAATAAACAGGTCCAGTTAAAGAAAACAGGACCATACTCCTCAGATCATGGATGCCCAGACACACATGGTCTCAAAACCCTTGGAAGAATGCTTGCTTGATCCTTTGGCTCATATGAGGACAAATACGCTATTACATAAAGGAATGTTTTGGATTGTAAATCTTTACCAGGACATAGGGTTGGTGTCTTGTATAAACATATCTAATCCCTGGGTAGGACTGCCACTTGAATATTTCTTCTCTATGCCACCCTGTGACACAGTTCTAGCTCAGTTCTACCATCTCCATCTAATCTTCTAAGAGCCTAGGGTCAGAAGGATCTGAGAAGTTGAGTTCAGCCTCTCAGTCACTTTTCCTGTAGAAGGTCACAGGCTGCAGCATGAACATTTCCACCTGTAAAATCCAACTCCCCTTGAGGCGTCTACTCTGTATACATTTATAGAACACCTACTATGTTACATATATTGGGTTTTGTGTTAGGAATACAAAATTAAATACAATTACGTCTTTGCTTGCATGAAGCACATTATCTGCTGCAAGAGAGAGGTGTGAGAAAACACACAATGACAATACATTGGGAAATAGTTCTACAGAAGCGAGAACAGCATGCTCTGTGAGTACATAATAATAGTTAAAATAGTTAACATTTTCTGTCAAGACTTGCTCTACAAGTCTACACACATTAACTCTTTCATCCTCATGCCAGTCTTGAAGGTAAACTGAGGTGCTGAGAGGTTAAATCACTTAGGGTCACACAGTAAGTGTCACAGCCAGTTTAGTAGAAACATGTACCCCACCCTGGGAGGATCAAGAAGACTTTTTGGAGGAAGGAGGTGGAGTATGAGGGTACCTGAGAGATGGATGTGACTCAGATAAAGTAGGGGAAGGGCATCCTATCAGAGGGAATAATATGTGCCAGCCTCACCCTTGGACCCAGCAATAGGACCTAGTGCTCTAGCACTTCTCCAGCTGTGTCCCTCCCTCTGGTTACAGAGTCTACAGGGACAAGGGCTCACGCCCACCCAGAGCCTGTTCCCATTCCTTCCATTCTAGACCATGCTCTCAAAACCAGGACCCCCGAAGTCCTTGCCCCACTGGCTCCAGGCCCCCTTGCAGAACCTGTGTGGCTTCTTCCACCCTCCTAAGAGAGGGCCAAGTTGCTTATGTGCTTGATGCTAGGGAATGGCCATGTGCAGGGGTTGTGGCTGTGGTGCCTGGGTGTGCAGGCTGGGGTGTCCATACACTCACACAGAAAACACATCGTGCAGGACAGATCGAGGGGTGGGAAGAGAAGGCTTTTGGGCTGGGGGCTGGGAGCTCTCTCCTGCACTATGACATTCGGATGTGAAACTCTGAAGAGTCTGAGGATTCAAAATCTAAACCTAGGGCTTCCCTGGTGGCGCAGTGGTTGAGAGTCCGCCTGCCGATGCAGGGGACACGGGTTCGTGCCCCGGTCCAGGAAGATCCCACATGCCGCAGAGCAGCTGGGCCCGTGAGCCATGACCGCTGAGCCTGCGCATCCGGAGCCTGTGCTCTGCAACGGGAGAGGCCACAACAGTGAGAGGCCCGCGTACTGCAAAAAAAAAAAAAAAATCTAAACCTAGCTTTCTAGGTAGTCACAAATGTATTTTTATCAAAGGTAAAGGATAGAACACATTTTATATAACAGCATGTTAGCTTAATCTACACATTTGAAGAATTTGGAAATATGGCCTGTGGCCTCCATTTGTACTCAAGCCCTCAGCCCTACAAATGGGGAGGTAAACCTCCTAAGTGTGAGGGATGAAGATGGAAGAAAGCACAGCTTGCCAGGGAAACTAAATGTAGCTTAGCAAAGCTCGGGCCTAGAATGGGAGACAAAGACATCAGAGACGCCCCTGCCTGCCTAGTGACTTGAACTTAATTTGGAAGGCTGCAGAGATCATTGCAGATTTAAAGCTGGGGAGTTAAGCCAGCATTGGGTTTGGAGCACTCACATCACTTGTGTCAATCTGTTCTGTCTCCAAAAGAAACACACGATGATATTTTTATTCTCACTTCTTCCCTTTGCCTCTAAACAGATGCAGGAAAGAAAAAGAATGGTGATGTCTTTTACGGCTGTAGGAGTCCAAATAGCAAAGCCTGGTGCAGTTAGAAGAGCAAACATGTAGGAGAAAAAATAGCACCCTGACGTTCTTATCTGACCTACCCAGCTGGAGAGAGCCTGAAATCCCATATTCAGAGAAGCCAGGCAGCCAGGCCAAAGCCCAAGAGCCCACAGATGTCAAGGGCAGGATGTCTGGGAATGGGTCAAGGGCATCGGGCAGAGCCAGGTGGGTAATCAAAGAGCTAACATAGACCTTAATGCACATGAGGTACGGAGTCCTTGAAATGAGGCTTGCTGTACCCTGGGGTGTAGCAGGAGACTCCCAGTTATTGACTGACTTCCCAGAGCAAGGCCACTTAGGCCGGATGTTCAGATTAACAGGGCAGGTCTCGCACAGCATTGGCCACACAAGACTGCATCTAACCACAATTGATGCACAGTGGACTAACAGAATCGTCCTTCAGTAGGCCTCTGTAGTAGTTATTTATCAAATTTTGTTGCCAAGAATAACCTGACTTCCACATGGGGAATTATCCTTCCACCACCATATGTGATTTTGAAAAGAACAACAACCTCCAGACTGAGCTTCCCATCAACAGGGCAGATCTTCTGATGACTGTCCCCATCCCACCTTACGACCAGGTGGAAATGATGTGACCTAAGTTCAACCTATCAAACACTTACCCCAAGACTTTAAATGGTGAGCCAGTAAAGCAAGAATATGAGAAGAGTTGGGGTGAAGATTATTGCTGCAGCAGCCTCTGGGTTGTCAATAATCACTGCTGTGATGGCAGCAGGAATGCCAGGGTAGGTTCTTGACCGGCTTGTTCCAAGGGAATGACCTTGGAGTTAGAAAATGCTACCCACCCTTTTTCTAAGCCTCCTGTGAGCTCCCTTCATCCTGTCAATAAATCCCCAAGTGCTCCCATAAAACCAACCAGCTTCCCATGTGCGTCATGAGCAGCTCTTGCCCCCAGACCAGCAAGGAAGTTTGAAACCCTGGAACTTGCTGCTCAAGTCATTTGTGAAGACGCAGATTTTCAATCATAGTTTGAACTGGCAAACCAGTGGCTCCTCCATTTTTAGCAAAGTGCATTTAACACAATCCTACATTATGTTTCTAGGCTCTCTCCTCAAATACTGGGATGCGCTAATTGTGACAGACCCACTTGGCTATCAGTGTACTCTGGGACAGCAGTCCCCAAAGGAAGAGGAGTTATTTTTTTATTTCCCTGGAGCCCCATGATTCCTGATACTCTGGTGAAGGGCAAGAGGATGTTGACAGGGAAGTCAATTTGCTGAGGCACAGAGGGAAGGCTCCACTGGCCCTGCTGTCTGCATGTGGAGATACTGACAAGCTTGAGCAGAGACTGCAATTGAAGGGAGAGCCATCAACGCATGGGGGGCCTGGGCCTTAGCTACTGGCTACCAATCCCATTTGAGCAGATAGATTTTCATTAAAAATGTCATTTTGAAAATTAGAAAAGCATACACACACATATGCAACCAAACAGATGTTCGTATTCCTCCTCTTCCTTCTACAGTACTCACAGGAAACACATGTCTGTGTAGTCCTAAGTCCAGTTACTAATTAGCACGTTTCAGTAGCACATTTCACGGAGGATAGGGAGGATTTCAAAGGGATTCCTTCCTTTTAAGTTGAGACAGCTGGTGCTAATTACCAAGCAGGAAAAGAATGTGCAAACAGATCATTGAGAAGCCATCAGTGGAACAGAAGGCTGAGGGGTCTTTGGGTCTTATGGTAGAACTCCTCTCCAGTGGTTGGAAGGGACTGCCTATTATCTACATCTTCACCTTGCCCCCAGGAAGCAGCTGTCCAGCTTCATCATCCTGCAAGTAGGTGGGAAACACAGTCCAAGAGCATGAACTCAAAGATCACTTCACAGCATGCATGTAAATTTCACAGAAAGACAGCAGAGCTCTTGTAGTAAACCATTTCCCTCTCAAACATGCACAGCAGAATAGAAGCTAAGCATGGCCTTTACCTTTTTAAACAAACCTAGGGGATGATCGATTCAAAGTTCATCTTTATAATTGTGTTGCTGTGAAATGAGGGCAATCTAGACACCCCAAATTATGCTAGTGAGGAAAAAAGGAATCTTGACTCTAACTTAGTCACATCACTAATGGAAAGAACACTAGACCAGAAATCAAGAGCTTTCTGATTCATACACATTATGAGACTTTGGGAAAGTTATCTAGTTTTTCTGAGCCTCAGGTTTTCATCCGTAAAAGGGAATAATGGTACCTACCACATAGGGCTATATGCAAACATTTTGGAATATTATAAAAGTACAACTCATATTTAATTTGAATCTCTAGATAAAGGTAAAGTTATTGGGTATCTTTGGAATGTGATTTCTAACAAAAGCCAACCAAAGTAATCTCAGCCCAGCGGAAGTATATGAGTACCTTACAGAGGGAGTTGATAGTACTGGGTTCTGAGGCTACCTAGAGAAGATAGAAAACTTGCAGGATGACTAATTGGATTTTAGGAACTGGCTTCATAACTGAGAATAATTATGCAAAGACAGTGCAGCAGAGTGACTAAAGGTAAAAGTTCTGGAATCATACTGCCTTAGTTTCCAATTCTGCTCTATCACTCCCAACCTGTGTGACCCTAGGCAAGTCACTTGACCCCCAACTGTAAGTTAAGGGAAATAGTAATGACACCAACTCATGGATGGCTTCATTGTGAGGATTAAATGAGATGTAAAATAGGCACAATGCTTAATAGATTATAAATTTCATCTCAAACAGTATCAGTATTACAAAGACAATGTTAGTATTATTATAGTCACAGAGCTAACAAGCTCATTTTCCTTTATTTTTATTTTAATTATTACTGTCAGCTAACATATATTGCTTCTATTAGGCAGCTTTTATGTATATTGATTCATTTAATCCTCAGAACAGCCCTATGAGATATGTTAGTGAGTAGCAGAGCTGGGATCTGAACCCAGGCAGAAGCTTCCTCTTAGTTATTGCACAAATTAACGTGAGCCAGTGATTGAGACTGGGGTGGGGGCATTTAAGAGTGAACTACTTAGGGCTTCCCTGGTGGCGCAGTGGTTGAGAGTCCGCCTGCCAATGCAGGGGACACGGGTTCGTGCCCTGGTCCGCGAGGATCCCACATGCCGCGGAGCGGCTGAGCCCGTGAGCCATGGCCGCTGAGCCTGCGCGTCCGGAGCCTGTGCTCCACAACGGGAGAGGCCACAACAGCGAGAGGCCCGCGTACCGCAAAAAAAAAAAAAAAAAAAAAAAGAGTGAACTACTTGGTACAATGGTAGCTGGATTTGAATATGAAAATGTTACACATGCTTGCTGGGCTGAATGTCCCCCTACACATCATAAGGGAAAATATATTTAGCTGTTTTGACATTATAAAGTAGTCATGCCTTGACTTATCCAAAGCATTGCCATTTGTTCTTTTCTCTCCTTCATTATATCTATTTTCAGGAAACTGAAAACATTCTAAAAAATAAAGGAAGTGTTCCCCCATTCCAAATATTCTACTTTAAAGGCAAAAATAATAACTCAGAATAACAGCAAGATAAATTTGATGAATCAAATACCATTGAAAACCCACTTAACACCCACATTCAATGTCTGTCTGAAAAGTTCCAACTTCTATCATTATTTTTTTTCAACTTCTATCATTTTTAACAAACCCCAAAGATTTCGCTCAGCTCTTTTGATATCAAAGAAAAATTTCTGAATCATTGCAAGTGCTTTTTATAAAACACCTAATTTTTAGGAACAGTGCCTAGACCCATACCCTGCGCATCAAGGAACTTGGTAAAAGTGCGTTGGTTGCTCAAGTGCTGATGAACGGTGTCTGGTTGATATTACATGATATTTCCATAAGTAGAAAATGTAGCGATTTTTATGCACAGGCTCCTTTGAACCTGGGAAGGCATACCTGCAAGATAATTAATTAGTGGCTGGCAGTGAAGGCTGTAGGTTTTATATAAGTCACTTGTATGAGGCCGGAGAAGGAAATTGTTTCATGTTTAAGGAGACAAACAGAAAGTCAAAGAGAGACAGTGACAAACAAGATGGCCTGAACAATACTTGGGGTCATTTAAAGAACAGAGTCCCTCTGAGCACTCTGAGGTCATGCCAGCTTGTCCAAAGACCTGCCCTTCCCCCCACTGGCTCTCTATCCTGGATTCCGGTTCTAGTCATGCCCATCGCTTGCCAACCAAGTTGCTACATCCTGCATCTGTGCTCTTATTTATGCTTGGCTTCCTCCCCAACTTTTCTTCCGTCTCTAATAATCTGTATCTTACCATTTTCAGACGCCTGATCAAAACCCATGTGCCAGCTCCTAGAATGTAGATTTTTTGCACTCAATAGACCTTTACTCATTGGACCAGTACTGTAACTCCTTTGAAATTAAATTCTTGCTATTCAATTATTCAACCAGGTCTTTTACACTTAAAATTTTTTTCTGATTAAACTGCTTGAGAATAGGGTACATAATTTCCACATCTTTTCCGTCTGCCAATGAATTGCTCCTTGCGCTATGCATCACACCCAATAGATATTCCACGACTGTAGTAAATTATCCAGAATCTCGTGCCTTCAACTAATCCATGCCATTGCGATGGCTCCGTGAAAGACGTATAATTAGTTCTTGGGACTGTGACAAGAAGTTGCAGAACCATCAGTGTTGACTCTGCCAGAATCTACAGATAACATCTGCTTACATGCTAGGAACAGGTGGAAAGCTGCATGATCACAGTTAATGCATGGAAGGCCAGTTAACATGGTTATGAGCATGGTTTGGGAGTTCAACTCTCCAGCCTCTGCCACTTTATAGCTGGTTGAGCTAACTAACCTCTCTAACCTCAGCTTTCTCTTCTATAGGATAAAGATAATCACAGTATTCCTCTCATAGAGTTTTTATAAAGAGAAAGAAGATAATACCAATAGCACTGCACCCGGGACCAGGGAACCCCTCAATCAATACATGTTATTAATATCATGATTAAAATAATTAAGCAAGAACTCAAATATGTTTTAAAGACACAGCAGACTATTGCTAATGATATGCAATGTATCCCACTTTGAGGTTTAACTTTTACTAATATATATTTACCTAGTATTTAAGTTATTTATAATTAATAGTCTTTAATCTCGAAAGCAGTGTGGTATCCAGGTATCACTGTGGCTTGATAGTCATTCAGACATAGGTTAGAATTCTAGCTTTTCCACTTCCTAGTCAAATGGCAAAGGACAAGTTGGCTAATATCTTGAATCTTCAGTTTCGTCATCTGACATGAAGACAGAAATGTAATTCCTACTTTGCGAGATGGTGAAAGTTGCACGTAAATCCTCTAGCAGTCAGTAAAAGACAGCTGTCATGACTTCTGAGCCCTCTATTTTCCTGATTATCCTAAGGGACAGCAGCTGTGTAAGTTTAAGATCAATGTGTAGCAGAAAGCCACATGTCAGGACACTTCACAGAGCTCTACCTCTTCATCTTCCTAGGGGCATTCTCTCTGAATTAAGAGGCAAGTATTTTGGGGGGAACAGACTCATGTGGGAGAGCTTGGAGTAACCAATTTGCGGACTCATTTTCTATAGTGTTGGCAGAATGTGGGTTGTCATCACAGGCTGGGTATTGTCTTGCTTCCTGCAGTCTTATAATTGTCACACTGTGGCATGGTGTTATTTTCATCTCAATGATGCACTGATTATAAGGTAAAGCTGTACTGCCTGACCAATGTGCCAGGTGTCTGCTTTAATAACTCCAAGTGTTGTTACTTAAAAAAAATGAGTAGAGACATGGAGGGGAAACAAGGAGCCACCAACCAGCAAGAACTTCAAACCACACCACGAAGAGACCAGATGTTGCTAGGCTGTATTTTGTTTGGACAAGTTCTGCTTAATCTTCCCTGGAATCAAGTGAGGAATTCAACCAGAGCCTGCCCAGAGCAATAAAGTTGAAAATTATTTAGCAACATCTGGAACTGAGGGCAGTTTCTTTTTCTTTTCTCCACTGAGTAGGTGGTGAGAAGACAGGAGGAAGGGATACAGAACTACTCAAAGACCAAAATAAAAGTCTAGGTAATTCAACTCATTTTTCCCCACATAAAATATAGAAATGGAGCCATTCATTCATTAATCCAACCTGTACCAGCAACTGTGAAAAATCAGGGGGTATAATAACAAGGACAAACAAATAAATGAAACATAGTCCTTGACCTCAAGAGGCTTATATTCTAGAGGTTTAACAAGCAAAAACCAAACAAACAAAGCAATAAAAAACACCATAATTACAAGTTGAAATAACAGCTTTGAGCATTAAAAAAGAAAAAGAGAGATGAATCACAGGAAAGGATACTTACTGCAGAAATATGCACCCAGAGAAGTTGTCATTTAAGCTGAGACGTGAAGGATGGAAGGAGGAATGGATGTTTTCAGCTGAGGGAGGAGGATGTGTGTAGACCCTGAAGGCAGGAGGAAATTCAGTGAGTTCAAATGCCTGAGGGAAGAAGTCACTGAGAGTCATGTATTCGCTGGTGACCTTGAGCAAATTGCTTTGTTTCCTCACCTGCAAAGAGCAGTAATAATAGTATCTACTGCACTGTTTTGAGGTTTAAATGAATTATTTCATGGGAAACCAATAGAACAGTGACTAAGTCATAGTAAGTACTGAATTTTTCACTTTAAAATTGTTCATTTTGTGTTAATGTGCTTTTCACCTCAAATTTTTAAAAAGAAAAAGAGTGGATCTTCAGTTTTGTCTTGATCAACTGGATAAAGAGTTGCTTAAGTCAAACGAGAACAAAGGAGCTCAGTGTTCTGCTTGGGGCATTTGAATATGTGACGTTCATAATTTATACAAATGAAGAAGCAAGAAATAAGTTACCACAACTCAACACATAACATTTAAAACAGTGGAAATGAATGATATAAGATGAAAATTTAGACAAAAGATAAGATAAAGACCTAGGACAACCTCTGAGAAATGCCAACATTTAAGAAGCGAACCCAACAGAGAAGATTGAGAAGTAGAAGGAAATTAGGAAAATGATCCTGGAAACCAAGAGATAAGCATGCTTCAAGCAAGTAGAATGTCAACTTTGACAAATATTGCTGAGAAGCCAAGGAAGATGAGCAGGGAAGAAGTTCACTGGATTTGACAACCTGAAGGTTGTTGTTGACCTTACCAGAGGGGGTTCCAGGTAGAAGAGATGTAGAAGCACATTGGGCTTGGTTGAAGAGTGGAAGAAAGATGAGGAGGTAGAAGCAGTTTGTTCAGTTATATATTTGGAGTTTGGTTCAAAGGAGAACAGAAAATAAGGCAGGAACTGAAACAGTATGTATGGTTATGTGAAAAAAACAAAGTCTTAGGAGGAAATAGTACAGCATGCTTGTACGATAAAGGGGATAATTAAATGAACAGTGAGATGTTACTGCTGAGGGAAAGCATGAATAACTCAAGGAGCAAAGTCTTTGATAACGCAAGAGGTAGTGGGATCCAGAGCAGAAGTAGAAAAATATCCCTTCTTTTTACAGGAGGAGCACTTCCTTCATTGTGGAGGAAGGAGAATTGGGATGCAAATGCACCAAATTGGCAGGTTTTGTGGTGGGAAGATGAGTTCATTTTCAATGACTTCTATTTTCTCAATGAAGTATATGAGTCTGGGTCATCAGTAGGAGGAGGATGTGTGGGAGGTTTGAGGAAAAAGGAGATGATATGGTACAGTCATCCCACAGAGATGGAGAAACATAATTTGATTCCTGAGCAGCTCTGAGTGCCTACTTGAGGTTTCTGAGTTCTCAATCGTAATCTTGGCTCTGTGATTTTTTCCCAACAAAGTTGCGTCCTGGGTTTGGGCAAGGAAGAATCCTGCAACCTCAGAATAGCTGTTGTGATTCACCCCAGGCCTATCATATTCAGCTTGCTGATCATTGGCTAGTGAGCACTGAAGGAAGTTCAATAAGCCCATCTGTTAAATATAGAAGGGGAGAAATATCAGCATCAAGATATTTGGACCTGGACAGCTGCCAGCAGTAGCAACAAGGTTATGTCCAAATCCTTGGCCCCAGCTAGCCAAGGCATCCAATAAACAGTCTTATAGCCACACTTGCAATGGTGATCGGAAAGGGTTGCCATGGAACTTGCCATATTAAAATGGTCAAAGTTGTTTCAGGAGCTTCAGTGCAGCCTAATTTGGTGTGAGATATATCTGAATTAAAAGATAAAATACAGAAGAAATGGAAAGAAATGTATTTGTGTTTCTTCCAAGTATATAGCAATCTTTTTTGAACTAAATTGTGTCGAAATAAGTTCTAAATGAGTGTGGTCTAAATTAATTACCTGATAAAGGAGCATGAGAAAAGAAAAAATAGAAAGCCTGTAAGTCCTACAGAAACCACTCAAATAAAAAGTAGGATATGAAGAAAGGATGGATTTCAATGGTGTCAGAAAAGGTTTTCATATAGATTAACTGAAGAAGGAATAGTGTAGCAACTGATGCTCTCATTATGGATCAGATGAATCCTCTGAGCTGTCTGTTGGGAGTTCTCCTGTCCTTGTCTTTCGTCACTTCATTTCGTGAGGCTCACGTGTCCTCCCCTGCTCCTGACCATCTGTCTACACCTACTCCTCCTTCAGGAATCCGTTCTGTCTTCTCATTATGCTTCAGGTGTGAGTTTAACAAACTCTTCGGGAAGATTTCCTTTGTGGCATTCAGCCTTGCTTATGCCCTTTTATGGTGTGTGCTTTCTTGAGAACACATGATTATTATAATTATATTTGGGGGAGAATTGTTTAATAGCCATCTATTTCTGCTAACCACTATACTCCCAGTTCTTGGCATACATCCTGGCACACAGAGACCAGGACTTAATTGTGGAAGGAAAGAAAGAAAGGGAAGAGGGGGAAAGGAGTGAAAAGAGGAAGACAAACCACAGGGTGTCACTCAACCTACAAAGGTTTTCTCCTTCCTTTGAATTCATAAGAAGCTGTTTTTGTGCCCTGTATTTAATACTTAAGTATATACTACTCTGATACATCTCTTGTGTTTTCTGACGTACAAATACTGCACACATAGTTAAGTATTTAAATGAGCAAGACTCACACCATTTACATGTAAGAATATAGGAAATAACCATATGCTGAGAATGGCATCAAACATGTGCTATAACATGCAGATAATTTATTATTAATCTTCTAGGTTTTTATTTGAAATATGATTTTTTTATTGATCTTATTCATTTAAAAAAAATTTTAATTGACGTATAGTTGAATTACACTGTTTCAGGTGTACAGAAAAGTGATTCAGTTATACATATATATATCTATTCTCTCTCAGCTTCTTTTCCATCTCAGGTTATTACAAAATACTAAATATAGTTCCCTGTGCTATACAGTAGGTTCTTGTTTATCTATTTTATATATAGTAGTGTGTATCTGTTAATTCCAAATTCTAAATTTCTCCCTCGCCCCCTTTCCCCTTTGGTGACCATAAGTTTGTTTTCTATGTCTGTGAGTCTATTTCTGTTTTGTAAATGAGTTCATTTGTATCATTTTTTTATATTACACATATAAGTGATCTTATCTGATTTTGTCTTTCTCTGTCTGACTTGCTTCACTTGGTGTGATAATCTCTAGGTCCATCCATGTTGCTGCAAATAGCATTATTTCATTCCTTTTTATGAGTAATATTCCATTGTATATTGGAATATACACATCTTCTTTACCCATTCATCTATTTGTGGACATTTAAATTGCTTCCATGTCTTGGCTATTGTAAATAGTGCTGCTATGATCATTGTGGTGCATGTATCTTTTCGGGTTAGAGTTTTCTCCAGATATATGCCCAGAAATGGGATTGCTGGATCATATGGTAACTCTATTTTTAGTTTTTTAAGGAACCTTTGTACTGTTCTCCATAGCGGCTGCACTAATTTACATTCCCAGCAACGGTGTAGGAGGGTTCCCTTTCCTCCACACCCTCTCCAGCATTTATTACTTGTAGACTTTTTGATGATGGCCATTCTGACCAGTGTAAAGTGATAGCTCATCGTGGTTTTGATTTGCATTTCTCCACTAATTAGTGATGTTGAGCATCTTTTCACGTGCCTGTTGACCATCTATATATCTGCTTTGGAAAAATACCTATTTAGGTCTTTTGCCCATTTTTTGATTGGGTTTTTTTTTTTTATATTGAGCTGTATGAGCTGTTTGTATATTTTGGAAATAAATCCCTTATCAGTTGCATCATTTGCAAATATTTTCTCCCATTCTGTAGGTTGTCTTTTTGTTTAGTTTTTGGTTTCCTTTGCTGTGTAAAAGCTTTTAAATTTAATTAGGTCCCATTCGTTTATTTCTGATTTTATTTTCATTACTCTAGGAGCAGATCCAAAAAAATATTGCTGCAATTTATATCAAAGAGGTACCTGCCTATGTTTTCCTCAAAGAGCTTTATAGTATCCAGTCTTACATTTAGGTCTTTAATCCATATTGAGTTTACTTTTGTATATGGTATTAGATAATGTTCTAATTTCATTCTTTTACATGTAGTTATTCAGTTTTCCCAGCACCACTGGAACGTGAGCCTTTCCATGGAATAATATAACCTTTAAATGTCCTAATTGCCGTGTAAAAGTAGCAAGGTGTTCTTACTTCTCAACTCTCATTGCCCATCACCCTCTGCTTCATGTTTTAAGCTCTATCAATTCTCATAGTTCCTCAGAGGCCCTTCCTTTCTTCTGACTGCAATGTTTTCTTCTGAAGATCTACTCACTCAAGACTTACTACATCCTTCACATCATTTAGGAAGCCCACCACTACCTCTGTTCTACATGAATTACCGTATGAGTCCCCAGTTCACTGCAGGACTGTGTCTCTTTTATCTCTGTATTCTCAGGGCTTAGTACATGAGTTGAAATCCATAAACTAAATAAATATCTATGAAACTGAGCTATTGTTTATTATGAAGCTACACCATTCATGATTTCATAGACTTCACTTCAGCCTTCCTGAATATTTGTTCCAGGTTAATTGTCATAGTTTTTATATGTGTGTGTACTTCTTTCTTAATTGTATTTCAAGTTCTTCCCAAAACAAGGCCATAGGAATCCCCACGTTCAAGTATGCCCCTGGGTTTGGTCCACTGCTGTCTTGTATTCATGCTTGGGTATTCATTCACCAACATTAAAGCCCAGGAAAGAAGATATGACAAAACAGGACTCCCTCCTCCATGGCATGAGTCCTTTGCTGGTTTCAGAGGTGCATGGTGGCTAATGTGGAAAATACACAGGAACTTTTCCTTGGAACTGGGGTGGGATGAAAAGTGCCTGCTGTGAACATCGCCATCTTTTCCCTGACACTTCCCCTCCAGTTTCTGAGGATATAGCAGAAAATAACCTTCTTTGAAGATACTGGGTAACAATTACATAAAACAAAAACACATTCTTGCAATGCACTTGTACTTTAAGAGATTCCAAGTTTAGTTCAGCTGCTGGATGAGCCAGTTGATGTGTTTGCCTCCATAACCAGGTGAGCTCACTTGCTTGAGGAAGCCCACCCTATTCTTGGTAGTGTGATGGGCCACTGAGAGTTGGAAAGGGCACAAGAACCCTGAGATCGCCTGAAAATTCTTCCCTGGGAAGGCGATTTCATGAATGAAGTCTTCCAAGCAAATGACACCAAACTTCCCCAGGTGCTCCTCAATCACTGTGTTGTCTGTCAGAGGGATGATTTTATTCTTGACCTTGGCTTGTCCGTGTTTCAAACTGAGTTCCCAAACAGACTTTAGATTTGCAAATTCCCCAGGCCACATAAGAGTCCACTATACCAAAGCGTTTTTATGGTATGAGGGTTTACTTACACAAAGATACCACTGAAAATCTTGCTTAGGCAAAGTCTTGCAATGGTACTCTGCACCAGTAAACTCACCACATTAATCCTTTGGATGCCTACAACAAAGGCCAAGAAAGGTTTACCTGGCACTTTCAAGCCATGGGATTTCCCTTCTAACCATCTAAGGTGCACCCTGTCATGTAGTTGCTGCCAGGAATCATTTAGGAACCATTCTAGTCACTTAAACTGGAGCTCTTTTCATTTCCTCTGCTCCTTTTCTTGCAAAAGTGCCTGCTTCTCTTGGGTGGCTTTGAGGGCCTGATACGCCTTCCTCTTTTTAGGAGGTTTTCTGGAACCAAAGTGATCGTTTCTTTTTTTTTTTGCTCTTCCCATCTTCCCAATGCTGCTGGCTACCACTCATGCGCAGCCCCACTGCACTTTAATTACTGTCATTTAAAAGATGACCATGTTATGAGAGGCATAATACCTACCAGAAATAGATTTTTCACATTAAACCATCCTTTTTTAAAAAAATTCATCTTGGTTATTACAAGCCTGTGTCAGAAATTTTACAAAATTGTTCATTCCTGTAAAAATTACTTTCAAAGATATCCTACCATTTTATCCCCAGAAAGTGACATTAGCTTCTATCACATAAGAAAAAAAAAATGGCATTAAGTGAACATCTTGAAGATAAGAATGCATGCTTTTAGTACAAGCAAGCTTTCTCCACACTTTCCTCTTTCTTCACCCCATTCCCTTTGTCCTACCACTTTTCCTTTCCTTCCTTTGTTCTCCATTTCCAACTGCCGATGAAATATGGGACTTGCTTAGACCTGCTTAGAGCAATCGTGGGTTTTAAGTTTGATGACTGCTTTTCTAGCATGAGGATTTAGGCAGCGGGGAGCACAGACTGGGAATGTAGACTAATGTTCCCAGGTTCTAAATATCACCAAATCAGAAAAGAATTGCATTTGTGAAACTGAAGAGAGACTCTTCTTATCTTTCAATAACCCCCTGTGCCGTCCTTAGCACCAAATGCAAAAGAAAGGGTGAGAGAAAGGGCAAGAGGACTTATCAGAGAAGAGACTTTCTGCTGGGACGTTATATGTAGCATGAAGCAAGAGTGAATTAAATTTCAGTTAACAGCGCTGAACCCGCAAAGGAAAGGATGGGAAAAGGCAATAAAGAGCTGTGACAGTGCTGACTGAGGATCTAGCAAAAGGGCAGGGTGCCTTCCATCTGTTCGGAGAGTGCAGACTGAGCCATTGGTGGGGGGCGGCGATCATCCTCAGGGAAGCTGTGACTCAGTGACTCCGCCAGCAATGATGTGTGGGCAAAGCAAAGAAGTACAGTAAAAAAAATGACTACCCAGAAAGTGGTGGTGACAGCAGCACTTACTGGCACCTGTAGTGAAAAAAGCTCACTCATTCACCTTTTTAAGTGTTGTTTGTGAAGCAGCTACTCTATGTAAATCAGAGTCCCTAAATATGCACCCTCTTCCAGATTCCTATAACTTCATATTTAGTCTTCCTAAATAGGCTCCTTGTCTCTAGCCTCTCCCTATTCCAGTCTATGCTACACACAAAGTCCAGGAAATTCTTCCTCCTACACAAGAGTGGTTATATGCATAGGTTCTGGAATTAGGCTTCCTGGATTCAAATCCTGGCTCCACAGTTTATTAGTCTGTGATCTTAGGTTCAGTTAGCTAAACTCTCTGAGCCCCCAAGCATCAGTCAGCTCGGGATAAGTAGCAGAAACAAATGTTCCCAACATCTTCCTGGTTTTAACAATAGCGCTTTGCTTCTCGCTCGTGTGTGTGTCCATTCTAGGTCTGACACTATGCTCTGCACAATTCTCACTCTGTGATCAAGCCTAAAACTGCTGCCTCACCTGGATCAGGCCAGCCAGTGGCAGAGGAAAATCACAGAGTAACACTAAACCTTTTGCAGACTCCTCACCTGCAAAATTACTTCCTCATCCTTTCCTCCTTAATGCCATACTCACTTCCCTCTAAGATACAAATAAATGTTCAGCCCAACAGAGACAAAATAATTGGCCATTTTCTGCCCAATAATTAGGCTCGATATTTCATATACAGTTGGCTCAATTAATATAGAGTAATGGACCCATCCAGGGAAAACAGGTATTTCTACAAAAAAGAGTTCTGCTTACAAAACGAAACTAAGACATCAAGCCCTTATTATTACCTTGACATTGAACAAGTTAGCTCCAGCACAGGAAAGTTGTGGAGGAAAAACTACATAAGAGCTTTTTTATTTTCAGTGAATATGCCCACACATCTTCACATTTCTAAACACCTTTATAGCATATCATCTATTTCGTACAATACAGCAAAATATAATGTCATGAAAGTGATTGCATTTGTGAAGATGATGACTAAAAATTAACAATGCTACACAGAAGAATGACAGCCAGTACATTCGTCAGGCTAGACTCACTGTTATAACAGACAACCCCAAAATTCAGTGACTTACAATAAATGTTTGCTTGTTCTCATCACAGTCCAGTGTAGGGTGATGGTAAGAGTGGCACAAAAGATCTCATCACAGTGCAATATGGGCTGGTGATGGCAAGTGTGGGGCTAGGAGATCTGCTCCACATTCACATTCAGGAACTCAGGCCCCTTCCATCTCGCCACGGTCTCCCTCCGGTATGTCCTTGGAGTCCTCTCTATTCAGCTGTAAGATCAGTAAAGAGATTAGAGGATTGCATTTAGGAGGATTTTATGGCCTAGGCCTGAAAAAGGTGTATATCCCTTCTACCTCATTCAGTGACCACAACTCTGACACAAGGCTGCACCTAACTGCGAAGGAGGCTAGGAAATATCGTCTAGCTACGTGTCTGAAAGAAGGCAATTTGGGAAAAAAACAGTCAATCTGTTCCACAGTGACTTAGGCTCACTTTCTAGCTAGGTGACTTGATCTAGTACACAAGCCTTAAAGGCAGTGATTCAAATATGTGAATTTACAAAAGCACAAATTACATGTTCTATACATTTGGCCTCATGTGCCATGTATCTTTGGAAATGATGGTCTGTTTTGCTATTATAAAGAACCGTTCTGACACAAATTGCTGAATCATTATGTGAAATGAAGGTGTCTGATCACTGGGTTAGGCTATTTGTAAGCTAACAAGTAGAAGAGAAAAGCCTTTCAAATGCTCACCCGCAGAATAAACACACAGACACAGAACACCATCATGCTATGCTTTGTGCAAACACACAAACTCCTCTCACAGAGATTGACATAATGGAGGGGAAAAAAGAGAGAGAGAGAGAGAGAGAGAAGGAAAGGATATCTACACAAGGAATTGAACCAAATCAAATGTTTTGGGATACGCTTGACTACCTGCCCTGATAAGGAATAAGATGAATTCGTAAGATTTGCCTGGCCTCACAGTCAATAATTGTTAGAAAATTGTCAGGCTCAAGATGGATGACATCATGTAGGACAAATGAAGATCATTTCCTTCTACACTGATTGGTGCTTGAGGTTTGTTTATACCCCAGCTGCCTGGGCCTTGTTGTAAGTAACCAGATATCATAAGTTTGAAACAGGCTTTCCATTTGCATCACTGGGCAATGAGTGCAGCCAACAGGAAGCCCAGTGATTCAGATAACTTGTTTTAATTGAAATCAATACCAACACAGGCAAAAACTGCCTGGAATGGCAGTGCTATGCTCTGATGGAAGATTTTCATGATCTCTACCAATGATAACCATTATTAAGAACAAACTGTTAACTTCAACAGTGACATATAGTGCTTTCCAAGAGGAAAGAAAAAGTTTTGGGACCAGAAAACTGTCCAGAAAAAGTTTTGGACAGTTTTCAATAAGGGGGAAAAAAAAAAAAGAAAGAAATTTTACTTCTTCAGGTCTCTATTAAGTTTCAGTCCCAGACTCAAGTTCAATTCCAATTTGAATTTCCAATAAGTGGAAAGAGAAGATTAGCCACCCTAGTCCCTCTCCTACCAACTCTTCTCCAGCCTTTCTTTTCCACTCTCACCCAGATTAGGTCTGGTGAAAAAGAGAATAATTATGACAATTAATATTTATTGACTATCTTCCAGGTGCAGGGCTGTGTTCTAGTCCAGGGATCAGCAAACTTTGTCTATAAAAGGCCAGATAGTAAATATTTTAGGCTTCATGAGCCATACCGTCTTGGTTGTGACTATTCAGTGCTGCCTATGTTACGCAGACACATAGAAAATACATAATAACTTGGTGTCCCTGTGTTCCAACAAAACTTTATTTGTAAAACAAGCAGCAGGTCAGATTTGGCCTACAGACCATACATAGTTTATGGACATAGTTATGGACACTAGAGTTTACATATTTTATTTATCTTCACTGAGGAGGGTATTACTATCTTATTTTACAGATGAAGTAGGCACCCCCCCCAAAGCTTTCCCTCTAGTTATGGGTGAAGCTGTGTCTATACTAAAGGCAAGTCTAACACCAAAGCAGCCTATACTTTTCCAACTTTGCCACTCTACTGCATGACTGGAAAAGGCAGTTAGGCAGCCTGGACAGTAGCAGAAGCTACACCCCTGGGCCTGACTGCAAATTGCAGCTGCTAGTTTGAAGAGTTGCCCAACTCTTCTCTCCTGGTGAGCCAGTGTTGACCTAACCAAATTTTCATGATGCAAGGTATATAAAGAGTCAGATACCACTGAAAACAAGCACTGTCAGAGAGTGTAAACCCCTAAAAAAAATTCATTCCCCATGGCCTCTGGGACCTCAACTCCAACACAGGTCAAGAATTGGGCCAGATCTGAAGAGTATTTGAGCATTAATTTGGTATCACACAAATACCATATTTATAGCATCCATGTATTTAATGCCCACCAGTAAGATGGGGAGTAAGGGTATCTATATCTCCAGAGCCTTGCGTGGAACTTGACACATAGGAAATTCTCAAGAAATATTGGTGCCATGGGTAACTGAGGTAATAAAACTTATTTACTACAAATAAAAATATAATTATAATTGTATAATTATATATTATATTAATATGATAAGTATATATTATTATAATCACATGTAGTAGAATTATATTACATGTAATTATAATTACCTATTACAATATATAAATAAATTAAAAGTTTTTATAAGCAATGTAATAAAAGTAAGGTATTATTCCTGCTTTCTGTAAGCTGACACACCAATAGAAAAGAAGAGAAATATACACACATGTTATTGGCCCTGCATTATTGCTGAGAAGTAAAAAGTGCTCTAATTGTTCAGAGGAGAACAGAAAGCTTAACTCCCTCTTCTGCAGGCACATCTTCATAAAGGAGATGGCATAGAGGCCGGCTCTTGGAACTGAGTAGGATTAGGCAGGTGGAGATGTTGGTAGGTGGAGGAAGGGCATTTCAGGCAAAGAAGACATGGTGAGCAAAGATAGGGAGATGGGAAAAGGTCAGGCATCTTAGTAGAAGAGAAGCTGCTTGGTTTGACTAGAGCATTGAGCAGGAAGGGGGAATAATGAAAGATAAGGCCAGAAAGATAGGTTGGGAGAAAGTATAACTTCAATCATAATAGAAGAGTTTTGAAATAAAAACTAATGATGGGAAGTGTATTTCCAAACAGAAAAGTATTCCAAAGTTTTCTCCAAAAAGTAGAGTTATCTTCCTAATTAAAAGACATTGATAGAAAAAAAAAAAAGCTTTGCTGAATTGTAATAAACTAGAAAAAATTGGTGTCTTAATGTAGAGGAAATAGTGTCACCAAACAGTCATTTGTAAAGTTATTATGTTTTTAGTTGCTTAATGTGTGAATTTACATCTATTCTAATTGATCATGTCTCAGGAGGTACTATCACCTCATGAGGGAGGAACAGAATGTAATTTTTCTCATTGTTGTATTTCCAGCACCTAGCACAGGGCCGGGTATGTGGCAGAAGCCCAATAAATGTTTAAAG
Source organism: Delphinapterus leucas (assembly GCF_059928025.1). NCBI lineage: Eukaryota > Metazoa > Chordata > Mammalia > Artiodactyla > Monodontidae > Delphinapterus > Delphinapterus leucas. The sequence continues at coordinate 71,714,694 of NC_143139.1, forward strand.
AAGAAATGAATAAAGTAATACTGCCCTTTGTATTCATAAAAATAAGCATCTTTTTGTTTATTTCTTGGTGTAGGTAACTACACATCAGTAATTCAAAAGCCAGCTAGGAAATTCACCAAAAAAACCCACCCAATAAAACAACAAACACTACTTAGGTTAAGACCCTTGCCTTGATTTTAGTGTTGATTGACGAAAGAATCAATTAAACCTGAGTTCTTATTTTAAAATCAAAGCCCTTTGAATTTAGCCATATGTGAGAGATCCATGTAGTCCATTATTTTCTGACGGCTACAAATAATTTTAACATAGAAAATAATGCTTAAATCAAAAAAGTGATCATCGGCCTCCTAACTGTTCTTCCAGCGCACACCCACTGCCCACTCTTGTGTGACCTGCAGTGCTCCCGAGTTATCTTCTTCAAATATGATCGTGATTTTAACACTTTGTAATCCCAGATTAATGGGTCCATTTAAACTGAAAGATTTGCAAAACCTTACTAGCAATATCCTAGCAAGAATATTACAACAGAAGGTAAATCATGGCCTGCAGCCTAGAGGGTTTTCATGGGAATTCCTGTGTCTGTCTGGGCCAGTCTTTGGGGTCTAGACTGAGGGAAATCAGTCCCTACATTTGCTAATCACTGAAGCTAAAGCAGGATTTCCGTGCCAAGTAGGCAAAGCATAATCCTTAGAGACACGCCTGCCTCTGAGTAAGATGATGAAACCCCCAGATGGTGACTTGTTATTTCCATACAGCACAGGCAAGTGTCCAGTGTCGACCAGGCATGAAACTGAAGCATGAGAACGGTCCAGAGCTGAATAGTGAATGCAAGGCTTTTTCTTTTTCTTTTCTTCCTTTCTTTTTTTTTTTCTGGTCTTTAGCTATTGTTGTGTACTTAAGAAAACATTTCTTGGTGGTAATGGTTACAGTGGTGGTAGATGGCATCCCACTGCCTTGCAAGAAACGGCTAGCTCCTGAGGTTATTGCAGTGGCTCTGTCTGAGCAGTGTGGCTTCCAAAAGTGGAGGTGGAAATTAACTGGCATTTACGTAGCAAAGCTGCAGGGATAATTAGTAATTCGACACACAGCCATTCAGGGCAAGGTCAACAGGAGGAGTAACATAGCATCATATGATAACCGTTTAATGGACTCTGTGAAATGAGTGTGTGGTCTAGGCTCAGCTCTGCCCAGGTACTGGTTCCCACACTCCCAGGCTTGGGAGAGGGTCAACTGAACACAAAGAGTCAACATACAGCTCTGGCTGGATAGAGTTAGCCACCAAAGCCCCATTAGACCAGAAGTTGGAGCTCCTTCTGGATAAATAAAGTCGTTCAATGAAGCTACAAATGCGTGACATTTTAAGTGTACTGAGCCAGCTAAATTTTACCAGTTGGTGTAATTTTTCAACTTGAATAGTTTTTCCATTTCTTTGCCACAGCATTGTGAGAGGGACTGGACAGAGTCACACTGATCCTGGGGAAAATGAGATGTTTGGATAGAGAAAAGGCAGGAAGGCTTCGTGTTGAAGATTTACTAGCAGGAAAAATTTTTAAATGGCCTTCCATTCATGAGCAAGGCTTCACAGTGGCCTGACACCATGGGAATTCACCAGACAGTTGGGTGGAGCTCAGCGACCTCTAGTTACGAAGTTTTCACCCTTCCTTCGCCTCAGCTGGATTCATGAGAGTGTCCATTTTCAATGATGCCAAACCTTTCTTTAACAATAGAGATCACTCTTCTGTGTTCAGTGAGAACCAATTAATGTCATTATGCTAAGAATTGCTACTAACATTTTTTCAACACTAATGCTTTGTAGATATTTAATTCAATTGCCATTTGTCATAGACCTACTGTGTCCTATTCTAGAAACCATTCACCCTATGCCCCAGGTTCCATCTAAAGAGAGCCCAAGCGTAGGTTAACACATAAATAGTTTTCTAATTCTTTACAACAAGTGTCAGCAAACTTTTCTTGTAAAAGGCCAGATAGTAAATACTTTCAGCTTTGGGGGCCACACATGGTTTATTCTCTGTGCAACTACTCGTCTCTACCTTGTAGCCTGAAGGCATCTATGGACAATACATCAATGAATGAGTGCAGCTGTGTACTAATAAAACTTCATTTTAAAAGCAGGCACCAGATTGTGGATTGTAGTACAAAATCACCAGAACATCAAACTGAGAGGGAAAGAAAGAAACAACCACAGTTTACGATTTTGTTGAAACTATAATCTGATTTCTTTCAGTCATGGCTATGGAGAATTAATCCCCTTAGTCAGATGCAGAAGCAGCTTCATTGTCAGAGTATTTTATTAATTCATGATTTATGCTTTACCTACTTTCAAAAAAAAAAATAAATCCCAAGTGGCTGTTACAGGTAATATATACGTAAAGGTTCACCTATATGGTGTAGCTGCAGAGACATTCCCCAACCAATGCAATTCTAGGTAGAATTATATGTCATCGATTAGAAATTCATCTGAGACAAAAATCTGACTTCTTCTAACACTTAGTTAAGATGGGCTGTGTCAAGCTTGAGCAGACAAAGCCAGCGAGGGGAGAGGGCTTCTCAGGCAATGAGCAAATCAGATCATGAGCCAGCAGAGAAAACGCTCTTTAGGACAGAGTAGGAGCTAAATTTAGAGTTGGTGTCAAATCATAGCTTTATGCATCATTAAAGAGGTGAGAACAGGGAGAAGAAAAAGCACTAACATTTATTGAGAAATTACTATATGTCTAGCATGGTATTAGTAAGTACTTTAAAATGAGCTATCCATTCAATCTTTTTGATACTCCAAAGTAAGTATGCTTATCCACATATTACAGGGAAAAAAACAAAAGGAAACATTTTCCTTAAATTTACACAACTGGTACCTCTTAGAGTTGGAATCTGAACCCATCTCTCTCTAGTTCCAAAGTATATGGCTTTCTGTTATACAGCACTGCCTCTTGAGCACAAAATATCAACATTTTGCCTATCTTAAGTCAAGGATTCTCTTACTTCTTCCTAATTCCTTTAACCTATGACATGCTCTTATTGTCTGTTCATTGTTGAATCAAATCATGGTTAATATAACCTTAATCAAAACCCAGTCCTATGATTGGTATATAGTTCCTCGGATTTGAGGTTAACTAGCCTACCAGAGATCAAATAATAGGTTGTATGTCAAAAACTATATTCCACCTCTTTTCTCACTCGGTTAACTGGAGCTGGCTTCCAAATAGTCCATAACTCTCATGCATTTGGCTACCAATTAGTCCTGAGAGTATAATAATTAAAAGAAAAAGAATAGCTAACATTTACTGTGTACTAAGTATGCACCAGTCAGTGTGACATCATTCAGAATCCTTTGATGATCCTCTAAGGAGAGTAGAACTGTGATGCCATATTATGTAAACTACTTCTCACTAAGAGGATAATCTGCTTTGGGTCACCCAACTGGTAAATAGCAGAGCTGAGATTCAAATTCTCATCTGCTTAAATTACTTCTAAATTCAGACCTTAGAGAAAACTCACAAGGATGTTTTTCCTGCTTATCAGTGACAAGACCCCCCTCCCCCCACCCCCACCCCCCATGCCATCCCCGGTCAGGTATGTACCTTGTTTCCTTCACTTCCTGAATGAAATTTTTGGCCCCAGGAAAGTAGTTTGAGGAAGAGTAGGCAGCTGTATTCACTCTTCCTGCTGCCTCAAGAACCCCTACAGAAACTGGGAGCTGAAAGTAGTAGAAGAAAGAAAGGGAAGGGACAGACATTGTTGAAGGAGAAACAGAATTGCCTTAATAATAAAACTTTTTCAAAAATTTGCTTTGGAGAATTTAAATGTATGTACATGTTTGTCCAAAAGTGATCAAAAGTAAAATTCAAATACTGTACTTACCAGTACTTGCATTTTACTCACGTAGAGATAGAATTTGTACAAAACATATAAGAAAGTGAATAAGAGTTCTTTCTCTCTTTTTTATTTCTCAGCAACCAGCTACCCAGAGCACCTCATTATAGGTTTTCCAGTGTTACAAACCCAGGAGTCCCTGACTTTATACTGAATTTCAGAAAGCCCACATTCTATGTGCATTCACCTAAGGCTGTGAATCAAATGACAAACTGTTCATTTTATTCTCAAGTAGGAACATTCCAGTTTCTCTGACAATGTTACACATATATTGTCCTTTTAGTCTTTCCTTACAACAGAGTATAATGATAAATCTCTTTGCCTATATGGAATCAAGATATGATTCTAAAACAACAAAGACTGTAATTGTATTAGCAGCACAATGAGTCACCCTATCACTTATATCCTGAATAAATGTGAGATGCATCTGTTGAAATGGAATCCGTGGGCTCCTTTTAATGGGCCAAATGTCTCCAAGGACAAAATAGTGGGAGGAAGTGATCCAGCTGCTCAGACTACAAATCTTTTGTCCTTGAAAGAAAAATCAGCAAAGCATCCTGTAAAAAATAATTGTATGCACTTTACCTTGGGAAAAGATTAACAAAATTTAGGTAGAACACTGATCACTTGACTATTTCTATTGCTATTCATTCCTCACAGGAGGTCTGGCAAGAGTGAATTTCCTCCCTGATGTGTTCCTCAAATTGTGATTTTCAAACCGTTTCAAGGCCACTTCAGAGAAGCAAAAGAGCGTATAATCTACCTGCCTTACCCACTCCCATTGCTACTGCAAAAAACAAAACAAAACAAAAAAACCCTCACCAAATAAATGGAAAGGAGAGTGTTGTGGATAAGGTGTCAAGGGAAGGGATGAACCAAATGTTCCTTAGTGTGAAAATAAAAAATATAACATAAAACTTATTGTATAAAGTGGGGGCATCCTAGGACTTTAAAACTGCTCAGGGCCCCTCTGAATGGCCCTGGCTGATCTGCAAATGCCCTTGGACCAGGGCAAGACTACTTTGTAAGAGGAAGAAGGATTTTCTTCATGAGAGAAAGTTGGCCTAGGGGTTGGGGGGAGAGAAAAAAGGTGCATGTCCTAGAGGCGAGAGAGAGCTTGCACAATAGTTGCTCCAAGTTTCCTAGGGTTGACACTCCTTCCTGTCACTCTCAGTGCCCCCAACCTCACTGATGTAGGGAGACAGAGCCGCCATCTAGGATCTCCGGGAAGATCGTGACATTACTTGCCTGGGCCCTCCCTCCGAGTCATGCCCTGGAGAGAGGAAACCTCAAAGCGCAAAGGACAAAGGACGCATTAGAAAAGCTGTGCCTCACAGATCGCTCATCTCGCTCCGAGGGGGTCAGGCTTCATTCCTTTTTCTATTCTGCCAACTGCAGTAAAGGAAAGAGGGAGCCCAACCCTGCTGAGGAAAGGAAGTGGCAGGGGTGGCACTGAAGATGACAGAGTAGTTCTGGCAAAGGCCCTGCCAATTGATGAATGTGCATAGAGGTGCATGCCTTGGCGTTAGCAGCAGAAAAAAATACCAGGCACGCTGAGCAGGTCGAAGCAGTGACAGACAGCAAGAGTAGGCAAGGGGTAGAGCAAACTCTGACCACTTTGTGCAGGAGATACCCAAGGCATCGCAGTCTCCTTGCTGTGAGTAAAGATGGGATGGGAAATGCATAATAGATCACTTAAGGATTGCATGGTTGAAATTAGCCACTGAGAAGACTGGGGACCTCTAGGGAGTTTTGTTAACAGGAGGAAGGTCATTATCATTGCATCATAATGAACATTTATAGGGCATTTGCTTTGGCCCAAGCATTGTAGTAAGACCTATGCATGCATAGGTCTTTAATCCCCATAACAACTCTGTATGGTAGACACTGTACTTCCCTAGAGTGGTATGGCCATTCTACAGATGAGGAAAGGGAACCCCTTGAAAAGTTAAGAATCTTGCCCGAGATTACATAGCTGGCAATGGCAGAGTGAAGACTGGTCCTTAGGTCTGTCTTATATCAAAGGTAGACTCCTTAAATAATGTTGAAGTACTTACCAGCAGCCCTGCCTTGTCTCTCTCCTTAGGATTTTTATGTACATTCATATTTGTTCATCACTCATGTACCAAAGACCTATGAGAACCTACTATGTGCCAGGCCCAGTGCTCAGCATTGGGGAAACATTTATGGAAATATCAGCAGAATCCCACATCTTTTGGAGCTTTCAGTCTAGTTGAGGAGACAGACATTAGTCAAATAGTTGTACACATAAATATAAAATTACGATTGTGATAAATGCTGTGGAGGATTTTAAAGCACATAACAGGGGTATTTGCTTAGTCTGAAGGTTCCCTACAAAAGGGACCAGTGAGCTGACAATGGAAGAATGAGTAGAAAATAACTAGGTTAAAGGGTGGAGCTGAGAAAAGCATCTTATCTGGTACTAAAGCCCTGCTGGGGAAAGGGAACAGTATCTGGTGGAGGAAATAATAAAAAAGGGAAGGTGATATTATTGTGACTACAGAAAGAGAGAGATAAAGGGTCTACAGAGGATAATAGGAGAGTCTTGCATAGCTTTCAATGTTGATAGGAAGGATTCAGTAATGATAATAGTTGTTATGCAATATAATAGCTGGTTGTATGCAAGACAGTCTTCTAAATACTTTACACATATTTACTCATTTAATCTTTCTTAGCCTCTGTGGACGAGGTACTCTTATTATTCTCATTTTACAGATAAAGAGATGGAAGCACAGAGTTTAAGGAACTGGCCCAGCTACTAAATGTCAGGGCTCCAGCGTTCTTGTTCTTAACCAATATAGGTTCCTGCTTCTATCTTTTATAGAGAAGGGAATGAATATATTAAGAAAGTACAATCAATAGATTAAGATGGTAGTTCTTAAATACCAGTGCACATGAACATCAACAAGTATGCCCATTAAAATTCAGATGTCTGTTGCTCAAGCAATTGCAAGAAGGCGTGTATAGCCTAAGAGTGAAACTGAGCAGGACCTTGTGGGGCTCCTGGGCACAGAAGCCTTTCCGTGTCCCCTGTTTCTTGTTTGTAGGGAATAGACTTCAGCCTCCATGACCTTCCCTGAGTTCCAAAGGGCAGATTCAAACAGTTGCTAATCAGGGAAGGAGAGGATGCAGAGACAAGGGAGGAGCAGTCAAGAAACAATAGTGCAGCCTTGGGGCAGGGTCCTGGTTCTGCTTCAAGGGATACACATAACAATACCTTTGAGCTCTTTACAGAACTAAAACCCCCAACAATGGGAGATGTTAGCATTCTTCATTCCAGATTAAAAGAACCATAGAAGCTCTTCAAGAGACCACCTGAGGCCAGATTAAATGAGTGCAGGCCCTGCACACACCCTAATCATTATTGGCAACGCACCCTTGAACTATTGCTATAACACTCCTCACCAAATCCTCCCAGATTGGGACACACAGTTTTCAGAGACGTGAGCCTGCTGTGTCCCCCTTTGCTGGGCAAAGCAGTAAAGCTATTCTTTTCTACTTCACCCAAAACTCTATCGCCAAGATTCAGTTTGACACTGGTGCACAGAGGCTAAGTTTTCGGGATCAAGAGAGCAATAGGAAGGCCAGATGACTGAGGAAAGACTAGATGAAGAATGGAGTTAAACTAAATCTGCCAAGGATGTTGCAGGCTTGAGGTCCTATAAGAGGGAACCAATAAGATCCAGAAGAGGAAAAGATGTATTTATGGCTAAAAGGGAAGTAAATGGGAGGCTTGGTTTATTTACAGTGTTCTGGTGTTTGAAATGGGCATTGTTTAAAACTTCTTTTATCCCAGAATTATTTCCCAGAACTTCCTACTGGGTCTCCCAGAACACTGAGATGAACATCTAAACAATTGACAGGGACGAGGGGGAATATCTATGGTCTTTATCCTCCACAGTAATGGCCTTTCCCCGACACTTACATCATCAGAGAACACAAGCCAACACATGCTATAAGGATGTAACCAGCAGTAGGGAAAACATTCATTATCAGAAAGAATTGCCCAGCTCCTAAGGATTCAGCTATGGAAGAAAAAACTTCTGCTTAATGGAAATATCAAAAGTTAACTTTTCTTAGTTCTTTCAGTGGGTCACTCTCATTGCCTATTTCAGTGGCCCCTAAGAAGCAAATCACAACTGGAGTCAGATTTCAAGTTCAGGCAACTCTCAACTATCTGTGTATTTCACAATTTATAATCCATATGAACCCAAATGCTTCACTTCGCTAACAACTTCTACTGCCTCCTCCCCTTTACCCAGAAATAACTTCCCTGGCACCTTTAACTGGAGGAAAATGCTTACCTTGAGTTTAACCCTGTAGCCCTTCATTCTGCTACCATGAACTTCAATAGTCAACATTCAGGCATATAGAAGTAAGACTTCCAGTTTCTGGTTCTGCAGGTAAGGAGCTTGGAAGTCACCATTCTGTCCTAACGACAAGTAAAAAAGCTCAATAGACTGAAAAATTAAGTCTTCTTGTATCTGTAAGAGAGCGGAGGACAGAGAGGAAAAGGCTGCCCCCAAGACTGGAGAGATAGGCAAACACAGGGAATCACGGCTCACAGGAACAGAGGCTCTGGAGCAGACACCATCGGGGGATCCAGCCAGTGCTGGGGGCAGGAAAACTTGAACTGTGAATGACGAATTGCTGGAGACTCAGTGTGGACAACTCTGAGAGTTAAAAACTGCAGGGGGACCCAGCCACAGGGGGAGCCCTGCAATATTGTGAGAAGGGACACATCTTACCTCATGAAAGTGAACTGGGCACAAAATGTAGCATCTCCATCTCCCCACTCCTCCTGAGTTTGGGGGAAGAGGACATAATTCACTTACTAAATTGAACTGGAAGCAGAACTCCCCTAGGTAACCAGGGGAAAATTCCCATGAACTCAGGCCAAGCCAAAGCTTCCATTCCCGGCCTCGTGGGCAGCCAGCCCACCCTTTGGAAGTGCCCCAGACAGGACTCTCCAGCGAGGAAGCTTCCTGTAGGTCGCAGTGTCTCCTGCCCTGCCACCACGAGAACGGCCAAAACTCAGTCATCTGTGCTCCTCATCCTGTCAAGGGGAATAGTCAGAGAATTCCCATTTAAACAACCTCAGCAGAGCTGATGGAAAACAGGAGGAGAAAGAAGAAAACTGCAGGACGGTCCCAAGGGTTGTAGAAAATCATTTAAATATACATACATACTACATAATTTATATATACATATAATATAGCTATATACCGAATACATATTGTACATAATATATTATAAATATATATGTGGATGTATCTATTTTACATATTTTATATATACAGTTTATATAGAGACATACATATACATGCATATATATTATATATGCATATAAAATATTGCTCTCCCTCCCACCCAACACATATGGGCGCTGACTTCACAGTTTAGCGCATAACCAAAATACTCAAGAGAATTAAAATTAAAAACACAGAGCAGGTCTCTAGCAGAATGGGTGGTTGTTGTCGAGACTTGATTTTCAAGTCCAAGCTGAAAAGCTGATCCAGCCCACGGTAGACGGGCGCCTCAGGAAAGAAATGATTTAGCAATAGCTTCCAACATCCTTCCATCCCCAAACATATGAGTTCAACAACACACGCTGTTCCCTTATTCTTCCTCCAAATAGGAAGAAATACTTCTGGTAAAACATCTGTTTTAGCTCCCAAATGCCCTCAAAACACATTAAACAGCCTAGGACCTGCCTGCTGGGAGGAGGCCAGGGTGGAGGAGCATGCTTGGCAGCACTTGGGTGGCAGGCAGTCCCTTCTGTGCCCAAGGGCACCTGGCTTTTGAAGTTTGGAAAACTTCATCCATGGCACATTGATTTTCATATACTTCGATTCTCCAAGAGGTATGAAAAGGATAAACTTCCCTCCCCAAAGGAAAAGGAGAGCTGAGGAAGGAGTTAGAGATGTACACGTTTTCCTGTCACAACAAATAATCCTCTCATGATCAGAGCAGGCTGTAGCAAAGCACTGTATGCCTGCAGCTGAAAAGAGAAAACTCTTTGCTTTCTTTATGATAATAGCATTACTATTGGAAGTGTGCTTGCATAGTGTAAGTCTTCCTAGATGAATGAAAAGGTCCTTTTTAAAACTGCAGAGTGGCAGTGCCTGTCCCAAAGCAAACATGGTTGTTCTTCTAGCTGTTTTTGTTGTTTTCTATCTCAGAGGAGCCCAACTTAGCTTCTGTCTTTAATGGCTGGACTGTTGTGGTACTGTCAGACACACATTTAACTAAACGCAAAACTCACCAAAGCAAATCGCTGGTATTTAAGCAGTTCTAGATGAAAGGCTTCTCCCATGGGATTATATGTTAGAAGCTCAGTAAGACATAAGTGAAACCAGCTGAAAATAGAGAATATAAAGACCATTTGCTCTTGGAATGTTCATCAGTGTCTCTGTCTAGCAGTTGAGATTTGAGACTCTCGGCAACATGCCTCCATCACCCTTTCTAGGCATTACACTCATTTCTTCAAATCAGGTACTCTTCTCCAGTCATATCAAGCTTCTTCTGGTCTCCCATTCACCGTGAATTTATTGCCTCACTGGCTCTTCTTGACCTGTCTCCCAACCCTTACCATTTCGATTCTAACCAGCGTCAATCAAGAACCTGGCTTCTGGCTCCTTGTGAACTTGAGACTTTAGACCACTGTATTTTCCCTTCTCTGACTTCTATTGTACTCTCTCTGGCATGCAATTAATTGACCTTTCAAACTATGCTACTCCCTAGTTATCAGCGCTATACCAGCAATTGTTTAAATGGAGTGTACTATGTTATACAAGCAATAGTTTCCTCAACTATATGTGAATAAATATGTCAACAATCAAAAAATATTATATATGGTATAAAAAAATAAAACATGTTAATGGATAAAGGGAAACGGGTGGGAGTGAAATTTTTGATGGGTGATCAGGAAAAAGAAGGTACATTTGAAATGAACAAAGTGAGCCAGGACTGGGGAGAAGGAATGTGGCGATGACTTCAATGGCAAGTCAAAAAGACCTGAGAGGAAACGAGCTAGTGATCCTGAGAGGAACAAAAAGAAAGCTGGCGCATGATGGAGAAAGTGATAAAGATGAGTTCAGAAAGGAAGACAGCGGGAGATCGTGGGGGTCCATGTTGGCTGGATGAGGAGTTTGGGTTCCATTCTAAGAGCAATGGAGAACCTCTAGAGGACTTTAACCAAGGAAGTGATTTAAGCTGGTTTATGTTTTTAACAGATCTCTCAGTCCACAGTGTGGAAAATAGACTGTAAGAGCCTAGAAGCTGACCAGTTGGGATGCCAGGTGAAAGGTGAGAGAGGCTTGCCCTGGTGTGATAGGCTTGAAGATTACAAGTGGTCCAGTTGGGGACATATTTGAAGATAGAGTTGGCAAGATTTGGTGATGGAGTGAATACAAGTTATGAGGGAAAGAGAGCAACTGAGGATAATTACTAGATTTTTGGCCTAAGGAGCTGGGTGTCACGTGGCCCTCATGGACCAATGTTTCCGTTACATCTCAGTCAGTAAACATTATTACGACCTACCAATTATTGAATACCTATTCTATGTTATGTATGTTTTAACCATTATTCATTATCACTACATAAGCTTACGAGGTAGGCATAGCAACCAGCAATTAACAGATGAGGAAGGTGAGGCCCAAGAGATTAATTTGCCCAACATCGCACAGCTAAGGCAAGTCTCAAATAATGCCCGATATATCTCCAAAATCTGTACTGTCTCCATTTAATCACAGCTCCCTTTACTTGTCCATTGTCTGCCAGACGTGCATTAGCACAAAAGCCCCTCCTTTCACGGTGTAGTCAGAGAAAAGAGACTGAGCAGGACAGTGGAAGTGAACTCTACTTCTTCCTGGGTAGTAGGGTTACAAAAGATTTTTTTTAACACATTTTTGAGAAGTCTTTTTTTGCTTGGTTGATTATTGCTTGTTTGTTTGTTGTTGTTATATTTTCTGTAAGGCAAGTTGAAAAATGTAAAGCCAGGTCTGAAAACAGCCAGATTCAAATTCCAGCTCTACCCCTTAATAGTTGTATATCTTCAGCCAGTTTCTTAGCTGCTAAGTATGTTAATTTCCTTATCTATAAAGTGGGTGTAATAACATCTACCTTGGAGTGGTATAATGATTAAATGAGAAATGTAGGAAGCAGTTAACACAAGATCTGACAAATAGCAGACCCTCAATAAATAACTGGTATCTACTTTAATGGTAGCTTTCAAAAGTGGGCAACAGGATGCAAACAAACAATTATCCAAGTCAGTATTTTATTCTCTGTAATGTATTTTAACCTCACTATATGAGACAACTGACAAAAGAGAAAGTGACTTGCCTAATAGCTAAGGTAAATTAGAGTCAGGACAAGAATTTTCTTTTCCCAGTTTCCTGACACATCCACTAAATCACCCAGTGTCTTAGATATCATGTATTTTTTAAACTGCTACCCACTTAATTGCTCCTGGGTTCTGTAGGCATTTAAACCATAGCTGTTACAGACTAGCCATTCAAATAAATAAACTATAAAGTCATGTAATCATTTTCAGAGAAGACTCCCACATCAAATTTCTACCAAGAATACACACACTGCTGAAAAATCTGTTACTAGCAGGAAAATTGTCAATGTGCCCTTAAGAGACCATTTCATTTGGAAGATCTACAATTTGTTAATCTGTGTGTCTTAAAAGAAATACATTTTCTAATCTACTTTATCAAGTCACGAGACATAAAGAATTCTGAAATCTTCAACACAGATCACTTCTCCTTAAGGCTAAAGTAATTCCCTTGAGATAACCGCTAGGATGCGAAGCACTTCGGATAGCTGGTTGATGATCAAAATCACCTGAAGAGTTTAGTAAAAACTATAGATTTCTCCAAACCCAAATTCTCAGAGATTCTGATCCAGTAGATCTGGGGCAGAGTCTAGGAATAAATGAACAATCAGGGAGATGCAAGCTGAAGTCACAAAGAAATACCACGTCACAACCGTTACAATAACTAAAATGAAAAAAGGCAAAGGTTGGTGAGGATATGGTGAAATTGGAATCCTCATACACTGCTGGTGGGAATATAAAATTGTACAGGAACTTTGGAAAACAGTCTTGACAGTTCCCCAGAAGCTTAAAAATAGAGTTACATGATACAGTAATTCTACTCCTAGGTACAGATACAAGAAAATTGAAAACACATGCCCAGACAACAACTGGTATACGAATATCCGTAGCAGCATTGTTCATAATAGCCAAATGTCCATCAAACAGTGAGTTCGTTCATACAATGTGGTTAATCCATACGATGGAATATCGTTTGCCCATAAAAACTAAAGAAGTGCTGATACATGCTGCAACATGGATGAATCTTGAAAACATTGTGCCAAGTGAAAGAAGCCAGTCACAAAAGACCACATATTGTATGATTCCATTTATAGGAAATGGCCCAAATCAGCAAATATAGAGAGACAGAAAGTAGATTAATGGGTGCCTAAAATAGGGTGGGGGGAGGATGCTGGTGGAGGGAACAGGGGAATACACTTCTAATGGGCACAGAGTTTTGGGGGAAGGTGATTAAAATATTCTAAAATTGCTTGTGCTGATGGTTGCACAACTCTGTGAATGTACTAAAGCTGTTGAATTGTGCAATTTGAATGAGTGAATTTATGGTATGTGAATTATATCTCAACAGAACTGTTACATTGTTTTAAAAAGAGAGAGAGAAAAGGTGCCCCAGTGATTCTGACGTGTAGACAGATTTGAAAACCACTCTTCCAAGTCCTTGCTACTCAAAGTGTGGTCCACGGACCAGCACTACCTGCATCACCTGGGAGCTTGTTAGAAATGCAAAATTTCACTGTTTGGGTAGAACCCAAGATTCTGCATAACTAGAACTCTGGGTGACTGAAGTACACATAAAAGTTTGAGGAGCACTGCTCCAAGGTACTATTTTCTGAGAACCTTCTCAGAACACGTCTACTCAATTCCAAATAGACCAAAGGCTTTGACCTCCTTAATGTCTAAACTGGACGAGCATGCTAACATCAACAGTTCATTCAATTGTGGGAAATTCACTAAAACAATCTGTGGGGAAAACCCCAAAGAGAAGAACTTTATAAATAAGTCTCCTTAATATGTCACAGGAATTTTAAGCAGCGTTGCTGGAATCTCATTGGGGAACGTAAAAGTGTTTTTGATTTTAGTGAAGGGGAAAAGAAAATTATGTTTACCTTATAGTCAACCAGAGATGAGGTAGAGAGGTTTAGGTAGTTAGAGCTGGGAGAAAGGTAGATGCTTGCATAATCTGTCATGTAACCTAAGTCTCTCATTGTTTTTTATTTGCCTTTAGTTATCTTGAAAATTTTGCGACCTTTTTACCACAACACAAAAGAACTGTGACATTTCTTTCATGGTCTATGTAGGTCATTTCGCATGGTTTATCATATCTCCAACAGTTAGGGTGGCTTTTTATTTTTTATTTAATTTTTTCCAGCTTTATTGAGGACATCACACAAAGTGAAATAAGCCAGACATAGAAAGACAAATACTGTATGATCTCACTTATATATGGAATCTAAAAAAGTCAAACTCAGAACCAGAGAGTAAGGTGCCTTTTTTAACAATTTAATTCTGCATCACTGAGATGTTATGTTGAACCCCAGGGGCAATGTTTTCAAGTAGACCAGCACAGCATGTTCACTTGACATTCCAATTAACACTGCAGGGTCAACCTACCTCAAATGCAGGCCATCACTCACCCACATGAAATTGTAAAAGCCATAAAACATTGCAATAAGGGGCCATTTTTTATGTTCTTACTCTATTCACTGCATTGTACAGTTATTAGCTGAACAGTTGATAAACCAACTTAGTTGGAATCCCAGGAATACTCTTTAATAGCTGTATGGGTTTGTGCAAGCTATTTAAGCATTTTAAGCCTTGGCATCCTCTGCTCTAAATTGATATAATAGGGTCATAAAATTGTTGTAAGGAAAATATGTACATAAAGTACTTAATACACTTCCGAGAACATAGTAAGCTCTCAATAATGTTAGCTATTATTATCATTGTCATCAGTATTCTAAAGCAGGGATATCAGCAATGTTTGACAGTATATTTGCTTTTAAACCATTTTATAATCTGACGATTTAATTTAAAAAGATGACATGTATTTACACTAAAAATTGACAATCTTTGAAGCAAAATGGATTCAGATGTAGAGCTTTAGGACATCAAGTTAGGTGCGTGAAAGCCTGAGTTAAAGACTTTTACCAGGTAAGAGGATAGCTTGCCTGTGTCCATCTCCTATGTCAACAGAGCAAGTCAGTTATCAATAAAACTGCCTGTTTTGGGCTGATGGGCTGAATTGTGTTCCCCTTAAAACACATACATTAGAAGACAACAGAACTATACTTTGAATGTTAGGAAAGATAATGAGTTTGGACTGAGAATTCTATAGTTAGCTAAGCAAACAATCAAATGGGAGATAAAATAAAAATATTTTCTAGCAAAGAAACGAACAAACAAACAAACACATACATTGAACTCTTAACCCCCAGTACCTCAGAAAGTGACCTTATTTGGACATAAGGTCATTGCAGATGTAATTAGTTACGTTAAAATGAGGTAGGGTAGACCCCTTACCCAATATAACTGGTGTCCTTATGAAAAAAAGGGAAAATTTGGACATAAACATGCAAAGAGGGAGAATGCTATGTGAAAATGAAGGCAGAGATCTAGGTGATGCATCTACAAGCAAAAGAACGCCAAAGATTGCCAGTAAACCTCGAGAAGCTAGGTGAGAGGCACAGAACAGGTTCTCTCTCACAGCATTCAGAAGGAACCAACCCTGCCAACATCTTGATCTTAGGCTTCTAGTCTCCAGAAACTGTAAGACAATGAATTTCTGTTGTTTAAGGCATGCAGATTATGGTGCTGTGTTATGGCAGCCCTAGGAAACTAATGCAGTGCCAAATGGGTGGCTTGGTAGCAAATAACGCAGGCCATTGGTTCTACATGTTTAGCATAATTTCAAATCATCTGGAGGGCCCCTTAAACCATATATAGTTGGCTTCACCTCCAGAGCTTCTAATTCAGTATATCTGGGGTGGAGTTGGGAATTTTTATTTCTCATACTTTCCTAGGTGATGCTCAGGCTGCTCTTCCGGTAACCACATTTTGAGAACCAATGATGTAGGCTTTCAGAAAAAGAAGAGATCCCTGGGGATTGATGAGTGGGGGGGAGGGGTGTGCTCAAGAACCCACCAGAGCAGAAGAACCCAAGATTTAAAGTCCTGCCTTCTCAGAAAGCCTCCAAGTCTCCCCACCATGCCCCCCATACCACATTCCTATAACAAATTGAGGAAACTAGTTTATTTTTAATCAACAGAATATATTGTTTACATACTAATGGATCCAGCTGCATCAAATAAATCAGGATTGGGAAATGCTATCCCAGATCCTTGAAAAATAATTTGCCAATAAAGTCTTAGGAACTAAAGTTCCTAGACATAAAGACTCTAGACATACTGAAGCAGAATTTCTAGGCCAAAGCAACTGAATTTTTAACTGGCTCTTCTGGTGATGGACACAAAAGTCTGAAAAATATTGAGTTGGCCTTAGACCATCCCATAATCCACTCAACTTTTTTCTCATATGCACGGGAACTCGTCTTTGTACCAAAGTATAGCTCTAAGACAGTAAGATATAGTGGAATGGATGTCAGCTTTGGACTCAGTCTAACTTGGGTTCATGTCCTACCTCTGCCCATAAATAGCTGAATGACTTTGGATGAGTTATGTAGGCTCTCTTGTTCATAGTTTATTCATCTATCAAATAGGGTGAGCCGTACTCTTTCTCGAAATAATGGAGAATTAGCACTAACATACAGACATGCTTTTTACAAAAAAATAGATACTTATTAGAAATAAAAGACATTATCAGCAATACTTCTGGAAACTGTATCCATAATCAATAACTCTTAAGATAGTTTTAATAAATAACAATTAATTCCTGACTATATTGGGAATGCCCTGGCAGTCCAGTGGTTAGGACTCTGCTTCCACTGCAGGGAGCACAGGTTTGATCCCTGGTCAGGAAACTAAGATCTCGCAAGTTAGGTGGTGCAGCCAAATAAAGAAATACATAAACTCCTGACTATATTTACAAAGTTTTAGAGACACTAAATAGCAGGTCGTCCCAGCTATCTAGCAATGCATAGCATATAAGAGTCACTACTACAGATTTGATGTGATAAAATTATATCTCATAGCATAGGTGTTAAGAACACAAAATTTGGAGCGATATTGTCTGAGTTCAAATCTTGGCTTTGCTACTTAATCTCTCTCTGACTCAGTTTCCTCATTTATCGCATGGTAATAATACAAAATACAATCACAGAGATGCCAGATGTATTAAATGAGTTACTATTTGTAATATAATATTAAAATGGTACCTGACACTACTAAGAGCTTGCTTTATTTTTCTTATTCTTATTAATATTATTTTAAGCATGTAAGTATTAAAGGGATGCTAATAAGAGGTTGGTGGTGAGAAACAGGAAATGCTTTTTAGGGAAAAGTGAATTTTGAGAAATAAAAATCAACTGTTTATTATCATACACTAGAAATGTTTCCAAGTCATTACAGTAACTTGCCAGGGAAAGTGATCAGGAAATAAAGTCCTCTAACAAGTCTGATTTATACAGATGATCACCACTGGTAACTTGTGCCCCCAGACTGCATTTTAAAATAAAATAATGGGAATCAGGGAGAAAGAGAGACTGAGACTGTCTTTCTTAGCCAAGTAACCACCATATTCTTTACTATCCATTTGGTTATGAGCTGGGTGCATGTGATGTGTGGATGAATATTCACAAGTCACCTTAATGCTCAGATTTCTCCAAGCACAGCAGAGTCCTGGTTTAACATTATTCATTGCAACATGGTTTGAGAAATATTGGGTTGGCCAAAAGGTTTGCTTGTTTTTTTCTGTAAGATGGCTCTAGTAGTGCTTAGTTGCCTTTAACTTCATTCTAAACAAGTTTGTTAGGTTGTATTGTGACAGCTGTCATATCAGCGTGAATTTTTTAAGAAACTTATCAAAATTGGTGAATTTTTGTGTAGCCGTTTTAATATTGAAGATGGAAGGAAAAAAGCAACATCTTCAGCATATCATGCTTTATTATTTCAAGGAAGGTAAAATCGCAACTGAAATGCAAAAAACGATTTGTGCAGTGTATGGAGAAGGTGCTGTGATTGACCGAAGGTGTTAAAATTGGTTTGCAAAGTTTCCTGCTGGAGATTTCTCACTGGACAATGCTCCACGGTTGGGTAGACCAGTTGAAGTTGGTAGTGATCAGATCGAGACATTAACTGAGAACAATCAACGCTATACCACGCGGGAGATAGCCAACCTACTCAAAATGTCCAAATCAAGGGTTGAAGATCATTTGCACAAACGTGGTTATGTTAATCGTCTTGATGTTTGGGTTCCACAGAAGTTAAGTGAAAAAAGCCTTCTTGACCGTATTTCCACATGCGATTCTCTACTTAAATGTAACAAAAACGTTCCGTTTTTAAAACAAATTATAACGGGCGATGGAAAGTGGATACTGTACAGTAATGTGGAATGGAAGAGATCACAGGGCAAGCGAAATTAACCACCACCAACCACACCAAAGGCCGGTCTTCATCCAAAGAAGGTGATGTTGTGTATATGGTGGGCTTGGAAGGGAGTCCTCTATTATGAGCTCCTTCTGGAAAACCAAATGATTAATTCCAACAAGTACTGCTCCCAATTAGACCGACTGAAAGCAGCACTCGACGAAAAGCGTCCAGAATTAGCCAACAGAAAACACATAATTTTCCCTGAGGATAATGCAAGACCACATAATTCTTTGATGACCAGGCAAAAACTGTTACAGCTTGGCTGGGAAGTTCTGATTCATCACCCTATTCACCAGATATTGCACCTTCGGATTTCCATTTATAGGTCTTTACAAAATTCTCTTAAAATGGAAAAAATTTCAATTCCCTGGAAGACTGTAAAAGGCACCTGGAAAGTTTCTTTGCTCAAAAGATAAAAAGTTTTGGGAAGATGGAATTATGGTGTTGCCTGAAAAATGACAGAAGGCAGTGGAACAAAATGGTGAATACATTCATTGTTCAATAAAGTTCTTGGTGAAAATGAAAAATGTGTCTTTTATTTTTACTTAAAAACTGAAGGAACCTTTTGGCCAACCCAATACTACAAGTTCCCCCAAATGTTGGGGTCTGTTTGAGCTCTCCTTGGTTAAATAAGAAAACATATGGTAAATATCTAGCACTGTACCCAACACAAGAAAGAATATTCAATAAAAGTTAACAGATTATTAAGAAAACCATACAACAGGGAAAATTCCTATCTATGTTAAGAACCAAGCAACAGGTAAATAAATGGAGCCCAGGGTGCAAAAAATGAGTAAGAAGGGCATAGAAAGGGACTTCACCAATGAAGTCATTGATTTTCCAGATTTGCCTAGAGCGCCCTCTGCAGAGCAGATGGGTTGTGGAGGAATCTCAGATTTTGCTCTATGTATGCCTTTTATCCAGGAGCTGCACACAAGAGCCAGAGAAGATGATCTCAGAACCTGAGCTGAGCAAATGAATGATTTCAGAGAAGATGTGTGGGCTTCTCTTTGCTCCTTGGCTGAAAATGGGAGTCCTACTGAACCCAGCTGGCCTGGGTTTGGTTTCAGGTTCTGTCTTTCACTCTTTGCAATCTTGAGCAACTTGATCTCTAGAAATCTCCATCTCTCTGTCACTAAAATGAGGAGAATAATAGCAGCTACCTCATAGGATGTTCAGTCACTCAGCGCATACTTTTTGAGTGCTTTGGGCTGGGTAATGTTTGAGGTCCTAGAAATACAGTAAAATAGGCAGTAAAATAGACAAAATCTCTCTCCGTGTAGAACACAGCATGGAATTTATGTCCTAGCTGGCGGGACAATGGCAGGGCAGCTTACACAGAAGCCTGGACCCGTTGGAAAACCCTTTCTTGTTCTGAGCCCCGCTCGATGGTAGCAGCTTTCTCGGCTGATGTAGCACACTCAAATGAGATCTATATTGCCTCCAATAATCCAAAGAGGCCCGTGATAAGTCATTTTTTGGTTGCAGGAATGGAGACTTTAACCTTAGAAGGGATAAACTTGACATAGCTCAGACCACTGCATTCCTAGAAACTCCACTGAGGTGGAAGGCCCCTGAATTTTTGTGGGATTCATCTCCTAGCAGACAAGTGTCTTACCAAGTGGCCGGAATAGTTTCTACTTCCTCCTTACCAAGTCCAGTCAGCATAATACCATCAATATACTGAACCAGTGTGAGGTCCTGTGGAAGAGATTCAGACTGTATTGGGACAGTGGCGTGAGTATTCAATGATACATGTGCAAACGCTCCTTAATGCAGTTCCAGGCCAGAGCAAATCCTTGGCAAATGATACCTATTGTGCTCTGCTCAAAATCGATCCTTTACATCAGGATGCAAGGCAGGAGCCAGTGGCAAGCCGCCCAGGAAAGCTGCTCATAGAATAGGCTTTTTTTCTACTAACCGCTTTGGTTTTTCTTCTCCTTAGTTACCATCAAATTGTTTTTCACAAAGATATGAATGAACGTTGTACGCTACACCCTGATAAATATTTCTCAAATTAAAGCACCACTTAATTGCATCTCAGCAATGCTCCCTTGTGACCGCGCCATTAGGCTTAATGAATAATTCATAGGCTTCCTGGGGTGCGTTCCCGCGGATCTTAAGAACAAGATGAAATAATTCCTAGGTGTTTGCCTTTTCGGCCCCCACTTCTTCCTCTTGGCAAATGCAGGCGCGCAGCTGCCTAGCAGGGGAGAGACGCTGTAGGCAAGCAGGCGGTGGCAGGGTTAGCCTGAGCCCAGACCCGCCTCCCAAGCCCACCTGGTCCTGGCACAGGAAGGCTGTTTGGGGGCCTCTGCCCTCCCCAGAGGATGGAACAGCAGCTGCCAGGAGTCGAGGTTTAACCCGCACCAGGCAGAGGGCAAAAGAGACCTCGGGCAGCAGGTGAGCTTCAGGCGGCAGGGACTTTGCTCAACGAACCGGAGGCAAAGGGAGGACAGCTTGAGATACACAGGCTGCAACCGCTGGGCGCCAGAGGATACGGCGATCACAGTGGCAACCAGAAACCTCCCTTCTCCCAGTGGATGTGTGGGGGCTGGAGAGGTGGGGGATGATGAAAGAACTTTCTATCTTTCTGACATCTTTCCTCCATCCCAGGGCATCACCTGTTTGGCAGCAAGGCAAATTGGACATATGTGCATTTGATTTTTTTTTCTCCTTTTTCACTATTTCCGTTAAAGGCCAAGAAATTCCTTCTGTGACTTCCTTCCCTTCCAGAAAGGACACCCTTAGAACTTGCCTATAAGACCCCAAATGTACCTAGATGGAGAAGAGGGCATGGATTCTGGCTCTTCACACCAGACCCTGCCTGCTCCTTCATGGAAAAATCAGAATAGCTATCATTTATACAAAGTCAGCTTTATGTCTACAAGGATTATTTCATCTAACACCCCTGAGGTAAATACTATTGTTATCACCATTTAACAGATGAGAGCACCAAGGCTTATAGAGGTGAACCAACTTGCCTGATGACATATTGTTAGAAAGCAATGAGACTGGGTTTGAAACTCAGGTAATCTGATTCCAGAACCAGAATTCTCTAATGTCTGCGTTCTCCCCACCACCACATCCCACCCCATCTTGACTTGTATCTTCTCTGTTCAATTCCTTTCTTGTTCTTTTAAATTTCAACCACCATTTGTGATTTGACCTGCACGAATGACAAGCCCTGTGTCTTTATTTGCTCTGTTTGGTGATAAGAATAGTGAATGCATGGGAATCTGTAAGCTTAGTTCTTTTACCCTTTTAAGTTTTCCTTGTTTTTTGAAATTTTCTTGGAGCTATTTGAAATATAAGTGGCATAAAAGCCAATATGGTCTAGATTGCCAAGAAACTTCGTAAAATCATATGCAGGAGCTGGTGCATCCCGGTGATAGACTGGAAGACTCTGGACTTGCAGTCAGATACTTGGGTTTTAGTGCTGCCTCTGCTTCCTACCACCTGAGTGACCCCAGGTATGTCATTTAAGTCTCCGAGCTTAGTTTCCTTATCAAGACAATGGGGGAAAGGTGTCATACCCCAGAGCATTGTTTTGAGGATTACAAAAGATATGTGCAGGTGCTCTTTGCTATCTATGGAACCCTTCTTCTGTTATCTTTTATCAATGCTGTGTCACCAAGGGAAGGAGGAGGATGTGACAGTATGAGGGGTCAGGGGACAAAGATAAAGCTGCTGCTCGGAAGAAAAACAGAATGACTTTTCTCTCTTCTGCTGGGAGGCACCCTCTCTTCCCAGGACCAGCTGGCCCTCCCTCCTCAGCTCTCCTGAAGGGCCCAGCTTTGGGGGAAGGTCACATCCTGGTTACCACAGTTTCAAAACACAGCTCTAAATCATAACCGACCTCCCTTATTTCACTGGCACAGGCAGCCTCCAAATGAGCAACAGAAAATACCCCTTGTCAGTTCATCGGTGACATGAAAAGAAATGTGCTCCCTGATATAGCAGTAAAGCCAGATTGGAGGGTCCCCATGCATCCCCTTAGTACTCTAGAATATAATTAGAAATAAAGGCACACAATGAAACTATGCCTTCACGGGTTAGTTTGTTGTATACTGGTTGAGAAAAGAAAGGGAAGAAAAAAAGACAAGACTTCTGGAAATGATTATAGCCAAAGAGGATGGATGGTTTTCTTCTTGGTTTGTCTCGGGGAACAACTTTGACCTTTGTTTCTTCGCCGTGCTCCTTATTCTCTGCAGAAGAGTCATTGCACTGTCCTGAAAATCACTACTGAACAGACAGCCATCTTTCCCTGTCCACCCCGCCCTGGGCGTGAACAGCTTGTGTAGCAGCCCCTCAGATGCATCTGTCTCCCTGTCACTGTCACTCTTTTCCCTCTCTCTATATTTCATTTTTCTCGCCATTGCAAATCTCCCCCATGTTATGATTACACTGTTTTGGTCTGTCACAGTTAAGAGCTTTCAAGACTTAGCAGTACCCACCACACCTACCATAGGATTTTTTCAGGTCCTTTCTTTTTGGGACATGGATATCTTTTTAAATGGAAGAAAGAAGAGAAAGAAGCCAGACAATCTGTGACAATAAATGCAGACTGGAGCAGGACAGGGTGGGGTAGGGATGTGGGAGAGAAAGCCTAAGGCCACCTGTTTGGAATAGATTAGTGAGGTTTAAACAAAAACATCCCCCAGTCTCCATTCAATCTCTAGAAAAATGGTGCATTTTCTCATTTGTTACTCCCACGCTTTACCCTGAGAAGGGAGAAATAAAAGGAGAGAAACTTGAGAGCAGATAGGGGAAGACTACCTCAGAGAAGGATGGGAGCCTTGATTGGGGCTCACCGGGTGGTCCACACTCTGACACGGAGAGTGGGAGACAAGCAGCAGGCTGCAGGAGCCTGCCTCCTTCAACAACTGCTGATGGTTCAGAACTAGAGATTTCATTTTATGGGGGGTGCCCAGCCTTCCTGAGATAGGACGTTATCTATGCTCTGAGGACAGCAGCCATAGCGCAATGATGGTATGTCCTGAGTTAAAAGGCAAAACAAATAAGCTGATAAAAAAACTTTATAAATTGGTAAATGCAGTTATATAAAGAGATTATGTAATACATCTTATGTAAATACATTTATTGAGAATTAAATGATTTCCTAAGGAGATAATAAAATTAAGACTGTCCTAGAAAAAGCTTGAACATATCTACACTGTACCCGTACTTGTGATCACTGCTGCTCCCTTTAAGCATGTGCCTGCCTGCACGCACGCGCACACACACACACACACACACACACACACAGGCTTGCTATATGAGTGTTCTGAAACCACTTATTCTGATTGCAGACACATTCCCATCATGTTCTCCTGGAAAAAACCCTCTAATTTCTAAGGAGGTCCTTATGGGTGAACTTGTAATGCCTGGCAGATGGGGGAAGGTGACCATACTCGGTTATGGTTATGCTGACATTTAGGCAGACTGGCTTGGCCTTCAAATCCACTGTGTGGACCATGACATTGGCACTCATTGTTGCCTCAAGTCTAAACTGATAAACTATTTGGTGGCAGTTTGGTGATAAACTGTCCATTCCTTTGACCCAGAGATTCCACTTTTAGAATGTTTGAGGATTTTTGCAACAGCACTGTTTCAGCATGAAAATTGAAAACAACCTAAATGTTTGTCAGTAGGAGATTGGTTAAGTAATTTGTTATTCCTATAAAAAACCTGTTATAGATCCACATGTGTTGACGTGTAAAAATGTTCATAATACATAGTTTAAGGGGAAATGAGGGTTGCAGACAGTACATACAATATGATTGGATTTTGTTTTGTATAAATATGTGTTATGTTTCTGTATATGTATGAACATACATACATCCTGAGTATGCATAGGAAAAAAATCTACAACAAAATATTAACAGAGTTATATCTGAATGGTATGATTACACCTAATAAGCTTTTTTTATCCAAACACTTATCTGCATTTTCCGATTATTTTTTTTGCAATGAGAAAATATTATTCTGTACCCAGAAAACATAACAAAACTGTTTTAATAAAATCACACTGGGATTTACCTACTCTGTGTACAGCCAGTCCTGCCCCTAAGTACATGACACTTAGTTTCACAAAGATGGCCAGTCCTCCTTCCTGGGCCAACTGAGAACGATGTAGAGGGGATTCACACTAGAGCTGCAATCAGGCTGGCCTCTAAGATCTGTTTTAAATTGTGACTCTTCTGGGGACTTCCCTGGCGATCCAGTGGTTAGGACTCTGCACTTCCATTGCAGGGGACGTGGGTTCGATCCCTGGTAGGGGAACTAAGATCCCTCAAGCCGCAGGGCATGGCTAAATAAATAAATAAACTGTGACTCTTCGGCATTTTGGCAATACTGCATGCCAAGCACGAAGATGGTGATCAGGTAATTAACTCCACAAATTCATCTATGACTGATTTGTAATAGTTGGGTTTGTTTTTCAACTGGACACTTTGGGAAACATAAAGGGTAATTCACCAAGAATTGACCTGGGATCGTTTGCTATGATATTTAGGTGTACACGTACACACATGCGTGCCTAAGTAACATGATAGCATTTGGCATATTCATGGTTGTGTTGTTTACTCCCAGCAGTTTCTGTTGTTGCATATCAAGCAACAGTTGGAGAATTCCACACATCTGTGTGGATGATGATTCAACAAAACTAAGCTGTCAGTTCTTTTTTTTTAATTGAAGTATAGTTGATTTACAATCTTGTGTTCGTTTCAGGTGTACAGCATACTGATTTAGTTGTTTTTTTCTGATTCTTTTCCATTACAGGTTATTACAGATATTGAATATAATTCCCTGTGCTATACAGTAAATTCTTGTTGCTTAAAAGCAGTCAATTCTTGACTTTTGGATTTCAAAAAAATTGACACTCATAACAGAGACAGTAGTATGAAAGGAAAAAAAAAACAAACAAGCTGCTGAAGGACTCCTGGCATATTATTTTTAGCTCTTAACAAAAAGATGTGCATGAATGATTCTAATTATAAGAGGAAATTATCCATCCCAACCTCTGCCCCATCCCACTGAGAGATAACATCCTACAGAGTGAGGAAAATAAGAGAGAAGAATCAAAGAAAAAGTAAGAAGTGTTTATGCTGTTCAGTGCCTCTGAGAAAAAGCTGTGTGTGAAAAAAAAGCTGTGTATCTGGCCCCTCCCCTCAACCTAAGTCAGGGCAGTGAGATAACAGTATAGAAACCCTAGGTCCCTTTGGGATTCTGAGAGCAGAAGAGCACAGGCTTTGTTTCCCAGGTGAGGGGCAACCCCCAGCGCAGCATGACCACAGTAGACTTCAGGGGCTGTGAGGTAATCTAAGCAGAAGGGCCTACAGCAGCTTCATAGAGGGCCCAGTGACATGGCGAGTATCCAGGAGCCACATGGATGTGGCACTGAGTTGCAATGGGCTACGGGAAACCCCGAAGTGGGGATAAGGGCGCATGATAACTGTTCCCTGGTGCTTTGAGGTTACATGTGACTCCAAAATGTAAGTGCAAAATCGAGAAGAAAACAGGAAGGACAAACGTAACATTTACTGAGTTTACTTGGAATTGACTAAGCTTAAGTTGCCACCACTTGGGAGATTTTGTTAGAAATAAGTTTAATTATAGGAACCTGAAAAAAAAAATCAATATACAACCTAGGTTTTGCCTGAATATTTTACCTGACCCACACTGGCTAAAGACCCCAAATGAGGGATTCTTCTCCACTCAAGGATTCCTTGGCATCAGCCTGGGCTGTCTCATTGTCAATATCTCTGGCTAATCTTGCTGACCAGCCCCTGATATACTACACTGATCACCTGACTGGCTACATACTTATCAGTCTAGCTTCATAGTCGAAATAGGCCTCACACTGGCCACTAAATTTTTCTGAGTTCCTCTTTTAGTACATGTGTCTTTGGGTAGGCCCTCTAATAATTGCAAGGACTTTTCCATTTGCCCTTTATTTGAAATGAAAGGAAATGGTTTGAGAATAGAATGTCACTATTCTGAAAGACTTTTCTATTTTCCTTTTAAAAACTCTTTCCAGTCCTCTTCCAAAGACACACACACACACACACACACACACACACACACACATTTCTTTCAACATACATGTGTCCCTCCAACAGCTAGATGAAATCATCCTGATCTTTGCTATCCAGCTAAAACCAGGAAAGGCAAACACCAGTCATCTCTGCATGCCAGCATAAATCTTGCAGTATTCTTAATATCCTCTAATCCTGCCATCACCTTTACATGCACACTATAAGTAAAAAAAGGATATTCTCTAGCCCATTTCTGTGGACCATGACAAAGAGGGCTGTCAGAGGCCACACTAGTGCTCAAGTTAAAAGAGGGCATGTAGGGATGGCCAGTGATTCCTTCCTAAAAATGTTTGGCTCAAAGAGATTAGCTCCAGCTGGTCCAGTGAGAAAAAGATGTGGTACAGTAGGCAGAACGGACTACCGCACACAGTGAAAACTTCAGGTGAAATCATTGGAAGCGGCCAATGATTTGCATATCTTTTATATTTGACTATTAGTTTCACCCTGAGAGAGAGGAAACAGCCACCAAGGAGTCACATTATATGAAAGATACATCATTTTTATTCTCTCCCTTACTCCAGGAGGGGTCCCTTGATAGTCTGCTGAAGACTTACACTAATGTCCCACTGGCTTCCAGTGTAGCTGCAGAGTTCTACAGTCACTCTAGAACAGGAGTAAAATTTCAATATTGACTCTACAGGAAATTTCCAAGCAACATGGGAATCTGGGGCTGCACATCTCATTGATGGAGCCCGAGTGTTTTATTAATTTTGCAGTTATGTGCCAGATGAATCGAGCCAGGAGGGACCACTAAAGACCCTCCAGGGCTGGTCATTCTGCAGCGCAAGTGCTTGTTTACTTAGCCGCCCGAACACTAGAATGTAATCTCTGTTTGGCCAAGGACTCTGTTGTTTTCCTATTCTATCCTCAGCCCTCAATTGTCATTAGTATTTGAGGAATAAGTGAATGCATTTCTTAGAGTTTCTACAATCCAAGGTGATGAGAAACTGCACTCGGGGAATATAAGTGGCAAAATATAAATATTTCCCATGAGGGAACCTCTGAAAGGATCAGAATGGGATCATACTCGGGCATGATGGCTTTGTAAAAAGGTCTGTGATTCCAGTGCACCTGGCATAGATGAGGACCTGCCAACACTTTAGCCATCAGGTATAAAGCAAGAGAGAATTTTTTTAAAGGAAATAAGCCGTAGAATGTACAACAGCAAGAGTGAACCCCATTGTAAACTGTGGACTTTGAGTGATTACGATGTGTCTGTGTAGCTTCATTGATTGTAACAAATGGACCAGTCTGGTGGGGGATGTTGATAATGAGGGAGGCTGTGCATGGGGGGGCGGTGTAGGGAATATGTGGGAACTCTGGACCTTCCGGCGAATTTTACTGTGAACCTGAAAAATAAAGTCTGTTTAAGAAAAAAACAAAAGGAGAGGAAACAAGCAGGGAAAGGTAAAGAGAGGAGGGAAAACATAAGGGAGGAAGAAGAAAGAACACGGGAAGCAATGTGCAAATCAGGTCCTGTCATTCCACTTCAGTGGCCCTCAGATCACAGGCTGGCAAACCTGACCCTAAGATACATGGACTCTACCATGTGCACATACAGGCAAAGAGCCCTGTCCTCTGTTTCCAGTAGTGTTATAGCTCACACAGAGAGAGTGTCTGGGCGCTAATGAGCATTTTCTTATGCACAGAGAAGAGGCAATTTGGAAAAATCTAGTTAATTTAGCTGTTTCCATGCCTATCATGATGAGATTTTCTGGCCCAAAACTCAGGGCACATTGTCTGATATCCACCTTAATATAGGACAGACATTGGATACAAGAAATATTCCAGGGCTCCCCTAGCGGTGCAGTGGTTAAGAATCCTCCTGCCAATGCAGGGGACACAGGTTCGAGCCCTGGTCCAGGAAGATCCCACATGCCACGGAGCAACTAAGCCCGTGCGCCACAACTACTGAGCCTGTGCTCTAAAGCCCGCGAGCCACAACTACTGAGCCCGTGTGCCACAACTACTGAAGCCCACGCACCTAGAGCCTGTGCTCCGCAACAAGAGAAGCCACCGCAATGAGAAGCCCGCGCACCGCAATCAGCAGTAGCCCCCGCTCGCCGCAACTAGAGAAAGCCGGTGCGCAGCAACAAAGACCCAACTCAGCCAATAAATAAATAAGTAAATAAATAAATTTATAAATTTATTTTTTAAAAAAGAAATATTCAAGATTTAAATGTATGTTTAGAATCCAATTTACTGAAACTCCAGACAATAAAAGATAAAAGGCATCCTAATATTGATCCTAACCCTCACCCTAATTCTCCAATTCAGACACAAGGTGGTTTAGAGAACTTACAGCCAACCCTCAAATATAAACCATAATTAAAGTTCACAGGTGTGGGCTTCCCTGGTGGCGCAGTGGTTGAGAGTCCGCCTGCCGATGCAGGGGACACGGGTTCGTGCCCTGGTCCGGGAAGATCCCACATGCCACGGAGCGGCTGGGCCCGTGAGCCATGGCCGGTGAGCCTGCGTGTCCGGAGCCTGTGCTCCGCAACAGCAGAGGCCACAACAGTGAGAGACCCGCGTACCGAAAAAAAAAAAAAAGTTCACAGATGCAAAAACTGTAAATACACATTCTATTATCTCTAAAGTTATTTTATTAAAAAGCAGCCTTTTGTGAAATTTACATATGCTGGTTTGATAACGTAAAAATAATTTTTCTCTGAATTTTAACTTAAAGAAAAATAAATATTGAAAGAGCTGTTTTCATTTAATCAGTTCTTTCAATGCTGACTACCAACTGCATAAATGGAAGGCCAGAGCAGAGAAGATTCTTTTTTTTCTACCTATCTCCAAGGTTGAATGAGGACTGGCTATGACGGGGGTTACCTCCTATGACAGATTAAGTAACATGTTATAATGAAAATATGCCTAGCTTATCTTGGGACCTATATTTATATCAGGACCAAGACAAAGTCAGCACATGGAATGGAGTTATGAGAAAATACCTAAGAAATAGATTGTACTCGGAGGAGTTAATGTGTTCCAGGTATAATAACATTTTGTGTCAGTGGTTGTAGGTAAGGTGATGAGCATTTAATAGTAGAAAGGATTCAGAAATCCTCAGTGCCTATATGCAGTACACCGTCTATCTACATGTTTGATATATGTTACGTAGCACTTTCTCACTTTTGTATTAGAAAAAAGTACATACTAGGAGGAAGGTGAGATCCCTTTAACCACTAAGCACATTCTCTCTCTTTACCTCTCTCTCCCTAACCCCTCCATAAGTAACTTGTTAGGAATTTGATTTTTATCATTCCAGATCTTTCTATAATTTTCAATACTTGTTATTATTTCATCACTATATATTATTTTATCATTACTTTTGGGGTTTTTGTTTTGCTTTGTTTTACAACTGAAGTATATTTTACATGCAGTAAGGTATATAAAATCTTAAGAATTCAGCTCAGTGAATTTTTACATATGTGTAGCCACTATACCAATTAATATTTTGAAGCTTTCCACAGCCCAGGAGACTCCCTCATGTTCTTTCCAAGTCAGTATCCCCTGACCCCACAGGTAGCCACAATTCTCACTTCTATTACCACAGGTTAGTTTTGCCTCAGGTCAGATCCAACTGTTAGGCCTAAAGAACCCCCTCATCACTGCTGTTTGTGATTATGGATTTTCAAAAAATTAGAATATAAGCACTATAATAGACTGGTTGCAAGATGATATAGAACATTTTAGATGGTTCAGAAAACCTTTCAGTAGCTTCTTTTGCTTCAGAGTGGTTAGGAGCCTGGCCTGTGTGAGGACAACAGAGATTTCCTGTATTATTAATTCCCTCATTCTCTGACCCACAGAAGGGAGGCCAGGTTGGCCTAAACCCAAAGGGAGAAAAAGACTTTGTAGGTTTCCTGAGGATTGAAGAGCTGAGGCCCACAGAGAAAGGCCTGGGATGGGGCAGGAGGGGGTACTACTGCCTAGGAGCCTTTCATCACTGTGTATCCTGAATTGAAAAGAGGCTGCTTTGGGTTACCTGGACTGTACTATTAGCTGTGTATTATCAGAGCCTGGGAATAGGTCTTCCCACAAACTCTAGCAGAAAGCAAAAGAGATACACCATCTGTATGATGTGGATAATAATAGTGTCTATCTCATGAGGTTTTTCTAAAAATTTAAAAACTTTTTTATGAAGTTTAAATTATATAAAATATGTTCCACAAATCTTTAGTGCACATGTTGATGGATTTTTACATATACTTACATACGTAGGTATACGCTCACATCAGAATATTTCTAGATCTCCAAAATGCCCCCTGTCCCCTCCTAATCAATAACTTCTCCAAGGGAACCACTAGTCTGACTTCTGTCATCATAGATTAGTGTGGCCTGGTTTTGAAATTCATATAAATGGAATCATCAACATCCACGCTTTGTGCTTACGTTCTTTTGCTTAATAGATCCATGAGACCGTCTGTATTTTTGCACATGGTAGTTATTTGTTCTCTGTCATTGCTATGTAATATTTTGTTGTACAAATATACCACAATTTATTCTCTAGTCTACTACTGTTGGTGAACATTTGAGATGATTCCCGTTTGGAGCTTTTAAAGCATTATAAATGTTCTTGTACTAAATGTTCTTGTACATGTCTTTTAGTGTATATAAGATCTCATTTGTGTTCCACTCATACACCCAAGAGTGGAACCACTGGGTCATAAGTGCACATACGTTTAATTTTATGGGTTCTTCCAGAACAGTTTCCAAAGTGTCATACCAGTTTGCAATTCCACTAGCAATGTATGAGAGTTTCAGTTAATTTACTTTCTTGCTAACATTAAGAGAGTGAATAGTCAAGGTACATAATGGGAGAAGATTCTGTAATTACATATCATTGACAAGAGACTTTCTGGAGAAAGAATTATGAATCAGTCCTACAATCAAAAACTTTTACAAAAGAAATAGACCACCCAATTCAAAATAAGCAAATGACCTGATTGGCTTTTCAGAAAAGATGTTCAAGTGACCTATAAACAGGTGTTCATCATCGTTAGTTATCAGAGAAATGCAAATTCAACCATAGTGTGGCAACATCACCTCTAAGAATGCCAAAATCAAAAGGACTGACAATGCCAAGTGTTTTCTTTTGTTTTTAATAAATGGCATCTACTGTACTCTACTCATCATTCAGCAACTTGGGTCATTAACTTAACAAATGAGCTTAGAGATCTGAACATCTTGCTACAAATATAACTAACTCATCCCTTTTAACTTCTTAGAATTCCACAGTATGAAAATACTACAGTTCAACTTTTTTTTTTTTTGGCTGTGTTGGGTCTTCATTGCTGCAGGTGGGCTTTCTCTAGTTGTGACGAGCAGGGGCTACTCTTTGTTGCGGTGTGTGGGCTTCTCATGGCGGTGGCTTCTCTTGTTGCGGAGCAAGTGCTGTAGGCGTGCGGACTCAGTAGTTGTGGTGCACGGGCTTAGTTGCTCCGAGGCATGTGGGATCTTCCCGGAACAGGGCTTGAACCTGTGTCCCCTACATTGGCAGGCGGATTCTTAACCACTCTGCCACCAGGGAAGCCCCTCAACTTTTTTAATTAAATAGAAATTTAGATTTTTTTTCTGATGCTTTCGCTATTACAAACGACACAATAGTGAACATGCCCCCCTTTCTGTACATTTGCAAATGTTTCTCCAGGGTAGAAAACAAGGGGTGATATTTGGATGTCATGGGGAATGTGATTGTTTAGCTTTGATAAGTGGCAATAAATCACCTTTCTTATCAGCTGTGATAATTATCACTCCAAACAATAGTGTATGAGAATATGTCAAACTACTACCTTACCAGTATTGGACATCATCAATTTTTTTCAATTTCTCCAAATTGATTTTTTAAATGGCACATTATCTTAATTTTTACTTCTTGATTACTAGTGAGATCAGACATCTATTCATGACTTTATTGGCATTTGTATGTCTACGTCTGTGAATTGTCTTTTCATAGCTTCCCCCATCCCCTTTTCTGTCACTTATTTTTCTTACAAGCATATATTTCTAATGTGAACCCTCAGTCTGTTATATGTGTTGCAAATATTTTCTTCCAATCTATTAGTTATTTTCTAACTTTTTATTGAACTTTGTGGTACAGGGGTTTATAAGTTATTATTAATGAAATTTATAAGTATTTTCCTTTATGGTTTTTGCTTTTATGAATGTTTTCCCTACACTTAAGAATTTTCTTTTGTTACATAGTTTAAGTACTTATGTCTTTAATCCAACTGAGTTTATCTTGTGAGACAGACATCTGATTATTTTTTTCCAAATGGAGAGCTGATTTATTGAATAACCTACCCTTTCAACTCTGACCTAAACACCAGAGCCATAATGTACCAAATTTGTATATAATATATGTTTCTAACCTCTATTCTGTTTCATTGACTTATCTATTCCTGCACCAGCAACACACTGTTTCAATGAATACAACTTTTTTTTATTTTCTAACAGGTGCTATTGGCAAGCCCTTGCTCTGTAATTCCTTTTCAAAATTGCCTTAGTTATTCTTGCACATTTTCCCTCATAAAACTTTTAGAATCATCCTGTTAAATTTCATTTTTAAATCCTTCTTGTATTTTGATTAGGTTTACATTGAATTTGTAGATTATTTGGAGGAGAATTAACATTTAAAAACACCTAGTTTTCCTCAATCCTTCAATGGTCAAATCTACTATTTAGTTGGGCCTTTTTTTATATCTTTCAGTAAAGGTTTGCAGTTTTCTCCACAAAAGTCTTATGGAGACTTTTCATGTTATTTTAATTTTCGAATGAGATTTTTTTTCTATTATATTTTCTAATGGAATATTACTGGTGTATAGGTAAGTTCCCTTTTAAACATAGTATTTTCTAATAAATATCTTAGTATACTTTTTCTATTTTCTCGATATTGCCAATATTGGTGAGAAAGAGGAAGGGAATATACCAATTAATAATATTCCACAAAATTAACTACCTGTGGAGAATTCATGAAAACATCTTAAAATATGTGTTACATAATGAAGTCGGTATAAAACAAGTCTCTATTAAACCCTGCTTAGGAAGTTTGGTTCCCTGATGTAGATGATAATGTAGATGTCATCACCTATAAAATTATTCAACATCACATTCCATCCACAGCACCACTGCCAGCTCCTCTAAGTTCCTAAAACAAGGTGTTACTATCAGTGTTTCCCTACTCTTTCCTAGTCAGCTTCCCTTCCCCCCAAAATTCTTATCTTTCATTCCTGCCTCTTGTCTGTCCCTTCTATTCATCAACTCTTCTCTCCTGGATCAGTGATCCCATTAATCCAGTAAGAAACTGTCATTTTTTCAGATGGGCAAAACAAGAGAGAAAGGTTACATTGGCCTTTCCCATCTTAAAAATGTCAAAGTCCTAACTGCATCTTGAGTAGAATTTTTAAGAGAGAAGAGAGCCAGAGATATGATGAAGTTTAAAGATTCTTTCCTCCCTGATTTCCTCTGTTTTCATCTTCAGAATAATAAAAACCAACCATAATAACTGGCGCGTACTGAACACTTAATGTTGGGTCCTGTGCAAGGCATTTAGTATGCATCGTGTTTAAGGCCACCAACAAGCCTGTAAGATAGGGACTATTATTATCCCCACTGTGCAGAAAATGAAACACCAGCTCCTTGTAGGTTAAATAACTTTCCAAGTTGCATCACTAGTAAGTTTGGCTAGGAATTAACCCCAGCCCCTGTTCTTAACCCCTAGTCTAACCCAGTAACTGCGTGGGAAGGAAGTTTGGAGCAAAATAATAGCAGCGATCATTCTATCTGACACATATGTATCTTCATTTATGACACTAAAGCTTAAAAGGTTTACAAAATTTCACTACTCAGCATAGTCATCACTATTTTAGCCATGAAGTATGCCTGTATTTTAGGCTAACTGCAGGACAGAAAATCGAACCTCTTAGCTACATGGAAGCACAAATTTGGAGTTATCAACCTCAAAAATGCCCCTGGCTCCTGGCATGACTGCTGAGAAAGAAGAGAGCAAATGGGATTACATTTTACCACATCCGTCTTTTGAGGGATTCTATGAACTGTATGATCTTGGCCACGTCATTTAATTTCTCTGTATTTCAATTACCTCAAAGGTAAAATATTGATAATGATAGGACTTATAGGGTTGCTGAAAGGATTAAATGAACACATATATGCTGCTCAGAGGAGTGGCTGGCACATTTTTAATCAACATATGAGGGTTCCCATCACCCTTAGTTCTTTCATAATTCAGGGTAATTAGCTCAAATCTACTTTTATCCCAGCATCTCAAACTGGTTTCCAGTTGGGGGCATGGTATAGAATTCCAAATATTTGGGTTTTTCAAAAGAAAGGTTTTGGCCCTTTTTTTTCAGACCTATATACTTTTCAAAGACAGTGTGATGTATATGTTTCTGATTCACTGAAAAGGATATTTGTTTCACTTCATCCCCCCTCCCCCCACTAAAAGCCACTTACTATTCATTTGCTATGAACCTTTTTGAAAAATAAACACTTTTTAAAGGTGCTTCATTTGAAGTGAAATGATGATGTTTGGGCCAAATACAAATCTTCAACAGTATATGCATGCTTCTGAGGCTGGCGTCCCATGTGGCTGAAGGGGTTTTGCTACCATATCTGTCTCTCTGTAACTGACTCACCAGAGCAGGGCTAACCCTCCTCCTAGCCCACCTCATTTCAGCCAGTGAACTGTAGCTCGTTCTCACCTGTGCAGTCTAGACCAGCCCTGCTGTGACAGAGTCCCACCAAACCATTGTTGAAGAAAGCCTCAGAAGTAGGAACAGGAAACGCATTCAGGGATTGAGTTTCCCTGATACTGATCAGTCCTTCTGCGTTGCCCTCCCTGATCCCTCGCCCAACCTTTTATTCTCTCACTCCCTGTGGCCTTATCTGACTCTTTGACTTTGGGTGCCCTTGAACTGATCCTGTCTCATGGCAGTAGATTTCTGGTTCTCCAGTGCCCAGCCTGTTCTGTGACTAACCCCAGCCTGCCCTACTGCCTGCCACCCGAGCTTGCCTTTGGATTTGGACAGTTGTCCTTGGCTCCAAACCCTAAGTAGTGACTTCAGCCGCCCCTGCCCCAGGGCTGACATATCCCAACCTTTTCCCTTGACGTCCCTGTGAAATGCCTTGGCCTCCTAGTTGTGGAAGCTCACTGAATAAGGAGACTCAGAAAGATTGTTTGTTTTACTCTACCAGGATGTGAGTGATATGTTTTGGCATTGCAAAGCCAGAGAAAACACATTCAGAGAGTCCTGTTTATTCTTTTTCTGCATGATGTTGATATGTTGGAGTTTCTAAAACCAAAGCATGCAATTTTCTAATATTATTTTGAGGAAAAGACCTCAGATATTCTGTGCCCATTATGGATGATTTCATCTTGCTTCGGGGCCACCGTATATGTAATAAAAGGACTAAAAACCATACATAATCAGAGACTGGAGTTCACGTCGTTCTTGTAGCACAAGTGTGACTTTGGCAAGTCCTTTAGTTCCAAACTTCAATTTCCATTTATGTAAACCTGGAACCCCAAAATCCACTAAACTTTATTCTTGGAGATTATAAAACGTGTGTTATCTTTATGAGACTCCTCTCCCACAACTAACCCGAAGAATGTGCTCCAAAATATCGATTTCATAAGGCTGATAAAAGATTCAAATAAATTAAGATACGCATAGTCACTTTGAAAATCGCAAAGCACAAAGTAAATGCGTTTTTGTAATTGTGAATGAGCTGTATGACAAAAGTTCTTACGGAATTCAGAACACATTTTCCCCAAATCCTTGCTTCAATCCTCCTCACCCTTCAGGGCTCAAATCAGATGGGACTTAAATCCCTTTGCCTCCCCTCCTTTGTGTCTTCATCAGGCTTGTCCTGCTTCCATTCTAGTATCTCCTTGTCTCAGCGTCCCACTAGACTGTGAACTCCTTAAGGATAGAATCATGTGGTCCATGCCTGTGTCTTTATCTGTATTAATAATGTACAAACCACTTAGTATAATCCAGGCTTCATCCTAAATGCTTTACATATATTAACTCATTTAATTCTCACAAAATCCTATGAGATACAAATTACTATTGCATCCACTTTATAATATGGAAACTGAAGCGTGGAGAGCTTGTGACCTTCCCAAGCACACAGAGCCAGTGAATGACAGAGGTGGGATTTGAACCCAGATAGACTAATTATCTGGGTCCATGCTGTTCACTACTACATTATATTGCCTTGGTTAGATGGATAGATGGGTGGGTGGATGGATAGATTTTTACATTTATTATTGTCCTTTATTATCTCAAGTCACAGGCAATAATATAAAAAGCATGAAGATCATAATTAAATAGTCATGAGGTACCAGAATAGAGTTCTGTAATATACAAATGTTTTCAGTGGGATTCAAACCTGGATGATTATGTAACCAACACTTTTTCCCCACTGCAATCAACAAAATATATTTAATTTTCTATATCTAAACAACAATTATTGGCTACATTTAAATAGACTTTTCCTTCCTGCTTTTAAATAAAGTGGTAAATTTGCTATGGAAAATGTGGTTTTTGTTTTTGTGTTTGTTTTTTGGGCCCCGCAGCAAGGCGTGCAGGGTCTTAGTTCGCCAACCAGGGATGGAACCCGGAGCCCCGGCAGTGAGGGCACCAAGTCCTAACCACTAGACTGCCAGGGAATTCCCTGGAAAATGTATTTTAAAGATATGCAAACACTTATGTGATACATACAGTGATGGGGAAGGGGAATATGAAAGGATTATATTTCCCTTTCCCCAACTTATCTGAGAACTAACTGTGCCTGAGGTCTGGGTCCTTTAAGGATGAGTTTTTGAACCCCACCCTAAATAAGCTACCCAAGGGATTCTGGTGAGCTTAGAAACTACAGCTTTAAAGCAAAAATGGCTTCTGCCAACAAAGACACGTTCACCCATCCACCCTGTCCAATTACACAGCCTCCATCTTCACCCCTTCTCCTCGTACACAAGTGACTATGCTCTGCTCTGGATACACCATCATTCTGGTCTAGCTGGTTTGCTGTGTACTTCTCCCCCGAGGTATCTCATTTACTCCTATGTTTCAATATCCTTTAGAAAACATCAACTCTCGTACTTTTTGTCCAGTTCCGATCTATACTTGAACTTCTTGCTCATCAGACCTCTTTATGTGGATGTTTTATAGGCAACTCAAAGTCAGTATATCGAAGCCAGAACAAATGAACTTCCCCTTTAGTGTGCTCCTTCTAAGAGTAAATGGCACCACCACAGCCAAGTACTCGGAGCAGGCAACTGGAAATTGCATTATTCAACCTCATCTTCACATCTTATACCTGCTTGATTCACAAAATCTAAGTCTATTTGTTAAGTGTCTTAAAGTTCCATTCCTACTCCCTCCTACCTCTGTAATTCAAGCCACTCTATCTCATCTAGACAACCCTAGAAGCCTCCTACCTGATATCCCTCTTCCATTCTTACATTTCTCCAATCTATTCTAACCCAGCAGATTCAAGAGGAAAATCTGACTATATTATTTCCCAGCTTAAATCCTTTCAAAGTCTACCAGATGCTTTTGGGAGAAAGGAAAAAATCCTTCCTGTGGCCCATAAGATCCCAGATGGTTCTGCTCCCACCCACTTCTGCAACTTTATCTCATGACCCTTTTCTCCCTGGCTTTCATGGGCTTTTCTTATGGGCTTTTCATGACTTCTTTGATTGAATGTGCCCAGTTCTTTCCAGCAGCTTCTAGGCCTCTGCACATGCTATTCCCTCCATCTAGAACTCTCTCTTCCCCATTTAGTATCTAGTCAAATCCCACATTCATCTTTTGGACCTGAGCTTAAACGTCACTTCAGTGGAGAAGCCATGCCTGGCCAATTCAGGTCCCCCCACTATACACTTTCATGGCACAATGTCCTTTTCCTTCACTGCACATTTTGCTCAGTGCATTTTCTTTTGCTGTGCTTATTACAGTTTATTATTTTTACAATTATTTGTTTTGTTCTATCTCTTCTGATAGACTATAAACTCCATGAGATCAAAGACCGCCTTGTTCATTGTTCTGTTTACAGTGACTAGCACACATCCTTGAATGAATGAGTGAATGGGCTGCTGTTATTCTGGTAGTTTGGAGGATAATAATAATAGACAGTTGAGGCATACTTTTTATTTTATCCTCATAACAACTCTGTGAGAATATATTATTATCACCCTTTCACAGGTGAAGAAGCTAAAATTCAGAGATGTAAGGTGACCTGTCCAGGTTGTACAGGGCAATTCTTCCATGAAAGGGGACCACTGGGATCATTCTGTATTTTAAAAAATAATTGTTTAACTAATTATTTCTCTAGCTGCTTTGTCCTTTGTAAATGCTAAGTAGTATTAACATCTCTTTGGCATTTCCAGGGAGTTATTTAGGATGAGCAAAGCCAGTTACCACCACCTCCCATTTAGGGCAAAACCCACTAAAAACTTTAGGGAAAGTCCTGATAAATGAAGAAACATCTTACATTCACTGAAGTGGAAAACACACAGAGAACGGAGCTGGGTGGGTTAAAGCAAATTAGGTAGAAAAAAGAAGTTGGTGTGATAAAGGCAGGAACAAAGAAGATGGATGAGATAAAGGAAGAAAGAGAAGGAGAGATAAGTACAAGGACACAGGGAAACAAAGAAAGAAAAATAGACCTCCTAAGTCCTTGGGAGAGTCCAGAGAACACAGCAAAGAAGATACTGTCGGTGCTTCTAACAATGTCTGAATACCTAAGTGTTTAGGAGTAAATAGACAGAGCATCTGATGACTACTTGGATTGTTCATGCCAAAATTTTAGAGATTTTTGGTGAATCAAGATGGAAATAACATTTTACATTTGTTCCTAATATATTTGTTTGAATATGGGTGAAAGCGAAAGGAAGTTAGAGGAAAAGCATTTCCTCCCCTATCTGAGCCCAAAACATATACTGTGTTCCCATCTCCTATGCTCTGTTCCCCCTCTGGCACCACCCTGAGGTTTGCCCTGACTCCTGTTAAATTAAGCAAGGAGGTCAATAGACTGAGGTGGCTCTAATGCCGTGGTAGATTATCTAAGCAAACCAAAATCCAAGCCTGCAAATGCCTGAAGGTTATGAAATCAAAATGCTAAGGACAACCAATCACAAATAGCCAACCAGGCTGTAAGCTGTAGCCGATCAAATAATTTCCTTTCTTGCTTCTGCATGTGGCCTATAAAAGTCTTTCCCCGGTTCCTCTCGGCAGAGCACTCCTAACCACTGGTAGGCTGGTGCTGCCAGGCTGGAATCAATTTTTGCTCAAATAAATTTCACATTTTTAATATGCCTCAATTTCCTTTGCTGTGCAGAAGGTTTTGAGTTTAATTAGGTCTCATTTGTTTATTTTTGGCTTTATTTCCATTACTCTAGGAGGTGGGTCAAAAAAGATCTTGCTGGGATTTATATCAAAGAGTGTTTTTCCTATGCTTTCCTCTGAGTTTTATAGCGTCCTGTCTTACATTTAGGTCTTTAATCCACTTTGAGTTTATTTTTGTGTATGGTGTTAGGGAGTGTTCTAATTTCATTCTTTTACATGTAGCTGTCCAGTTTTCCCAGCACCACTTATTGAAGAGGCTGTCTTTTCTCTATTGTATATTTTTGCCTCCTTCATCATAGATTAGGTGACCAAAGCTTCTACACAGCAAAGGAAACTGTAAACATGACACAAAGACAACCCTCAGATTTGGAGAAAGTATTTGCAAACGAAGCAACTGACAAGGGATTCATCTCCAAAATATACAAACAGCTCATGCAACTCGATATAAAAACAACAAACAAACAATCAAAAAAATGGGTGGAAGACCTAAATAGACATTTCTCCAAAGAAGACATACAGATAGCCAAGAGGCACAGGAAAAGATGCTCAACATCACTAATTATTAGAGAAATGCAAATCAAAACTACAGTGAGGTATCACCTCACACCAGTCAGAATGGCCATCATCAAAAAATCTACAAACAGGGCTTCCCTGGTGGCACAGTGGTTGGGAGTCTGCCTACCAATGCAGGGACATGGGTTCAGGCCCTGGTCTGGGAGGATCCCACATGCCGCGGAGCAACTAAGCTTGTGAGCCACAACTACTGAGCCTGTGCGTCTGGAGCTTGTGCTCCGCAACAAGAAAGGCCACGATAGTGAGAGGCCCGTGCACCGTGATGAAGAGTGGCCCCCACTTGCCACAACTAGAGAAAGCCCTCGCACAGAAATGAAGACCCAACACGGCCAAAAATAATTTAATTAATTAATTAATTAATTTTAAAAATCTACAAGCAATGAATGCTGGAGAGGGTGTGGAGAAAAGGGAAACCTCTTGCACTGTTTGTGGGAATGTAAATTGATACAGCCACTATGGAGAACAGTATGGAGGTTCCTTAAAAAACTAAAAATAGAACTACCATACGACCCAGCAATCCCACTACTGGGCATATACCCTGAGAAAACCATAATTCAAAATGACACATGCACCCCAATGTTCATTGCAGCACTATTTACAACAGCCAGGACATGGAAGCAACCTAAATGTCCATTGAAAGAGGAATGGATAAAGAAGATGTGGTACAGATATACAATGGAATATTACCCAGCCATAAAAAGGAATGAAATTGGGTTCTTTTGCAGAAATGTGGATGGACCTAGAGTCTGTCATACAGAGTAAAGTAAGTCAGAAAGAGAAAAACAAATATCTTATGTTAACACATATATGTGGAGTCTAGAAAAATGGTGCAGATGAACCTATTTGCAGGGCAGGAATAGAGATGGAGACATAGAGAATGGATGTGTGGACCCTGGACTAGGGCGGGAGGGGGCATGGGATGAACTGGGAGATTGGGATTGACATATATACCCTACCATG
This sequence comes from Delphinapterus leucas, assembly GCF_059928025.1. Classification (NCBI taxonomy): domain Eukaryota; kingdom Metazoa; phylum Chordata; class Mammalia; order Artiodactyla; family Monodontidae; genus Delphinapterus; species Delphinapterus leucas. The sequence goes on from NC_143139.1 coordinate 71,756,284, forward strand.
TGTAAAATAGGTAGCTAGTGGGAACCTGCCGTAGAGCACAGGAAGCTCAGCTTGGTGCTCTGTGATGACCCAGCTGGGTGGGATAGGGTAGTGAGAGGGAAGTACAAGAGGGAGGGGATGTATGTATACATATAGCTGATGCACCTCCTTGTACAGCAGAAACTAACACAACATTGTAAAGCAACTATACTCCAATAAAAAAATATATACCTCAGTTTATCTTTTAACTTCCCCAACTGGGTTCTTCCATGGACCAGCCATGGTAAAGCCATTTTACTCTTCTGAATTTGTTTCCTTATCTGTAAAGTAGAGATAATCATTCCCGGCTGGTTTTTCTCAGTGGCTTTTGGCTCATAGAATCTCAGTAGTGGCAAGGACTTGAAGGATAACTTCTAGTATAAACTCAAACTGGATGCGTGAATCTCCACTGCATCATCTCACCCACCAAATTTTATTTGTCCTCTTGCCCTTCCCTCAACTTCCAACACTTTAAATTTTAGACTTTTAGTATCGCTTAATCTATTGAAATAGTTTTTCTGGAATTATGTTCGTATATACGGAAAAATTTTGTGGTCTTTAAAAACTAAGGTGATACAGTTTCTGTTTTATGCATTATATCCAAGGAAAAATAAATTAAGGGTAAGTGAAAGTGATAACATCCGGTATGGAAAATATGTTTAAAGGAAATCCAGATTTCTAATGTTGTTTTGGAGCCCAAAGCGGGGGCAGTGGGGAGGAGTAAGTCTTAAAGGTGCATCTCTGAGGATGTTATTCCTGTATACCAGTAGTTCCCAAGGTGAGATCCCGGACCAGAAGCAGCAGCATCACCTGGGTATTTGTTAGAAATTCAATATCTCTGGTCCCATCCCAGACGTACTGAGAGTCTCTGAGGTTGGAGACCAGCAATCTGTTTTCTAACAAGCCCTGCCCTTCGAAGTTTGAGAACAATTGCTTTCTTGCTATGAAGTGGGAAGCTTGGATGGGGGGCTGAGGGAGGAGACAGGGAGCAGAACAGATGTGTGTTGGTGTGTTTTTATGATTAAAAATAAGGATTATATTAGATTGAAGCATGTGAAATTGCCAATAGTCAACCATTTTGACCTATATAAAAGGCAAAATATGATTCAATCTAAAAATGTGTATTTTTAGGCATTATTATGAGGATAAGATAATGTGAATAAAATCTTGCACAGAGCCTGGATATGAAAGTTTCATAGACATTAGTTTCTCTTCCTTTTCCCTAATGCTCTAAAACATACTGATCAGGGCCTCTACTCTCAGAAACAAGCTCTAAAGTAATTATCATATATGCTTTCCAGTGCCCAACGAAGATCAGTGGCGGGCAGCTCACCCCTATACTCCCACCAGCTCACGTTCCTTCTAAGAAAATAGGTAGTTACTACTCTCCAATAATTAAAACAATCAAAGCAATACAATGTCTAGATGGTGCCTACCTATACCTCCAGGCCAAACTAGCGACTAGATTTACTCTCATCTCCTGCTTCTTTCAGGTATATATATATATGTCTAACCCTTACAAAATGTTCTTTCCTTGCAGCTACTTATTTGCAGTTACATCCTTGTAAAATAACTGGCTTCTAGGAAGAGATGGAAATGAGCACAGGGCTCAAAAACAATTCTGAAGCAAGCCATAAACACAAAATTCAGACTCTTGGTTGATTTCTTTTGTCATGCTGGGTTTGTCAGTAAATGTGGTGCAGTAGACTGTGTTATCAGAAATGGTGTAGAAAGAAAAAGAGAACACCTCCTAATCAATCTATGTTAACTAGATGAGTAATGTTGAACTGGATGATTAAGCTAAATGCACCTTACAATCTTTGATAGCTTCAATGAAAAAAGGTGGAGCTGAAGTTGGAGGAGGAGGAGGAAAAAAGGAGAGGAATGGGAAAGAGACCAGAATGCGTTTCTTGGGCGTATATGCCCTTTCCCCAGGTTAAAGTTAAAATGCTTAAAGGATCAGAATTCTGTCACATCCATCTTTAAATAATGCTCCCTCCCATGGAGGAGGGGTAGACAGTCACTAAGTAGTCAATCCTTATGAATGGCTGCAGAGACAGAGAAGAGAAGAGAAGCTGACCTTTTATATCCTGCTGAGACAGAGAAGAGGAGCATTAAGCAGAGACAGAGAAGAGAAGCATTAAGCAGAGACAGAGAAGAGAAGTTAGTGAAGACTTGCTATGGACTGAATGTTTGTGTCCACGCACCCCCCCCTCAAATTCATCTGTTGAAACCCTAAACTCTAATGTGATGGCATTTACAGATGAGGCCTTTGGGAAGCAATGAGGTCATAAAGTTGGAGCCCTCATAAATGGAATTAGTGTCCTTAGAGTGAGAGACCAGAGCTCTTCCTCCACTCTGCCATATGAGGACACAATGGGAAGATGGCTGTCTGTAAACCAGGAAGAGGGTCTTCACGAGAACCTGATCATACTGCACCTTGATCTTGGACTTCCAGTCTCTAAAACTGTGAGAAATAGTCTGTTATTTAAGCCACCCAGCCCAAACTAAGATAAGACTCTTTAGCCATTCAGATTTTTAAATAATAATACCCATTCTTACCATCTGCCCCCTACTTCAAATAGATGTATTATTATCAAAGCACCTGTCCGTGTTGGAAATAATCCAGGTGCTCAAGAGATCACATTCTATGTGGAATGTTAATACCCTGCCTCCCTATTGGCTCTCACTGACTTGTTTGAGAAAACAAATCTGTCCTTTTCAGTTCATTCCCCAAGCACACAGTCAGATGTATAATAACCTTCCAGCTCAAATGTGAGGTTACAGTACACCTGTGGAGTTTGTAGTTATGTATTTTCTTCCTAATGACAGTCTCTACCTTGCCTCCTAGTCGAAGCCATTTGACCTCAATCTTTCAGATCCACCACCTGACAGATGAGGGCAGGGCCACTTTGCAACCAAATTGGGGTGTGGTATGAGTACTATGACTTACAAAGAGCCTGGCAATCTTGAGATAATTGGATCTAGGTAAAGGCAGTATATTATGTATTTTGTTCTTTCTCAAGTTTCCTTGCACATCCTCTGTTGCACAGGTAATTTTGTTCTGAATATACATGTGTATCTGATCGTAGGAGGGAAAAAAGAGCTAGTTGTCATTTACTATGAACCGAAGACACCTTCATCTGCTCAGGTGTCTCTGTCACCTAAGTGTGAAGCTTATATTCTACTCTTAATAAGACAAAAATATTTCTTACTATTAACTATAAAAGCTGAAGGTACTTAAATTTTTTTCCTTTCAACCTGGCCTTTCTGACCTAGTCAAATACAATGTTAGAAAGGATGAAATGTACTTAACTTACAGTAATATAATGTTAGCATAATACTTTACACACACACACACACACACACAGAGTGTTTATTTCTCCCGAGAGGACTCAGTGGCATCTTTCTTTTACCTCACTCTTCACTCCCTTGTAGTGGCCCCTACAGAATTGCCAGGCCAAAACACAGCATAAGATCTTCTCAGAGAGGATCTCCTCTCTGCAAGCTCTCACAAGCACACACTTCATTCTCTCTGCTTATATAAAATTCATGAACACGTAAGTACCCTCAGCTCTTCCCTAGTCCTCCCCCGTGTTGGTTTACTGAGACTACCATAAAAATGTATCTCAGACTGGGTGGCTCAAATAACAGTCATTTTTTTCCTCACAGCTTTCAGTTTTTGAGGCTGGAAGCCCAAGATCGAGGGCCAGCATGATTGGTGTTGTTTCTTCTAAGGGTCTCTCTCCTTACCTGTCTTCACATGGTCTTCCTCTCTGTGTGTCTGTGCTCATCTTGAAAGGACACCAGTCATATTGGATTAGAGCCCATCCTAATACCTCATTTAAACATAATTACTTCTTTAAAGACTGATCTCCAAATACAGTCACTTTCTGAGCTACTGTGTGGGGATTAGGACTGCAAGCTGTGAAATTTGGGGGGGACACAAATCATCTCATAGCACCCCCTTATGGAAATGAAGAGGGTAACTGGCAAGGTGGAGAACACCTGACTGATTTTCTTCAGTAAAGCAGAGTGAGAGCAGAGAAAGGGATCCTCCTATTTGTGCCCACAGAGGACCCCAAAAAAAGGGATAATTAAGTTTCAAGAAATGATTTGCATTTACTTGCAATGATGTGGAGGTGGTCTAATGAAGAAGATGAATAGACAGGTTGTGTCGGCAATGAAGCAATAATAAAACTACTGGCTCCTGGGCATCTCCACTTAGATATTCAACCAACACCCTGAACTCAACATTTCAAGGCTGAACTCAACTCTGTCTTTTCTCAACTCTACCCAGTTGTATTCCTTATTTTTATTTCCCTACCCACCACCCCACCTGGTAATCAAATGGCATCCCCTCCCTCTTTTCCACTACCTATATTTAATTAAGTAAAAAGTCCACCTCCTCGATATCTCTTGAATCCATCTCTTTATCTCCATTGCTTCTTAATTCAGTCCTCAGCATCTCTCATTCATAGCGACTGAATGAACTGGCTATTTTGCCTCTCCTCTTACTTATCATTTCATCTTCCACACCGTCATTTATTATCTTTCTAAAACACAGATCTAATAAGGACATTGTCTTGGGTAAAACAATGTTTCTTCATTATTGTAATGGTTCCTCATTACTTGTAGGATAAGAATTTTAGTTTTCAGCAGGATATAAAAGGTCAAGTTTTATTTTTCATCTACATGCGCACCCAGCACTCCAGTCATGCCATCCTTTTGCTGTTCTCCAAACACACCATGCTCTCTCTTGCCTCTGTACTTTTTGGTCATGATGTTTCTACCAGGGAAGCCCTTTACCCTTTTGAGTCATCAGTGAAAATCCTTCATCTTTCAAATCTCAGCTTCAGTGTCATCTCTGTGGAAAAATTTTTACTCTAAGTCCATGTTAATTACTTTTCTGTTTTCCATAGCATCTTGTACTCATTTTTTAATAGTTCTTACTATATTATTTCATAAGTAACAATTTCCATACCCCTACGCCATGAAACCTGTAAGTTCATTAAGCAGACAAAACATTACCTTGTGCATCTTTGTATCTTACCTGTGTCTGTCACATAAAATACAGTCAATAAATATATTAAAGTAATGAATGAATGAATTAGAATTAGTATTTTTTAAGCTTGCACAAACTTTACACTTGCTCAAGAGTTTGATCTGTACGGTGATCATTCATAATAGAAGAGAGAAGTAACAAACAATTCTTGTTGGATCATTAGATAAAACATGGAAGGGCCAGATCTCAACAAGCTTAGGACATCCAAAAAAAAAAAAAAAATCACAGTCCTTTTGAAAAGAAATGAGAGAGAAATAAATATAGGTAATGGATGAATGGATGGATGGATGGATGGATATAGTACCAGATAACTTAAGCTATAAATAAATGATTCTGCCCAAGAAAAGATAACTTCTCTACCTGAGACTTGCCTAGGAAAGTAAGCCATGGGAAATATGTAGCAGCCCTTCCAACCACAAAGATTCACAGAAAAGAAAAGTGGTCAATAACTTAGAAATGACCAGTACCAATAACATGCTCATCGACACTCTGTCAAAAAACAGCCAGTTCCTTTCATAACAAAGTGACTGTAGAATTTAACAATTCTGGCTAACAATGGAACCACCAAAAAATGTACAGAATTTTCCAGAGCTTAAGTATTAGATTTTCAAATAAATGCCTTATTTTTATCTCATGAAATGGGACCAGTTTTTGTTGTAGCTACTTTTCATGCTACATGCTTATACAAGGTAACATTTTTAAAGTTGTAGACCGAAAAGAGTGTGGATAGAGTCCCTCAGCTCCCTTCCTGTTATCCAAAAGGAGAAGAAATGAGCAGTCATAAATACCAAGGTTTAGTAACATGGAAAGAAAGTTTTTGAAGATCTGAGCAGAGAGTCATAGCCACTCAAGCCAGAGGGTCAAACAGAGAACTGCACCTCCATGTACTTCTCATTGCAACACTGATGGAAGGGACCAACTTGGCATATAAGAGACATTTTGCTTTTAATTTTCTATTTTTTAATTTTCTTTCCCTCCTTTTCCTTTACACATCTTTCTTTTCTCATTTTTTCCTCTTCACCTCTTCCTTTGCTATTCTTTTCTTCCTCCTTTCTCTTTCCTCTTTCTTTAAAGTGTCACCAGCAATTTTCTTTACTCACCTGTCATTTCTGCCTTTAGAAGGGGCACTCCTATCTCCGTGTGATGTGGAAATTCAAAAAATTATAAGTGTGCCAAATAATGGGGAAAAACGCTGACAAGTCCTGATTCCACAAGTGGTGAAGAGTGCAACTTTCTCTGGGAAAAGAGGTACTCACATCTTCCCCAAGTCATCATTACCTGTGATGGCCTTCAACCAGTGGCAACAATATCTTGTTACATTGGTGACTGGCTTCTCAAAGAATATCTAAGTGAATTAGGAGGAGCAATCTTGGGTTGAGTTTCCCCCCTACCTCTCAAAATAATGTGTAATTAGCAATTATTGCTTTCCATTAACTGAATGGAAAATTTCATGTCTGAAGATGTTCAAGCAAAAACAGACAACCACTAATGAAAGATGTTCTAAAGGGGATCTTACTTCAGAGATTGAGATAAAGTACCCCTTAAGGCTCTTCCAAATCTGAGCCTGAATCACCTCATGTAACCTACACCATAATGGGAGTAGAGAAGGCAAAGCAAGCCCCACTTAAACTGAAACATAAAGAGGGTATTTGTACCCTGACTTATGGGGCTACATTCCAGATCTCCAAACGTCTTGTCATATGTTCTATTGCAAAAGAATAACACCTTCATACAATATTTTCCAATTACTTCAGAAGATATAAAATAATAATGGCAAAGAAAACGTGAACCAGAAGTGCAAATAGAAATCAAAGCTTTCCAGTTCAGTGGAGCCAAAGAATTTTACTGCAGGACCTAGTGATCATTTACCCCAGTCAGGAGGAAAACTGTTGGACCGAAACAAGTGAAAGAGATTGCAAAATCCTCTGTTGAAACTGATGACATTTCACCCTACCCAAAGATTAACTCAGTTAATGGTGTAACTGAAAGGATGCGATTTGGAGACATGCCTTGCAAATACTGAAGCTCAGTGCTTTTCAAAGAGATTAATCCTGATAGCATAAGGGTAAAACATGCTTCTGATTAACAGGAAAAAAGCTAATCTGGGAGATCCTTTTGATTAGATAGCCCATTGCCACAATGGCAATCAGAAAAGGCATCCCTGAAATGCACTATGAAGAAGGACTTTAAAAACAAAATGGTTTACCTACAGAGAACAGGGAACAATTCAACCTAGTCCTTGTGTAAAAAGGCTCAGCCAGAGGAGATGATGCAGTGTCTTTGAGGGGTTCCAGAAAATTGAACAAAGAATAAGAAACAGACTATATTGCTGCTTCATTCAATTTCCATCACCTAAATGGCTACTCATCCCTCTTCCTGTTCCTCAAGTCATGAACAATCTGGAACCAACGACAGAAGAGGAAACAGAGTCATCACCCCAAAGACTGCACCAGTCAAGTGCCTGATCTGGTATTAATTTGAGATAAATAGGCATGCAATGGGAGGAAGTGGATATATTTCCATAACATATAAAAATTAGTAGTCATCACTTAAAATAGAAATTATTTTATCAGTAAAATTAGAAAGTACCTAATGTACGTCAATGGGGGTGGGTATGAGGTCAGACAAAGACCAATGAAAAGGAAAATAATAAAAATTTAAAAACCTGATAACAAAAATATTAATAGTATATTATATTAAAATTCAAAGAAATATTTTGTTTGTATTAGAAATATGAATGATGACTATGAAGGATATTTGATCAAATGGAAAGATGTAAAGGATGATAAAAATGTATATTCTTTTCTTCATTGGAACAGGCAGTTTCCAGATTAAAAGTGGATAAGGTTCCAAAGGTAATTTAAAAGACACTTACTTGGAGTTCAGAGTATATGTTCCTATAGAAACATTGTTGAAAAGTGTGCATTAGGTTCCTAGGTTACCTGTGAATTCTATTTAAACCAAATATGTAGAAAAATAATACTAATTTATATTTTGAATCAGTAGAAAATAAAACTGTTATGCTGGAATAAGAATTAGTTATAGGAAGATGAAAAAATGAGGAAATAATTTCAGAAGCTCATTACCTAGGCTCACTTTCACCTCTTCTCTAAGCTGCAACCTCTCCCTAGTGATCACAGGTAGTTTGTGGCTTTAAATATCACCTATATGCTGAGATTTCACAAATTTCAAACTCCAGCTCAGACCTCTCTGCTAAACTCCAGTCAGATGACCCAATGCCTTCTTGTATGATAGGTGTCTCAAACTTAACATCCCTCAAACTGGATTTCTGATCTCCCCACCTCCCACCAAGCCTGATCCACCCTCCCTCTTGCCCATCTCAATTAATGGCAATTCTATTCTTCCATTTCTGACCCCCCTTTCCTCTCATACCCTAAATCCAATCCTTTAGTATATCCTGTCAGCTCTACCTGTAACGTATATCCCGAATCCTACTTCCATTTCTCATTTTCTCTGATCCAAAACACCAACACCTCTTAGCTATATTATTGCTATTTCCTCCTAACCGATCTCCCCGACTTACTCTTGCCCCCAAAAATCTATTCTGAGCACAGCAGCTAGAAAGATCCTGTGAAATCATATGTTAGATCATGTCTCTCCTCCACTCAAAACCCTCTGACAACCTCCAGCTCACTCAGAGTAAAGCCAAAATGCTTCCACTGCTGTGTACCCCTTCCCTGACTTCTCTGAGCTCATCTCCTACCCCTTTGCCCCTTTGCATCTGCAACTGCGGCCTTACTGAGCTCTTTGCCCTTCCTTGAGCACTCCAGGGCCGAAGTTCTCTTGGAGTCTGTGATCCTGCTGTTCCCACTGCCTGAAATGGTCTCTATATAATCACACGGTCAACTCTCCATCTCACCTCTACCGGGTCTTTGCTGAGATTTCACCTTCTTAGGCCTTCAGTGACCATCATAACCTTTTAAAAAATTCCAGCCTCCCCACTCTTTGCATGCTGCATCTCTCCTTTTCTTTTCAGTCGATATCACCATCTAACATACTGTACATTTAACTTATTTGTTTACTGCCTGTCTCCTCCATTCTAGAATATAAGCTCCCCGAGGTCAATAGCTTTTGTCCCCAAATACCTAGAAAAATGCCAGACATATAGTAGGTATCAAGTATTTGTTGAATAAATTGAGTAAATAAATGAATAGCTGAATGAATAAATAACTTTCTTTCACAAGTACTCTGTTGGCACTATTCTTACTTACCCTTCCCATCCATCATAGAGATAACATTTTTTTTAATTAAAAATGGAGAGAAAAGAAAAAGTCACTAGCATCATATTTGGTCTTTCCGTCTCCATTCTTGCTGTTCTTCAATTAATTTTCCACCCAGCAGCCACAATAATCTCCCTAAAACTCAAACCTGCTGAAACTGCACCTATGGAACTTTATGACTTTGAAGATAAACTCCATCCTTTTAACCTGGTTTGTAAGCCCCCTCATTGTCTACCTCTTGTCTATCTTTCCAGTTTCATGTGAGTTACTTAAGTTTCTGATAGCGAAGAATTGAGGCAGTAAAGAGATTTTGAATCAGAGAATGGCTATTGTTGCTGGGTCAGGGCATTGGTGACTGTTAGGAATATTTTATGAGTTGGCCCCTGGCCATGCTTACATATGAGGCAGTCCCCAGGTCACTATGCAATACTCACAGAGTCCCTACACCTTTTAAGGTTATAGTGAAGTTGGTTTATCTACTTGTTTCCTTGAATTAAATGTTACATAAAATCCCAGCATAATAAAATATATTTCAAATGAAGCTGTTCTACTGAAGATAATGGGAATTTGAGCAGGTAGAAGTCAAGCCCTGACCATTCAGCTCCCATACATCTGGCATGGCCCCTGAAGCCCTTTTGAACAACCACAGCTGAGAGGCTGCGAGTCATAAGAGTGTCAGGCAGCCTCAGGATGCAGTGACACAGAAGAAGAAAGCCTTTCAAAACAGCCACGTCTATTGGTTATTTACAAAAATTGTCCAAGTAACTGAAATGCACTTTGCTGTCCTCTCCTCCTCGGCTCAGTGTGTGACAAATAGCAACCTCTCCAAATGGCAGGAAACAACAAAACAAGAAATATATCAGCATCTGCGTCGTTCAGGAGATAGAACATTATGCAGGTTTTCGCCTAATGATGGGCTCCGGAGGGAGTAATTAGGATTTGGTGCACTGCTAACTGAAGCTACCTCAGCTTCTCTGCCAGAGAATTCTGAGAAAAGGTTTGCTGCTTCAGTTTCAAAATTACATTTTAGACCGACTCTTCGAATAGAGTGCATGTAGGGACAAATGGCACAAATGTTTAGCAAGCGGTGTTTGTCTTCACATTCTGTCTCTGCGCCTCAGATCCATGACAGCTTTATTTTTCAGAAGCCTAATAAAAAAAATGATCTTAAGAAATGGAAATTGGAGTTTTTAACTGCCAGAGGTAGGATTTTTATTTTTAGATATTAAGATGAGGGAGCTTAAAAGGAGGCTGTTGGGAGTTCCTTGCTATGCCACTTGCGGGCGGACAAGTTTATTTCCAGATTGGGAAATATGACCCTAGCCAATTTTGAAGGCCCAATTTGAGCCAAACAAAATCAACTTCGAAGCATCGGTCCACTTGGAAGAAGGGCTATTGCCAATGCAAATCTAATGTTGTCTCCGACTTGCAGTGAAACACATATACAAATCAATGAGTAACTCTGTGAATTTTTTTTTTAACACTTCTATAGTGGCCTCCCCTCTCCCCACTTCCTTCCAACATAACCCAGCTCCGGAGGATGGGCGGGGTGAGGGTGTGGGGGAAGGAGGCCTACTGGTCAGACCTTCCTGCCCAAAACCTATCATGACTTTGGAAGAGCCAAGAAAAAGGAGCTTTTATTTCTTGGCTATGACCTTATTTAACTTATTTCAAGACAGAATCCATTGCAACAATGGTTTTGAATAGCCCTTCAGTGAACTTGCAACAACTAAAGGATAAAAGGCTACCTGTAGCTCTACTACATACTCCCTCTCTCACAAACGCACACACACACACAGCTACAATGTGTGCGTGCCACCACACACATACACATACATCATACACACAATGCACACACCACACACACCACATATAAACATACTACACATACACACCAAGAGACACCACATATGTATGCAAACACCCACGTATATTCCACGCACATCATATACACATACCCCCTCACAAACACATGGCACATGCATACACAGGCTACATATAAATACATTATAGACACATGTACTATATACAAATGCATACACATACACATTATACACACCATCCTTTCCACACATCTGTTCACATAATACACATGAACATACAACACTTGCAAACACACACCACACACCACAGACATATACACACACTGCATATAAATTCACCACACACATATACACACCACCTCAAATGCAAATGCACACCCCAAAGGCAAATATAAACACATAGCACACATAAGCATACCCACAGTGCACATAGACATACCCCACACAGCCCTTACAAGTTCACAACCCCACACCTACACCACACACAAGCATACGTACACCACATACAAATTGACCACACATGCACACTTACACACCACACACAACCACACACACATGCACAAACCCCACATACAGATACATATACATACACATCACAAGCATATACATACTGTGCACAAATATTAATACATCACACACACACACGGTCATATGCCCCGTGTACAAATACACAAACACCAGGCATACAATGCATGCAAATATACTATACAAACACACACCACATACACACAACAAACACACATATACATATGACACACATAACCACACACCACATACAAATATATACAGCATGACACACATTCACACACACAACACACATATATACACCCCAAACCACTTACAAATGCATATGCATACCACATCACACACAGCATACATGCACACGCCACATACAAACTCATCTTCATCTTCGAACAGAGATTCTGGGGGAAATCCAGGAGAGAAAATTCAGAAAAGAGAATTAAGACTACGGGGCACAGTGTGGAAGTGGGATTCAGCTTTCATTTCAGCAGTCTGACATAAGAACCATATTAAACTGCTGCCTGCAAGTCATTGCTGCTTCTTTCCCCCATGTAGGTAATAGTTCAGAAATCAGATCTTTGAGCATTTTCTGTTATCACAGAACATAGAAACTAGCACAGCAACTAGTAGTCTCATACTTCTTGATTTATCAGCTCCTGTGTTGATATAATAAATGCATTAGCAGAGAAAATTTAGAGAAGGGATTTACCTCCTTGGGAGACATTTTAATTTTTCTTATAAATACTAGGTCTTGCAGTTCAAAAAAAGAAAGTAGCCCTCAGTTTCCAAACCATTTTTTCAATCTGCAATAAATAAAGTTATTTCTAAGTTGTCCATATCATCGTCTGACTTTCACAGACTTGAAAGTTACCTTGAGGCATCAACCCATGAAAAAAATTCCTCCAGGTGCCTGGGTCTGGGCGCCACCCAGCTTTCACATAGCAGCACCAGCAATCACGCCTTCCACCTGTGGCGACTGATCCCACAACCGGCAGAAAGTGAGCCTAAGCTGAGAACAACTCCTTCAAGTACAGAGCACTTGGTCAACTCAATAGCAGACCTTGATGAAACATTAACTTCTTCACATTGATCACAACAGAGCTATTTTAATTCTTATGTCTGTGTGAAAGCTACGGCTGTCCCATTTGACTCTCTGCTTTTAGGTACCAAAGGAAATGCTTGCCCCAAATATGCTGCAGCAGGCAGTGTGCCTGGTGGCTCAGCATGACAGTTCTGGGATCAGCCTGCCACAGGGAAGAGGAGTCCAGCTGGGTATCCTCAAGCAAATTATTTAACCCCCCAAAAGTCACAGCTTTCTACCAGTCACTTGAAAGTATAGCTAGCTCATGGGATTGCTTTGAGAATTAAATTAGACAAAATGCTCAGAGCAGTGGGGCAAAAAGCAAGCCTTTAATTGCTTTAATTGCAGGTGCAATTAATAGGAAAAAAGGTGACAAGAGAATTAAGAGGGAGAACTGAGGTGTTCACACTGATTACGCATCTTCTCAAGGCAGGGTTTGGGCCTTTAACAATCCTATGATATTAGCTATCATTGCCTCGATTTTTCAGATAAGGAAATCGATGCTCAGAGAAGTTACAGTAACCTTCCCAGTGTCATAGCAAGTGACAAACTTGAGATGTGAACCCAGGGTGGAATAATCCCAAAGCTCTCTTTCTTTCTGTCCCACTACTACATTACGCATATTCTGAAAGCCTTTCCTTCTTCCTCTACATAACTGTCATCCTACTTACCTCCTAAATGTCAGGCTAATATCAGTCCCTTCCTGACAATATGGACCAAGCCTAGTATGGAACCATATAGTTTTAGAGTGATCTGGGAAAAGGGCCCAAAGCCATCTTGATTATGGAATTTATGGTCCACTCTGGAGGAGGGAAGGCCTTGCAGACAGCTCAAGTTCCCGAGTTGCCCCACAAAAACACAGCTTCCCAAGATTGTTCTGAAATGTAGAAGGAACTCAATAAGGCAATCAAGACTTTTTCCCAGTGGCATGTGCAAGAGAAAGACAAAGAAAAATCTGTGACAAAAAGATGCACAGAAAGAGAGGATGGAAGGAAGAGAGGGAGGGAGGCAAGGAGGGAGAGCATGAGAGAGAGGGTTCATTTCATCTCAAAAGAATTGCAAGGGAAACACAAGACCCCACCTATCTACATGATACATTCAAAGGATACTGGGAAAGGAGGTGATAGGTCCAGGAAGCCTGGATGTGAACAAGGCCAGATACCCTGGCCTCTTAACAAGAGTCCCATCTTTCTCCTGTACTCTTTATCCAGACCAGAGTGAAAAAGCCTCAGAAAATCAGGCCTATTAGTGGAGAAACTGAGAGACTATTTTCTAGATGTTCTAGAAGAAAGATCTATGAAGTGCTGCCAGAGGTCATGGTAGAATTTTGCCTCTTTTTCTTTGTCCAGTAGAAAGATTCCACTTCTTCCACAGGCTGCAGAAGCACAGGCCTGGTAAGAGCCTTGGGAAAGGGGTAGGGGTGGTGCTAGGATTGCTAGGAAGGCCAGAAGATGAGCTGGGTTGACAAGGGCTCCATCTCCCAGGAGCACCGCCCTGATCAGTGGGATTCTGGGACTTGAGCACCGTCCCCAGCTCTGCAAATCATCTGACCTTTAATGCTGCTATAGCATAGAAGAATGCTTGTTTTCAGTTCCAAAAAAGCCAGTGCTATTCATATGTCCACTTTCCACGTGTAAATAAGATGAGATGGTGATGACAGTTCCATGTTCATGGGAGAGAGGCACTGCTTTTTCAGGAGCTAGGAAAAAAATACCATAGAGGAAACACTATTTACAAATGATTAAAATGGGTGCATGCACACATGCATACAGAAGAGCAGAGAACAGACTCAACCCTGTGGTCAGGAGCCATCAATGAGCAAGACAGCTGAAAGCCAGGAAGGTGAACTCACCTTTGGAACTGATAAGAGTCATTGTCTGGCTTTCCTTTATTCTTTGTTTTGATCTGAGGCTACCTCTCCTATCACTTTCTCCCTTGACACAGTCTTATTGTTAGCGTGGAGACTGAAGAAAATTGTTTGTTCCATGTGAGAGCAATACACTCCCCTCCTTTTGTCTTTTTCAGGAAATTAGTAGCTCCTGTTCCATTAACTGGAGTGTTTTGCCTTATCTCATTCCTATAAGTGAAGTGGGAACTTCAAGGCCATAATTTAGGATTACTCTGTCCAATTTATCCTAAACGGATTCTGTTCTCATCGCAACAATTATCTCTAGACCTTACTAAAGATTATATTCAGGCTCACCTACAGGCCCACAATTGTCCTCTCTTTGGAGATGAGGTCTTTAGAAATGTGATGATATGTGACAGGATTTTGAAGTGAGCTCTATCCTTTTATGGCCAAATGGATTTCTTGCCATTTTAGAAGCCAGTCTCTACATTATTTTATACTTTATTTTACAAAGGACCTGGGAAACTCTGGGGTTTTTAACCAGATGATACTTGCTCATTGTTCCATAACAATCTTACAGAGGTTTGTTACTTTTTCTGATATTTATTTGAAATTTGAGGTCGAAAAATAACATCTAGTCATTAGGTGGAAGCCTCAGTGTACTCTTTACCACATAAGTACCAAAGGTGAGGGTGCATACTAGGGATGCAGACTAATGTGGCAGCTTTTTACAGTATACCATTCAGTTTCAAGAGAAAATTCATAGAGCTAAAAGCTGGGTGACGCCTTTCTAGGATACACCAGTTCCCTCGGTCAAGTTTTTCATGACTGACATCTGTTCTGACTGGTCAGAACCATTATGCCAATGGTTAAGTCATTTACCATCTAGTTCAATTTTAGTCCTATCTTAAAAATAAGCCAGGTCTCAAAGATGTTAAATGATTTCCTCAGAGTCATATAGATAGTAGATAGCCAAGATTAGGTCCTGTCATTGAATTCTACTTCAATACCCTTTTCACCAACTTGTTTGCTCATCCAAAGATGTGTAATCATGAACTGCATTCTAACAAGACTCCACTGTTTCAGTAACTGAAAGGAGGCATTACAATTCAGTATACTAGCTCAATTATTCTACAGCATGTCACAGTACTCTAAAAATACATAGATTGTTGTAGCTTATAATTAACACAAATATCTCTTCTCTGACCACGGCGTGATAGAAACCAAGCTCAGAAAGGTCCATTCAGGAGCAATAGAAGGAAAATTAAATTTACCAGGTTCTCTAGATTCTAGTCTTGTCACCAATAATTCTGTGACTTTGGATTAATCCTTAGTTTTCACACGTAATATTGGGCAAGTCTAAAAGAGAGGTGCTTCCGTTGAGATTCTCAAGTGAGTGGTTGGACTGCGTGGTGATCGAGATCCCTTTCAACACTGAGATGCTATTATTTCCTGATCTATTTACCAGGAAATCAGTTTAATACACTCCCCTTATTGACCCTTTCAAGGAATTTCACTTCCAGCACAGATGGCCACAGTCGAGTCCACCCCCATACGCAGAAAACCAACCCACAGTTTCAAGTAGGCCATTGCAGCAAAGACTGCTAGACATCCACCAATTCCATTTGCTGCTTCTTTCTGGTATTAAAATCCCCCACCCAGATTTTCAATGGGTTCAAGGCCTTCCAACTATAGATGACAATTTCTGACCTCCACTGCAACTAAGCGTGGCTCTGTGCCTAAGTTCTGACGAACGACACGTGAGCCACGAGTGGTATGTGTAACTTCTAGGTTTTATTCTTAACTAGAAGGGATAGGCCTTTCCTCTTTTTCCCTTCCTACTGTCTGGGAGAGAGTTGTTATAGCCAACATGGACACAGAAATGGAAGCTGTATGTTAAATATAGCGGAGTGAATATACCAGCTTTGCAGTGCCTACTTCTAGACAGGCACATAAGAGAAAACTAACTTCTCACTGCATTGTGAGTCTTTGTTTTAGCAGCTTAAATGTTTATCCAGTGGTACAGCCATCAGTGAATGCTGCCATGGAATAAAATGAGGAATCCAAGCAGGATGCTTCAGCCTCGGATTCTATTTGTTAGTGACCTAGCCCACAGCATTAAGGTTCCATTTACAGAGAAATAGTTTTAATTATAAACTAAGACATCTCTAGTTTCATAGTTCATAAAACCTGCTGATTACTAAGGCCAATGATGTTTTTAATCTAACATATCCTGTAAAATAACGGTAGAATGAATCTTTACCCTGAACATATTATAGCCAATGTGCTTTTCAAAAATGTCGATTTCAATAAATACGCTCACACGACAGAAACCTAGTATAAACTATAAACACGGTGTAAAATATAAGCCAAGAAATTAGTCAGTATTGGGTTGTAACAGCCACCAGATT
Organism: Delphinapterus leucas; assembly: GCF_059928025.1. Lineage (NCBI taxonomy): Eukaryota > Metazoa > Chordata > Mammalia > Artiodactyla > Monodontidae > Delphinapterus > Delphinapterus leucas. Next base: position 71,773,294 of record NC_143139.1, read on the forward strand.
GTCTTTAGAAAGGTGTTTCTTCAAATAAAAGGTCTCTGTGAATTCTGAAATCCCAGGAACCCAAGGACCAGAAATCCCTAAACTTTCTGCCAGCGTACCAGCAGAATTATTTACAAAAATTTCACTTTACTTGTCAGTTCCCTACAATCTCTCCTTTAATATTAGGCTGCGTCATAAATCATTATGTGAGTATTGTAAAACCAAGACCTGATCTTTTATCAGCGTCTAGCTTGAGAGTAAAGCTTGGTCATAGTGATTGTGGCAGATGCTGCAGTGTGGTTCACTCGGCAGCCATCCTGATCTCCTTCTGACATGCCTCGCTGTGGAATAAAACTGGAAAGCTAAACCCCACATTCCCCTGAGGGTTCTGCATGGGATCCAGGTTCTCCTCAGCCAACTCACATTCTGTAAGCTACCTGATACCTTACATTAAATCTCTTTCTGTTTACACTGGCTAACCTCAATTCTATTTCTGTGACTAAGAATCCTGACTGCTACAACAGTGGTATTTTAATTCTCTCCCTCTTTAAGGATTGAAGACATGAGGAGGTACATAGGACATATTTTTATGGGTATCTTCTTATCATCAGCACTTTTAACATCAATGATTTTGTTGAGGGAAAGAGAAAGAAGCACCAGTCAGGAGGCTGGATCTTGGGAGCTCTGAGTGCTAATCAGAAGTGCTAAATAGCTACCATCTTATTCCAGACTGACACAGCTAGCCTTCTGCGAAGACACAGAGTCATTTTCACACCAGTCTTGATGTGGAAGCAAATGCTGGGAGACTACAGAAAGCAACAGAGCTTTTGGATGGGGTGGGGGTTTTTTTGTTTTGGGTTTTTTTTTTCGTGGTACGCGGGCCTCTCACTGTTGTGGCCTCTCCTGCTGCCGTGCACAGGCTCCGGATGCGCAGGCTCAGCGGCCATGGCTCACGGGCCCAGCCGCTCCGCGGCATGTGGGATCTTCCCGGACCGGGGCACGAACCCGTGTCCCCTGCTTCGGCAGGAGGACTCTCAACCACTGTGCCACTAGGGAAGCCCTGGATGGGGTGTTTTTATTATACTTTTAGAGGCCAAAGGAGTGAGCAAAAGGAGTTACAACCATTAGAAACCCTCTAACAATCCTTAGAGGAATTGTTAAGCCTGCTTCATGTTTTTCTCAAAGTGTAATTCCCAACCAGCAACATAAGCATCACCTGGAAACTCCTTAGAAATGCAAATTCTCACACACATACACACACTCCAGACCTGCCGAATCAGAAACTCAGGGTTGGGCCCAGGAATCTGCTTTAAGCAGGCCTCCAGGTGATTCTGATGCATGCTCGACCTTGAGGACCACTGGTGTAGATCATCCAACCCTAGCTGAGGTTAAATGGAGTTTAAGACAGATAGTGGTAGGGCAGAAAAAAGACGATTGAATAAATAGATCTTTGATTTAAAAGGAAGCTCATGTGAGAAATAGAATATAAATTTAATCCCTTTCCCATGTAAAATGGGAAAAGCTCTAGTAGAAAGAGCATTGTGCTGGGAATTTGAATCAGTGGATTTGGATTTTTAGCTAACAATTAAGTAACTTTGAACTAGTCATTTAAGTTTTCTGGAATTCCATTTCCTCATTTGTAAAATGAAGTAATGGGATGAGATGTTCTTCACCACTCACAGCTTCTGTCTTCTATCTGTTCTGGACAAAATTAACACTAATTATCCTTGATTAGCATCATATTGTTTCCTGAGCATCATGACATTTCCAGTATAAACCTGATGATAGAAAGTTCCCAGAATTATTTCTCTACTTGGGAGCAGAGGAAAATTAACAAAAGATACAAGTATCAATAGTTCTCCACCCCAAGTCAATAGTCCAGGAGTACACTCCAGCTTAATTCAGGACTGGTAAAATCCACTGGATCTCTGAAAGGCCAATGTAATATTTAAAATATATTGGAAATTACCGATATCCTAGAAATGTGTACAAATCACTTGTATGTGTCTTTTATATTATTGGTGATTTTGATCACACATGAGACTTGAATTCTCAGGACTATATTTTCACGCTTCAAGATTGTGTGTGTGTGTGTGTGTGTGTGTGTGTGTGTGTGTGTGTGTTTGCTGTGAAAATTAAATGCTTTAATCTACTTCCAAAATTTAAGAATTGAGACTCAGTGACATTCAGCTAAGACCGAGGCAGGTAGTAATTACACTTGGGAAAACCACAAAATGACATCCCTTAACAATGTGGAAACACTGCATCACTGACAGAAGATTGTGTCCACTCAGTGAACTTGGGAACTACAGTAAAAAAAAAAAAAAGGTCATCTGTGTAACTGAAGTTTGTTTGCAAAGAGGAAGGGAGGGCTTGGCCTACATGTGAAGCAGTAGGGACCAAGAGTTAATCAGTTAATAAATTTGCTGAAGGTGGAAACGCAAACACTTTGCAAAGCTATAAAGTAATAAAGAGGGTAGAAGAAGGTACAGCGAAATGTGTGTCCCTTATGGCTGAACCTGTATCTTCCTTGCCACCACCTATCTTGGCAGATAGTAGATACTTAGTAAATATTTGAGATTAAATGAATGAATAAAGGTTGAGAAGATTTTAACTCTTTGTATATAATCACCAAAAAACACAATATTGTAGCTGTGTGTTTCAAGCAAGAGCAAGTTACTTTTAATGAGCCTAAAATATAGTATTTTCTTGCAAATTTTTGCAGTGTCAGTGGGGTGAGCATGAAAATTTCATGCAAATTTCATTGTGTTGAACCTTGTGAAATTACAAATAGTCACTGCTTATGGCTTACAAACATGGCAAATTCAAATGGTCTACATTTTTTTTTTTTTTGTCTAGGAGACGTCACCTACATTTAAAAAACTGATTAGCGCTCTCTTTGTAAACAATGAGTCACAAAGAGTTAATCCTGGCACTAGAACAGATGGAGCGAACACATGTTATCAAGACCCACCTCTCCCCCCTTAAAACATATGACTGCCAGTTATCTACAGGGGTAATTTCAGAACATAGATCTTTTAAAAACTAAATGAAACATAATGTTGTTCCAGAGATATTAGAGGAAAATGCTTAGAAGACAGTCTTAAAAATAGAAGGTTTTAAAATTAGTGGTGATAGTTGCATAACTCAGCGAATAGACTAAAAACTATTGAATTGTACACTTAAAAATTGAATTTATGGTATATCTGTTACATTCCAAAAATTTTTTTAAATAGAAGAGACTAGGCTACAGAGAATGGAAATACAAGTGCACTATGTGGACCATTCTGCAGCTAAGGAGGAGGAAGAGGGTTCTATGCCAAGCCCCAGACATCTGCCTCGTTGCAGGCCAGCCTTCAGAGGATCCTCTCTGCGAAGACTGCATGTCACAGCTCACACCTTGCCAAGTCAGGAAAATAAATATACATGCAGTATTAATAGCCTCTGGTGTTTTCAGCATGATGCTGGAATTCTGGAAAGGGATCCCCTGAACAGTCCTAAATCAAAGCATGATGAGAGCTGTCATCTTTGCAAAATGCCATTTGAGTCTTTGTGGGAAGGACTTTTCTCAGATCTGCTTGTCCGGTCAAGCTCAGATGGCTGGCTCTAGGACATAGGATAAATGTAGAGTTACTTAAAAGCAGTGATTCTTAACCTGAAGGAAGAAAATGTCAGGAATCCCAGATAAAAGGCAAGAAAACTCAGAAGAATGTACGTATACACAGACCCAATTTTATATACAACATCAAGGGCCCAAAGGGCCTTGGAATCCCTTCCACAGACTCCATGTTAAGAATCCTCAGTCTATATTCTGTACAGCATGTCCCACATTCTATTAGATTATTTTAGTGAAATTTAACATTGAAAACTAAATACTAAGATCTTAGAGAAGCTCTAAAGAGGCCACCCTTTTCTTTTACTACCACAAATACTGGGAAATTTAATTCCGTAACTAGAACCTACAACATATTCTAATGGGAAGCAAACGGCCCTGGACAATGGGGGTAAGTCCCCGGTAGACTGAAATCATAAATATCTTATGTTTTCATTGTCTTTGGCTTCTCTCTGGTTTTGTTTTTCGGTTTTTTTTTCCCATTTGTCACACACAATATTATCCTTTTCTCAGTGTATTTTTGACAGTGCATTTTACCGCAACACCTTGACAGGCACATACAGTTTAAAAATTATTTGGAAGACTTATTTTAATAATAGCCATTTCCAGCAATTATCACTAACAATTACAATCTGTAGCAAAAGACTGAAGAGACCAAGAGCTCAGTCATTTTCTACGACTTAGGTTACTTGGCCCAAACCAGGCTGAGTAAGAATCTCAAGACAAGATTTTGAGTGTATTTTTTTTTTAACACCTTTATTGGAGTATAATTGCTTTACAATGGTGTGTTAGTTTCTGCTTTATAACAGAGTGAATCAGCTATACATATACATATATCCCCATATCTCCTCCCTCTTGCATCTGCTTCCTACCCTCCCTACCCCACCCTTGACTGTATTTTTAAAACATATCTTTTTTTAAAGGGATGGAATCAAAAGTGGCAAGAATTTATTAAGCGCCTGTGTATTCTCAGCGTTATGTTTAAATGCCATGGAACACAAAGGAAAACTAACTGCTTCCTTCAGAGAACTCACAACCAGCTGACGAATGTTTTAACAATGAAAGAATGGAAGGACAATTGGTTCTAAATATTCACATTCATGAACCATAAAAGGAAAAAATATTTCAAATAAAGAAAAGAAGTGTTTTATATTCCACCATCTGACTTGCATATAATAAAAACTGAGGACTTTATGAATGCTGCACTGAAATACCAAAATTCAGGGAGCAGGGGTGAGGGGAGATATGTCAACAATTACCAAAAAGCATTTATTTCCTGGCACTCTGCACAATTCCATGCTATACAATATGTACTTAAAAGAAGAAAATGTACTTAAAAGAAGAAAACTTAAAAGAAGCCATGGCCCTTGTACATAAGTCGCCTACAGTCCAAGTTTATCTTTCCCAATTGATGAGAAAAAAAAAAAGTTGCTTTCTTTTTTTCTGACTAGAAGCTCCAACAGGAAGTATCAAAGGAGAAATCTGTTCTTGCAAGATTCTCAACCAGAAACAGAAACATCTCCATCAGAAATATAGCAAATAGGACTGTTCTCCTGAGATTTCTAACCTAATTAGCCAGATGAAAACACCTGTCAGATATTCCTTTGCTCAAGTGTTTCGAGATGATAAAAAAACAAATGTTGAATGTATTTTCTCCTTTGCTATCTATGGAACACAGGCTATGTCACTTGAGGTAAAAGGAGATTGACAAAAACAAATTTGCAGGTCATTTAGAAAGACAGCAGGGCTGAAATGAAAATAAAGGAGCCCAGATGAATTCTCAGGTTCCCAATCAATTCTCGTTTAATTTATAATAATGCCTAATCGTTTTTATTCCTAAACCAAGTTGAGCTAAAACTAAGTGGGTAGTTATGAAAATGAATGAAGCTAGTTGAATCAAACAGGATTTTACTGAACTGTCTTTTTATGTGATAACAGCCCAATCCCGGACGACAGACAGTCAATGACGTTACATGAAGGAGGGCCATCTTGAATCTAGTGTGCTTTTGGCTCATAGCTGCCAGCCCTGAACTGTCCCTCTGGTCAGGCCCATTTTTAGCATATTAGGCGTTATACAGTCGCATGCCATGGACAGTGGTTTTGGAGTATGTGGATGTGGATGTGTTTTACTTTTTATTGCAGCATATAACATTCACATAGAAAAGTACTTAAAATATACATATGCTCTTTGACAATTATTTAAACAACCCAATCCAGGTCAAGAAATAGAAGAGCGTCGGCACCCCAGAAAACCCCTATGTATCACTCTCCCCCAAAGATAGACACTATCCTTATTGGTGTTAATCATTTTCTTTACAGAGCCACTATTTATGTATACATACCTGAACAATGGAGTTTGGTTTTGTCAGTTTTTGTTTTTGTTTTTAATTTTTATTGCAGTATAGTTGATTTACAGTGTTGTGTTAGTTTCTGCTGTACAGCAAAGTGAATCTGTTATACATATAAATATATCCACTCTTTTTTAGATTCTTTTCCCATATAGGTCATTACAGAGTATTGAGTAGAGTTTCCTGTGCTATACAGTAGGTTCTTATTAATTATCTATTTTATATGTAGTAGTGTGTATATGTCAATCCCAATCTCCCAATTTAGCCCCCCCTCCACCCCGGTTTTGTCCGTTTTTGAATTTTATAGGAACAGAATCATAATGTAGGCATTTTTATGCCATACATTTTTTTGTTTAACCTTACAGTTGTAACAGCTTCCACAGTCTCTAGGTGTTGCCTGTAACTGTCGTTTGTTCATTTACATTACTGTTTAGTATTCCAGTTTATTTTCCCATCATGCATAGATTCTGGGGCCCATATGCAAGCATTTCTTAAAGGTATATTCCTGGAATTGCTGAGCCATATGGTATATATATGTTCAGATTTCCTTAGTGATGTCAAGCTTCCTTTCAATGTGATTTAACATCCTAATTTTAGCCAATCTGGTCAATAGGTCATCACCATTTCAATTTTTATTATTATTATTATTATTATTGGCTGTGTCTTCTTTGCAGCGCGTGGGCTTTTCATTGTGGGCTTCTCTCTAGTTTTGGTGGCAGCGTGTGAGTTTAGTTGCCCTGCGGCATGTGGGATCTTAGTTCCCCGACCAGGGATCGAACCCATGTCCCTTGCATTGGAAGGCAGATTCTTAACCACTGGACCACCAGGGAAGTCCCCAATTTTTATTTTTCTAATTGCTAATGAGGTTAAGCACCTTTTTCTATGTCCACTGGCCTCTACCATTTCTTAATTTAATAATCAACATCTTACTAACTGGGATTTTTTTTTGTTCACCACATTCACATGCAGCAAGTAGCTTGACCATTTTCCAGTCAATCTGGAATGATTTCACCTATGTGATTATAAAAGTATCATTATCAACTCTGCTTCAATTCTTATCAGTCATTGACACAGCCTGCAAAAGACGGAATTGTGTTAAATCTACTGCTTAATATTATAAAGCAGCATTTTAAAATCTCAGCCTATATCTAATCCTTAAGCCAATCATGGTGAGGTTGTACAGGGTAAAAGATGAAACTTGAGCTCTTTCTGCCACAAAAAGAAGCCTGTTTGGTACAGAAATTGAAGACTTAAGATCCATCAATGCAGGGCATTATGATAGTAGCTTATTGAACTGGTCTATTTTCTGAGTGGAATTACAGACATTGATATTTAGGGTAACACTAGGATTCTCTCTTCTAACTGAAAGAGCCTTAGAATTTCAGAGTATGAGTAATATGCTATTATGTTTCTTATAGAGGCATTCATTAACTATATCTCTCACATACCCCAAATGGTGAAGGGCAAGCTACACTCCCAGTAGTAAAGAGCATTTTCTGAAAGAGTCTCTATTTGGCAGAAAGGTGGCCTGCTCTGCATAATCTTGGGTGTGCAGAGCAGGGAGCCTCCCTCTGCCTGGCATTAATCTTTTAATCCTCTTAGATCATTTGGTTTATTGTCCTAGTCTACCTGTTTTCATTGTCTTTCTATTACAAATCAAAAAGAAAATCTTTTCAGCAAAAGCTGGAAAATATTTTAACAAGGCACATTTTAAACTGCTAATTTTGGCAGACATAAACTTAAATGAAACTTTTCATTTTTTCTCAAATTCCATAATGTACATCCATTTTCTACTTCTTTTCTCTTTTGTGAGAAAAAAATTCCCAAGACCTAGCCACAAAATACTTTTAAAGTGTATAACTACAGAGAATACACATGAATGTAAAACTATTCGAAATGCATAATTGCACTAACAGCAAAGAAAGCATTCAAAGGCATACATCTTCCTGGGGCTTTTTGTTTATTTCGCTTTTTACTCTCCTTTTTGTAGTGATTATCAAATTTACCAGGGAGCACTAAATGCAGCATACAAAGGAAAAATAACTTGTTTGAAATGTTATGTATAAACAGGTAACCAGTTGCCAATCAGATGAAAATAAAACCAATTGTTCAGCTGAAATGAATAACAAATTCCGGCAGTACAGTTGCTTCAACTGGCCATTGCCTTAACGTCTTCAAGAAACAGAAAAGTAGAATTGCCTAAGTATGTTACCACATATACTCTTTATCAGAGGTGTGTGCATGGGGCAGTTTTCCTAAATGGGTAACTGCTGCTAGATTTCTAACAAACATTTCTGACAAACAGTTTTACTCAATTTTATTTCACAATATATTGAAATATTCTCTTTCTGTTGAAATGCATTTTACAATTATATGCGATATTGTGTTCACTATCATATCCCTAGTACTTCCTAGCACAGCGGTTAGTACTTAGTCAACACCCAAATGTTTGTTGAATAAGCAATGAAACTTTTTTGTGGCCTACAATTTACTTCATTTTGAAGGTTTAATTTGAAAAGTAGGGTATACTCTTCCTTTTTAAATACTGGCATATAAAGTTTCCAGTTTAGGCAGGTTAAAACTCTGTAGTCAAATGAATCTAAAAACAAAGCAATAGAATCCCTCATACTCTTTCTCTTCAGCAGCTGGCATGAGCTTCAACGATCCAATCAGTAAATTTTAAATTATGAAAATAAAGACTAAAGATTTCTCTCTTTAATTTGTTGGAGAGAAAAAAAAAAGAGTCTTTATGACAACCCTTCCCCAGATCCAACATGGTATAATGGAAAGAACGTGGACATTAACTTCACTCCTAGTTGTTCAACAAATATCTTTTGAGAACCTATGTCAGGCACTGTGTCAAAAATAAGAAATAAAATAAATTTAAAAAACAAAGCAAAACGCAGCCTTTGTCAATCTTACATTTGTTTGGGGGCATGTTTCTTTCAGCCCTTTGTTCACATCTCATTTTTACCACTTTATAAGACTTTGTACAAATTATTTAAGGTCCCAAAGCCTCACCTTTCTCACCTGTAAAAATTTGGGACTGTTTAACCCATTTCTCAATAGGTTACTAGAAGGATGAAATGTGGCAGTGCACATACAGTAACTAACCAGTGGTAGACTTTAACATAGGTTAGCTCCTGTCAACTACTCCCCTTTCTCCTGCAAACAACAGGTGATTCCCAGTAAGACATGAGAAAGGTCAAGACGTTTACATATTTATGATATAATTCATTCTTTTGAGATCCTGCCAAATCAGTGAACAGGTATCATAATCCACATTTTTGGGGTACTGAATTTATAATACCAGATATATTACCTATGTGTTCAGATTTGTCATTTTGTTTTGTTTATTAAACTACTCATAAGAACTTCTTTACCACAAACTGTCACCTTGAGAGTGAAAATACCTGCAGAGTCCTCTGGTGCACAGAAAAAAAAAAAAAAGAAGAAAGAAAAAAGGTTGAGGAAGGATATCTTTGTCTGGTTTTGGTATCAGGGTGATGGTGGCCTCATGGAATGAATTCAGAAGTGTTCCTCCTCCTGCAATTTTTGGAGTAGTTTGAGAAGGATAGGTGTTAACTCTTCTCTAAATGTTCAGTATAATTCACCTGTGAAGCCATCTGGTTCTGGACGCGTGTTTTTTGGGAGTTTTATAATTCCTGATTCAATTTCATTACTGGTAATTGGTCTGTTCATATTTTCTATTTCTTCCTGGTTCAGTCTTGGGAGATGGTACCTTTCTAAGAATTTGTCCATTTCTTCTAGGTTGTCCATTTTATTGGCATATTGTTGTTCATAGTAGTATCTTACGACCCTTTGTATTTCTGTGGTGTCAGTTGTAACTTCTCCTTTTTCATTTCTGATTTTATTAATCTGGGCCCTCTACCTTTTTTTACTGATGAGTATGGCTAAGTGCTTATCAGTGTTCTCAATGCCAACAGCAGTAGTGGCATCTGAGGAAGTAACCATAGTGTAAATTGTTTCACATCTTTGACAGATCGGTCTGAACTGAAATCCCGCTGAAGAATAGACCAGCTCCCATCACCAACACCCACCCTACCTGCTCCCCACTCAACATTTCCCCCATACACACATACATAGAAATGCACACAAACAACCAAAAATTAGAAAAGCAGAACCCAAGTCCCAGACGCAGGAGTCCTTTGTGTCAGTGGGTACAGAATTATCCAGATAAAGATGGAAACATGCACACAAAGAGCCAGGAAGCCCCATATAGAGGCTCTTCAAGAAGAGAAAAAGTGAAAGAACACTGCTTAGGGCATCCTACATCATTGTTACCTCTTGGTGACAAAGTTCAGTGCCACAAAACAGGTCCCTGAAATAATTTTTTTTCATTAGGCAAAGTATTACTTTACATCATTCTCAAGTTCCTAAAAGAGACATGCAAATATATTAACCCAAAATAGATCAGGCAGGTAACATTAGTGAGGTGGGCCAGATACATTCAACTGAAATTTAAATATTTAAGGATTGCCTTTGTATCTATAAGTACTATGCTGACTCCTCTTTTTTTGAAACTCACACTCTTCTCAATCTACCTGTCATTGGCCTGCTTTTGAAAAAAAAAATACAGATTTTAGAAATATTTCACTTTTATCCTAACTTTATTGTAAGAAAAACAGCAGTCCAACCTTGATCATAAGTGGCAACTCATGCCCAATGTCAAAGAGAAATGAGAGCATGGTAAGGATTGTGTCAATGGCCCTTGGAACTCAGCTCCAGCCTCTCAGGGCCACATGGATATTACAGGTCCAGCAATACCAAATCTCTCCACTTTTCAAAACAGCCCAGACATTTGTATTTATGCTTTAGTGTTGAAGATAAATTTTTTAAAGTTTTAAACACTCGGCAGAGGTAAACAAAACATATCTGATGGCCAGACTTGGCCTGCATACTCCTGCTTGAACCTTTGTTAAACATCTACACTGAAACAACTTTGTGCATATCTATGTGTGGGAGTTGGCAGTTGTGGTGAGCAAATCAATGCCATAATGTCACGTGGAGTGGAGAAAAAGTAGAAAAGGGAAGAATGTTAAAATTTGTTGTACTACAGTTTGAGTTCACACTCTGCCTTGCTTCTTTTCATGAACCTCTAATTATAAATTAAATGGGATCTTTGGAACTCTTATAGTAACTTCTGTTTATGAAATCTACTCTGTGAATTCTATTAATTTATTAAATGTTATCTAAAATGGTTTTGGTGGTTTTAAACTTCTCAAAAACACCAGAAGGACATTCCCAGATCACTTCCATGTACTCCAATTCTGATGCCAAGCTTAACTGCTTATTTGGTAAAAGGGGCCCTGTGATGGCTAATTTTAATGTTCCTACTTGACCAGGCTGAGGGTTGCTCAGATAGCTGGTGAAATATTATTTCTTTTTTGTCTGTGAGTGTGTATCTGGAAGAGATTAGCATTTGAATCAAAAGATGGAATAAAGATCACCTTCACTAATATGGGTAGGTAACCTCATGAGCCAATACCTAAAACAAACAAACAACTAAATAAACAAATCTCCTATTGGTTCTGTTTCTCTGGAAAACCCTGACTAATACACATTTTGGTATTTTGATGAGATTAGCATTTGAATTTGGTGCACTCAGTAAAGTAAATAGCCCTCCTCAATATGAGTGGACGTGATCCAATTCATTCAGGGCCCAAACAGAACAAAAGGAGGAAGAAGCAGGAATACATCCCTTTTTTTCCTGTTTCATCCATTGAGCTGGGACATCTCATCTTATCTTCTGACCTTGGACTCTCATATCTACCGTTGGCTCACCTGGTTCTCAGGCCTTCTGATCCAGACTGAATTTTGTCACTAGCTTTCCTGGGTCTCCAGCTTACAGAAGGTAGATCATGGGGTTTCTCAGCCTCCATAATCACATGAGCCAATTCCTCACAATAAATAAATAAGTAAACAAATAAATATTCTGTTGGTTCCGTTTCTCTGGAGGACCCTGACTAATACACTGATACAAGTCTTTTTCTGAACTAAAGTAAAAATGTTGCTGATCAAACTAACTAGCCAACCCAGGAAGATTTCCTGTCTTCCAGCTTGCCTCATGTAGTGGATATCAAAATCTCATCTTCATCAATGTTTCCCTCCCACCATACTATTTTTTTAAATCCTTAATTAATTTCTGTTTTAAAAGGACCATGTTTACAATTCTTCTGTATACAAATATATTTAAATGAAACCTGGCACTCAACCTATCTTTCTTTACATTTCAGTTGGTTCAATAGTTACCTAAACTTGACTACTGAAAGAGTAATGCTAGCAAGAATAGCCATCCCAAATATCTGGCCAACTGTTTAAAAAAAATTCCAAGTATCTCAAATCAATGATCTGTAATGAGATTCACTAACTAGGATTTCTGACAGTTTACAAAGAATAAAAAGTTTTCTTTTCTTGATAATTACACTGTGTCTGTATCATGGTGAAATGGGAGGGGTTTCAATGACTGAGTTTTGTAAAACACAAAAGGAATAAAAAAAAAAAAAAGACAAGTGAGCACAAGGAAACTAAGTAAGACTTAAACTTCCTTTATTTCAAAGAAGCAGAAGCACTGAGAAATGGAAGCTAAGGTCCATACTATCCAGAGAGGGCTTTCTCCTGACTCTGATCTTCTAAGTCAGTGTTAGCGTTTTGATACTGATGAAATCATTTAATTTCCAATACAGCCAGCTCTCAGTCATATGCTCTGAAACAGAAAGATCGAGGTGATATGAATAAGTCAGATATTAGTAAAATATTTTTTGAAGTACATGTTGGCTTTGGCAGGAACTCCGTGCTTTCGTGTAGCAGCATTATATTTCCTTTCTTCATCAAGTTTGGATTAGTTGAAATCAAAATTAGTTTCTGTTTCCTGAGCCACTGAAAGTGGGGACAGATGGATTAGAACATTCTTCTGGCTAAAATGATTGCAGCTTTACCAAGGGCAAGCCGCAAAGTGGAATCCCACACTCTGATAATCTGGAACTCAGTTTAACACACATTCTGCAAAGGAATCCAACATTCATGACTAAGAGAACCCAACTCAAAAGCAGTAGCATCACTTTCCTTTATTCCCACCTAGTGAAGACAAACTGGAGAGTGGCTAAGCTCCAAAACAGTGAGTTGTTAATCATCATGGTTTTCATGCCTCTTTTAGAGGAAATGAGATATAATCCAACGCCTGCAGAGGCCTTTTCAGGAAATTGCTCATCTGTCTAATTAAGCTCTTCTTTCTTCATAGGTCTATGGATACAGTCAGCAGACATATAGCTTCCAGAAAACCTTTGTGCCCTTTTTCTGTTGCTCATTGGAAATTTCTGATGTAATGGAATCTCCTTAAAATGGAGATATTTGGAGATTAAAATCTCCATTTTATGGTGATTCCATCACCTTGCATTAAGCGCTGGCTAAACGTCATGGACACTTTATTAACAAGTGTCATTTCCTATAGGGAAGCACTTTTGAAAGAGTGCAAATTAGAAAGCCTAAGAGACTACACACATGGTTTTATACCTTGTCACTAGCATAGAGCATCTAACTGCTCACTGGCGCCAAGTTTATAAGTGCTCAGGCAAGAATGTTCCAGCTTGTTTATTTGTTTTTTTCAGTAAAATAGTCATTGTACTTTGGCCTCTGCCCCTTTCATAATACACCACAGATGACCTGTCCTCTGTCCTACCTGCCACCAGTTAACCTTGTTTCATTCCCTGTCCTTGCAAAGTTAGTACAACCCACTGCACTTCCACTGTAACCATTTACCATGTCTGTCCTTTCTAAGCCAGGTTCTCAATTTCTAACTTAATTAAAGAGCAATGTGGCAGACATTTATGGAGTCCTATGTCAGATCCTGGGCACATGAAACAGAGTAAGATGGGAGTTTTGCCCTCAAGAAGTTTGCAGTTTAGCAGGAAGAAAAATACAGAATTGATAAAAACTTCCACATCCAACTATAAGAGGAGCAAAAAGAAAAAAAGTCATCTAAACAGCATGTTAAAGAAGCAAAAAGGAAGAGGCAAACAAGTCATCATTACTCTCCCTACCTAGGAAAAAAAATTTATCACTTTTAAGTGCTTTTATATTTTGCAAATAATACTATTCAAATATGTGGTCATACATATGTAGTTAAAGGAGGGTGGATAGCAAGTGTGTTCATCCTCTCCCATATCTAAGTACTTTAGAAAGGGAAAATCGATTCTTATTTATTAAGTTATACCAACACGGAATATAACAGATAAATGAGGTTAAAAGAAACAAAGAGCGCAGTATTGAAGTCTATTGAAGCTAATGAGCCTCCCCCAGTTCCCTGCACCTCGAAAAGCACACTATAGCAATGATAGGACAGGCCTGGAACCTCAGTCTCATTCAGTTTTACCATCCCCTTGGCCCACCTTGAATCAAAACTACTCAAATTCTTAGATCTGTTGAAAGGCATCACAATAGAAATAATTATGGGCCTTCAAGCAGGTCTCTAGATTTGAGATTTAACATTCCAGTAGTTCTGGAATGCATTCATCTCTATTCATGCACACCAAAAGAGTTAGAAGAGGATTTAGTTCATCTCTGTGCAACCTGAGCCTGAAGGCTCCTAACATCTGCTGTATTTATAGGTTGAGAGCAGATCCAGGCAAGGTCAGTTCCACTCCATTCAACAATTATTTGAGCCCAGGGAGTCCTTATTATTTAAACATGCATTATACCCCATCCCACAATTACATGGTTGCTTAGGGAAGCAAAGAAGCACCAGAACACAAAAATATTCGTAAAGGGGCTGATTGACCTCTTGAAATGCTAGTCACCACTTATCCCACTCTACTTAACCCCTAGCTTGTATCTCCAACCATCATATCAATACCAACTCTGATGGTGTAGATGTTATAGACATTTAATCAAACAACGCAAATGCAATGCAATAGATTGCCAAGCAAAATGACAAACATTGCAAAAGTTGTAGGATTTCATAAGATTGATGAAAGTTACGTCGGAAAATTCTTGGATCACACACACTCACACAAAAGAATTGGCAATGGTGGATCTATTAAAAATTAATGAAGAGGAAATCAACAAGGATACTGATATGATAGGCATGGAAAAAAAGAAAAAAAGAATGATTTGATAAAAAGAATTAAGAGAGCACTTTAGGAAAATTGGTAAAGCCATCACTTAAGGCAAAAACTCCATTGAGATAACATTGCAAAAGGCATATATACATTAAGTGAAGATTTCAATATTGCTACCATACAATTTTATTAGAAAAGTTAGGCCAAAAAGAATTATCAGTATTTCATTCATCTTTGTTTTCTTAATGTGCTAAATATAATTTAACTTACATTTATTTAAATGTAAGTAAGAATAAACAAATTATCACCATGACATTTAATTTCCTTTTGAAGATACAGACCCAATTCATGGTTCTTTTAATTATGAAAAAAAAAAATTAAGTGTAAGTAGATTCATTTTTAGGAGCATTTTATATTTTTATATATATATATATATATATATATATATATATATATATATATATATTCATTCCTTGGATGTCCACTCCTTGGCTAATGAAGACCCAGTCACTGTTCCAGCCATGATCTTTACCCTAAAGAAGCTTCTAAAATCCCATGAGGCTGCATCACCTGTCAAGTCACAAGTAAGCACTATAGCATCAACCTGTGCAGAGGGATTCACCTGAATGTTGCACACACATTCCCATGGTCAGTTAACTTAGTGCCGATGGGAGGGCTTTGCTCCTTATTTTAACCTAAGCATTTTCTTTGATTAAAAGGAAGGACCTAGCACCCTAAATTCATTTTCCCAGGACTAATAAAAGAACATTCATCAAAGAAAAAGGTCTCCAAGTGTTCAATTCTAGGTTATTTACCTTAGGTGCCTAATGATGCTTAGTTGAAGAGGTCAGGAGCAATGCTATGAAGCACATATAAAGATTAGAAGATCCAGCATATGTAAATTATATAGTAATTGTTTCATCAAAAAAAAAAAAAAAAAGATTAGAAGATCCTGTCCTGAGAGAAAATATAGCCTCTTCCACCCCAAAAGTCCTGATCCTCTGACCATCGCAAATTTGCTGGAGCTCTATTGGAAAAGCACTGCTCTCTCTCTACCATAAGCTACAAAGCCCTCAATGGGAAACAATTTTATAACATCCCTCTCCTTCTGAGGAGGTAACCTTGTACAATATAAGAAGCCCAGATGTTTTGGAGTCAGACAAGCTGAACTTTAAATTCCACATTTGTATATACGAGCTGTATAATATGGACAAGTTTCCTATCTTTTCAAAGCCTCAGTTTCAACCTCTCTGCTATAAAAGTAATAAAATCTACTTCATGGAGTTGCCAAGAGACTGCAAATGACACAATGATGCTGAATGCCCAGTTATGCTTTATAGTAGGCACACTTTCAAAAAAATGTTGGTTCCCACCACTTCCCCCATGACAAGGAAGATCACGGGGAAGTATAACCCCGCTGGCACCTGGTGGGAAATGAGGAACTGAAAGGCGATAGAGGGAGTGTAAGAGGAAATGGAGAGGGTGACACACACCGACTTCACCAGCACCACCCCAACTCTTCCCACCTCACCCCAGCCTGGTCCTAATCTCACATGGAAATGAGGGATAAGACACCTGTGTGTCAGACAGAAAGTACAAATTCAGTGCATCTGACTCAGAAACTGCGCCAAGCTGCCCAGAGCAGGTAATAAATATAATCACCCTGATCTAAGTCAGAGGCCTCAGGGTTCAGTCACTCCCAGCTGAGAGGTTTTCCTGTCATTGGAAGGAAACCCACTCTGGCCAACATGTGACAGTTGCTAATCGTTTTCTAATCTCAGTGTCAAACATGATCTTTTCATGAATGTGGTTTTCTTGGTTTGGTTTTGTTTTTTAAGATAGCTTATGAAAGGAGATCTCTTCTAGCCCTTGGAAAAATAGAGATATTCAACAAAAACTGGTGCATGTTAGTCTTCATCTTCAAGATCTGAGCACTTTCATCTATAATGAGTCAACAAATATTTACTAAGCCCTGAGAATATTTGCTGTGTCAGGTATTGTGAGTGATAGAGAAGGGGTGAAAGGTGTGGATTTCGCTCTCAAGGAACTTGCAACCAGCTAAGGCACACGAGACCTACCCCCACCCAAACCCCCGTGAAATAACTGGCCAATGGGACAAAACAAAAATATCTATCCTCAAGTGACAGTATACGAGAGTGTCTGCTGCCCCAGAGAGTTGTCATGAAGCTCAAATACAGTGATGCACAAAAGCTCCTAGCAGGAACATGTGTGTTTAACACTTTAATTTTTCCCTACCCCTAGAAGAAAATCTAGGAGAGAATAATGTCAAAGCCAAGGCAGCAGGGGGTCACAAGGAGGAGGTTATCAACAGCAAATGCTGCTGAGAGATTTTGACAAAAAGGAAGTCACAACTGACCCTTTAGAGGACTGTTTTTAGAGTGTGATGAAGATCAAAGTCAGTTAATTGCAAACCGTTAGGAAAAGAAGGCGTATCTCAAAAGTGTAGCCAACAGGCATAAACTACACCTTTGAGAGGCTTGAGTGGGAAAAGGAAGAGAGAAAAACCATAAGATCTAGTGATGGGCATTCTGTTTCTTTTTTACAACACAAAGCTCTGTTTAAAAGGTTACTCTACAAAAAGGGAAAAAACTAAAAGATTCTAGAATCTTCCCCAGCTCTAATAGAAAGCCAACAAGACAACCACGTGGTCTTGTGCCTCCAAAGAACTCAAAGTAGGTAGACTCAATTTCTTTTTTTTTCTTTTTAATCAAAACATTCTAAAATAAACATAAAACAACTTTTCCAAATTTTTTCCAAAAATTAAATAATCTTGTTCGTTTCATCAGCATTCTGCAAAGCAAAGCAAAAGAAGGTAAAGGTTGGGAATTCCCTGGTGGTCCAGTGGTTAGGACTCCACACTTTCACTGCCGAGGGCCCTGGTTCAAGCCCTAATTGGGGAACTAAGATCCCACAAGCTGCGTGGCCAAAAAAAAAAAAAAAAAAAAAGATAGAGGTTAATTAGTTTTAACTGCAAGAAAGTTTAATGAACTTTTGCCTAGAATCTTGCTAATCTCTGTTAAAATGTTTAAGAGTTAGTGTATACTTCAAGTCAATAAACATTGACGTATTATACTGGCTTTTTATATCTCTCATATCACTGAGTAAATGTTATAGGAAATATAAAGATGCTCATAACAAGCCTTTTGCCCTCTGGAGACTTCAACTCAATAGAGACAACAGAAAAGGTATAAGTAACTTGTGTAAAAAGGACACTGTGACCAATTTAATAAAGGGCTAAAGATATTAGGAGGAAAAAAGAGAAAAAGGTGAAAGTTGGACTGGGAGAGCTGAGTTTCTTTGGTAGAAAAATGAATTTAAGTTGGATTTTAAAGAAAGCATAGGAATTTGAAGGCAGATATGACAAGGACAAAGAAGGGGGAGGAGGGTGTAGAGTTCCACTGGAATCCAGGCAGGAAGAAGGAATGAACAAAACCAAGGACAGTCATAAACAAAAGACCATACATAACAGCCTAAAGAGACAGGAGAAATATCCACTGTACCAGAAGGGACTCGACTAAATCCAAGCCTCTAGATGGAAGATCCATACCTCCAGGCCTTTCTGTCCAATTCATTATTGTGTTATTACTCATGGCACTATTTCCTAACTTCAATATTTCAGCTCTAGGGTCTATTTTTTTCCCATTGTATTCATACAGCAGAAAGAGGAAATAACTCATCCAGCGGTGGGGATTTCTTAGTAGGGTTTTGAAGAGAGATGCTGAGGGTGGCTGACTCTGCAAAAATGTTTCCTTTTTCTCTTGCTGTTTGTCAGATATTACTGTTGGGCAACCCTGGTGAGTGTCATCAACATGCAATCTCATCTGATTTATCTTCCTTTACTCACTCAAACTCAGCCCTTTGCCTCTTCTTTTTTTTTTTTTTTCCTAGCTCATTTAGAGTTTCACAACCTCTTACCTTTAATTGCTGAGTAAGTACAAAACATTTGTGTATCTGGCATCAGATATGACAATCTCCAAGAAAAATGACTCACAGTCACAGAGATGGCCGTGGCTACCTATTATGCCTTAATATTTTGCTTTGCCATTATTTCATTTTAAAAGTTCAATTCTATTTTTCTCACAGATTCACTTTCAAAATAATAAATTTTCGTGGCTATCTTTTCCTCCAAGTCCCTCCCTTTCGAAATGTGCATGACTGAAGTAAACCGTATGTGCTCCACAGAACTAGTGTCAGTCTCCCCAGAGACCCATAAAAAAATTTCACACCAATAAACTGTTGATGTGAATACAGGCAATGGAATATTTGGGTCTAATGGAATCGAAAAGGGGCTTTCAATCACAGAGACAGAGGAAATTAAATTCATTTGTAGGTCAAAAGCTTTACAAGTGTCCTAGAGGTAGGGTCACCATGGTTACTGGCTCCACCCAGCTAACACAGATATGGAGTCTTTACAGTTTATCCCCAAGTCGACCTAACTTTCCTTGGATCAGCCAAGAAAACTTTGTTTCCTCCTTTCCCAATTTCTCTCCTCTGCCTCCATCTCAACAGGAAGAAAAATAGTTTGGGTTTTGACC
This sequence comes from Delphinapterus leucas, assembly GCF_059928025.1. Classification (NCBI taxonomy): domain Eukaryota; kingdom Metazoa; phylum Chordata; class Mammalia; order Artiodactyla; family Monodontidae; genus Delphinapterus; species Delphinapterus leucas. Next base: position 71,792,867 of record NC_143139.1, read on the forward strand.
GAGGTTTCTGGAGCAGAATTCCAGATCTAACTGTTAAATAAATATATACAGTTTGAGTGTAAAGAAAGAGATGACTGTGCTACAATGCCTAACTAAGGCAGGTAAGGAAAAGCAGGTAGTGTGTTGATGCTTTCAACAGTCTGTAGCTTTTATAGACCCTGCCACTCCACACCTGTGCCTGGACTCATAAACTTGGGGGCAACAAGCATTTTTAAAGCATTCAGTTAAACTAGGAAGGACTGTAAATGCATGAAAAGGTTTCTAGGACCTGCCTCATGTCCCTGAATGCAAGCTCTACTCTACCTATTATCTTTTTATATAAATATCTTCTCCTGCCCACAAATCCTGAAAGGGTCAAATCCTGGGAAGTCACTTGTTGTCTCTGTCAACACACAAAGGAAGCACCTGCTATAAGATGTTTCCTGCCCGCCCGTGGCAGTCTTTGCTTCCAGGTTTGCTGCTATATGCACAAAGCTTTCAATAGCACCTGGAACTTAGTAGGAATTCACTAAATATTTGCTGAATATTGAATGAATTAACAAATCAAAAGGTCTCATTGTTGGTAAAGTGTCCTCTTAACTGACTACCTTGCTACAAATCAGTCTTGCTGTTACCACCAGCCTCTATACTTTGAATCTTTGCCATTTGTTTCATTTTAGGCTCCCGTATATTTCCAGCCTTTGGAGTTTTATAGCCTGGATTTGGCCCACAGGCATCAACCAGACCAGCAATTTTTATGGTTGTCTTGGGATTAGACCATTCATTACCATGGCTTCAACACTTCACTACCTGGCTTATCTTGGCTTTCACAGTCCTAAATTCCAGAGCTACATTGATAGAAATCCATACATAGCGCAATGATTTAAAAGAGTGAAAATGTGGAGGGTTACTAAATGTAATAGCCAGCCTCCAAGATGTTTTCCAGTGTCCTTTGCCTTTAGAGCTTGCTTCTAACAAATTGAACACTGTAGAAGTGATATATCGCTTTCAAGATTTAGTTGTAAAAGACTGCTGATTCCATCCTGTGATTCCTCCCTCTCTCTGTCTCTCGGTCTCTCTGTTTCTCTCTCACTGTTGGATCACCTGGGGTGATCTAGGGTAAGCCAGCTTCAGGTGGATCAGCCCCATGAAAAAGCCCATGTGGTGGGCTTCCCTGGTGGCACAGTGGTTGGGAGTCTGCCTGCCGATGCAGGGGACACGGGTTCGTGCCCCGGTCCGGGAGGATCCCACATGCCACAGAGCGGCTGGGCCTGTGGGCCATGGCCACTGAGCCTGGGCGTCCGGAGCCTGTGCTCCGCAAAGGGAGAGGCCACAACAGTGAGAGGCCCGCGTACCGCAAAAAAAAAAAAAAAAAAAAAAAGAATCATTATTGTTATTCTTTTTAGCTATCTATTATTACTAGAATTTTTAGAAGAGATGCTCAATAATCAATTACAATTCAAAGAAAACACATCCATGTTGTATATGACTGCCTTATCTCAAGTAAGTTTTTGTTTTTTTAAAATTTATTTATTTATTTTTGGGTGTGTTGGGTTTTTGTTTCTGTGCGAGGGCTTTCTCTAGTTGCGGCTAGTGGGGGCCAGTCTTCATCGCGGTGCGCGGGCCTCTCACTGTCGTGGCCTCTCTTGTTGCAGAGCACAGGCTCCAGATGCGCAGGCTCGGTAATTGTGGCTCACGGGCCTAGTTGCTCCGCGGCATGTGGGATCTTCCCAGACCAGGGCTGAAATCCGTGTCCCCTGCATTGGCAGGCAGATTCTCAACCACTGCGCCACCAGGGAAGCCCTCAAATAAGTTTTTAAATATAGGGTTTACCAGAAGTTAGACCAGTTCCACAAAACAATGTTCCAGATATACAAACAGAAATGACCACGTCTGGCAGTTGAACATGTCTAGGAATTCTTTTGGAGAAATTAAATGTTTGGGGTTTACGATAGTTGTGGTTATCATGGATGTCATGTACATCGATAGAGTTGCACTTTTTGAGATCTTACAGCCACTGAAAACAAGCCCATCTTTTAAATTATAAAATATTTAGCATAATGCAGTTGCATGAAGGCCTCGGTTTCATGCCTTTCTGAGCACTAAAAGGAATTCTCTTCAGTCTTCTTCCAAAGCTTTCTTTCCAGCAAGGTTTCATCCATTCTACAGAAACTACTCATTCTATAGAAACTTCCCTCAGATGGAGGGAAAGGGCTAACACATTACACTTCTTAATTCTTACCCACATTTCAGCAACTTTTCATCTTCTCTTTGTCTGGTCACCTGAAGGCATACAGAAAACAACACAATCTGGTCATTTGACAAAACTAGCCACCTACAGTGAATGAGTGTGTGGACTTTTATCATATATAAAATACCTTTAAGTAGCTAAACTAAGCATGGACACAATAAAAGAGGAAGATTATAAAGGAATATACGAAACGTAAAATTAAACGTTGTGGAAATGTCAGGGATGGAGAGATGGTCCAACTGGGTAGATATAGGAAAGTTTAATGCAAGGATGTGGCACTTGACCTTAGCCATGAACAGTCAGGAGGCTGTGATGATTGAGGGAAAGGGTATACCAGTCATCAAGATCAGCAATATGAATTCTCAGTTTTGCAGAGAATCAGAAGCAACACACCTGCCCCTATTTGTAGCAAAGTTAGCAGTTACAGATCTTAATGACCACATGGAGTAATGGGAAGAGCACAAGCTTTGGACATAAAAAGACAAGGGGACTGAGTACTGAGGTCCAGTCACCACATGGTCACTTACAATTTTATTACCTTAGAGATATCACTTAACCTTCCTGAGCTTCACTTTAACATTCTATAAACATCCAGAGCAAGAAAAACAAGTTGGCAGAGTTGTTTGTATTTGTAAGCAAGAAGCATATCTCCTGAGAGAATGTTACATTTGAATTAAATGTTAATTATAAAGTTTCTCCATAGCAAAGATACGACAGACCTAAGTACTTCCTTATATGTAGATAAATTTCTTCTTCTAAGATTACTCTGCATTTAACTTCTAAATTCTCTTTCTAAAATTAACTCTGGGATCTGGAGACTAGAATAATAGAAATCTCACATGACATTTTTCCAGGAGCAAGCTACTGAAAAACTGCTAAATATAGAATATACAAAGAGGAGGAATATGGAAAATTATGGACATATAGGAAATTACAGCCATAAAATTTCAATGTCACATTGCAAAATGCCAGATGCTGGAATTTCCTATAAAGCTTAATTGTATTTGTTTCAAGGAGAAATACCTTGGAAAGCTGGATTTTAGAAGTTCCTTATATTTTAGCCTACTATTTCCAATTATGCTGGAACTTCACTATCCATCCTGGATACACTGGAGATGTATCATTATCTAAACAATCATTTCCATTTCACAGAAATCCCAGGACTGTTTTTTCTAACAATTGAGTCATAACACTGCTGTTCCCATGGTTACCAGGAGTTCCAATTTCAGTTCCTCAATATGCATTTTATCATGTAAGATTGTACAATCCTTCAGTATAGGCCATACTTTGTTCCACATGCTCTATTATTTTCTCCAAGTTTCTCACACCCAATCCCCATTTAAGCTTCCTGTTTTGCTCATTTTTTGACTAAAGTTTATGTATCCAACCTGTATGGCGATCATCTTTCTAGCCAATAAATTCAAAACAATGGAGTGAATTTAAGGGACAGGAATTGGGAGAAGATTAGAAAAATCTGCTTCTCATCACTCTAGATTTTAGCCCTAGATTTTAGCGCCATAATTATGATGGTAAGGGAAAGAGCAACATAAATCCCAAACTACGGTGTCCTCAGTGATTCTGTGATTCCATTTTATCTGTTCGAATTTCTCAACTGCAAAGGAATTTAATGCTCACAGCTCTGAAAGGTACTTTCTCTGGATATTGGGGTCTTACACCAGAGTCCATAGAATGGGCTTCAGAGGTGCTCATCAAGTGCCTGAAATTACGGGGACGGGGCACATGCACATATCACTTCACGTGGCTGAAGGAATTCACTTTAATGAGGAAAAGGTCCGTAGCCTTTTAATCAGGTTCTTAGAAACATATGTACAGCAAAGATGTTTAAAGAACACTCCTCTTGGACAAGATCTCTGTTTTAGGAAAGAGCTCTGAAGGGACAAGTTGTTAATAAAAATAATTTTGGCAAAATAATCTTCAGTCGTTGAGAGGTTTTAAAATTTGATGTAAAATTTTTGGAAAACCAATATGGAAATGTGTACCAGGACCCATAAAGGTGTTCTTCATCTTCGATTCAGTTATTGCACTGCAAGGAATGTATTTTTTAGGAAAAATATCAAGAAAGGCAAAAAAGATAAAGAAATGTTTATTTTGATATTATGAATGGCAGGAAAAAATTAGAATCCAACATAGACTGATTGAATAAATAATGTGACATCAACAAAATGAAACATTACAAAGCCATAACTACAAATATCCTATAGGAAAATATAAAATATTTATGATAAAATATTAAATGAAATCACAAAGAAAATACAAGTATGTATAATATAAATAAAATTATGACAGTTTTCAAATTAGTTGTACTAAAGTAATGGAATTTTGTGTGATTTTGCTATTTTAAAATCCTCCCAAATTTTAATATCCTATTAAGTAAACATTGAATTAAAAATAAAACAGAATATGTATAGCTGATTCACTTTGTTGTAGAGCGGAAGCTAGCACACCATTGTAAGGCAATTATACCCCAATAAAGATGTTTAAAAAAAAAAAAAAAATAAGCCATAAGAATTCTTTGATAAAAAAAAATAAAAAATAAAAAATAAAAATAAAAATAAAACAGAGACTTCTGTTTAAACATGGCAATTTGAACATATATCTTGATCTTCATTCGTTTCCCACACTTGACAAAAATGACACTGAAGTTATGAAAAAAATATATAAATCTACAAGGAAAATGAGAACAGAGAAGGAACTGACAGCATCAAAATTTTGAAATCTATAAAGCCAACATATGAGGATGTCTAACTTATTAAAAAGGGGAAAAGTTAAACATACACCAACAATGTAGTAAGATTAGGAATAAGGTTATGTACATAAAAGAACCCTGGAATGTTTCAAAATTGAAGACATCTTTTACCTCTAAAAGAGAGGAAAAGATGTGGCTAACAGATTCATATTTGAAAGCAACGCTGGGATCAAAAGCCAAAAACAATTAGACCCACTCCTTGCCCAGATTCAACTCTCCCAGCCTACTCAGCCAGAGAACTTTCTCTTCCTCACCCAACAAAAAAATGCTCTTTGGAGGGGTTGAAACAGGAGGATCTTATATTGTGAACAGCTGAAGTCAAAAGTGATGTACTGAAAATAAAACATTGGAGTCACAATAGACATGCTGAATAGTGAGACCCCTCCCTTTATCCTCACTCAGCTCCCAGAATGCACCAGCAGCCAGGCTAGATCCCTGGGAAGGAAATTTCTCACACCAGCCTGTGAGAAAAGATCTACAGATACTGATGGTTGTGGATCTCCAAGTGAAACATCCCAATCCAATCATGCTGGAATAAAACCCATTGGTGTGCCCAGACAGCCTTTTAGTGCATCAAATTTAAGTATGAGTGGACACCCAGAGGACACAAGACATTTGAGGAAAACCTCAAACAAGAGGGACAACAATTAAACAGTGAAAGAAACTGGGAGGGATAAGACAGGGTAGAAACAAAAACGTTCTTCTCCAAATAAATTAATATTCCCAGAGAGATATAAGAGAAGATAATCCAGCTATGGAACAAAAGCCAAGATGTTATTTTTAACGGAACATTAAGAATACAAGAAAGTTCTTGAAATTAAAATGTGACATCAGAAATTTAAAATGCAATAGGAAGATGGAGAGCAAAGTGGAGATCACAATCTACAAAGTAAAACAAAAGACAAAGGAAAACAAGCCAGAATGTCCAACGTTTAACCAACAGAAGTTCTAGATAAAAAGAATAGAAAAAACGAAGAGCAAGATTTTGTCAAAGAAATAATTCAAGAAAAGTTTCCACGAACTGAACTTGAAAGTGCCCACCACACTCCTGATATAATGAATGAAGAAAATTACACATCAAGGTGTAAGATCATGAACTTTCAAAATACCAAGAATGAAAATATCTTAGATCTTCCCAGATCAGAAAGAAAAGTAGATCAGAAGCCAAGAATCAAAATTACATCATACTTGATTTTCCAATGGCAGTCCTGGTGGTGAAATAATGCTTTGAAAATTCTAAGGAAAATGACATCCAGTATTAAAGTCTGTATCTGGACAAATTATCCCTCAAGAATGGGAATAGACTAAAAATATTTCGGACAGGAAAAGCCTCAAAAAATGTGCTCCCATGCTCCTTTTCTCTGGAACTAGTAGAGAGGGTAAACCAAGAAAGAGGAACCAGGAGATGGGAACCAGAAAACAGAGTCTCTAACACAGGAGAGAGTTGAAGGGAATTTCCATCATGATGATGAAGGGAGATCCCAAAGAAACAACAGTGTAGTTAGACTAGAGAACATCAAGTCTACACATCCAGGAGGGATAACTCCAATACTTTTTTTTTTTTAATTGAAGTATAGTTTATTTACTATATTGTGTTAGTTTCAGGTGTACAGCAAAGTGACAATTTAAGAAATTATTTGATATGTTTGAGTGCATCAGAGGAGATTCTGGCAAAAAGTTTGGAGTTGAGCTGTGATAGGTACTTAGAAAATTAAACAAAAGAAAAAGAGCTAGATGAGGATACTCCAAGAAAAATAAAATTTATATAGGAAAGGAAATGAAATTAGAGTATACTATATAGTTCATCTATGAATAAAGTCTATATAGTTATATATACTGAATTTTGATTAATTAAACAGAATGATAAGATTATATCTGGAAAATAGGGAAGCATAAGTGTTTCAGTGAAGAGGAGGGAGAGGCACATATTACAAAATTAAATTCTTGGCTTCAGAGTAAGAAATTAATAGATAGTATCTAATATAGAAAACAAAAATGTCAGTGTAAGCATGTTATTTAGAAATGTGGGAAGCAAACACTAGAAGAAGCAAGTAGAAGAATTTAAAATAGAAATAAAAATTGAGGACAGAGAAGGGTTGGGAAAGTGACTGCTCTTTTTAAAAGTAAGTTTTATTAACTGTTTGCTTTTAAATCTATTTACATGTATAACTTGCACAGAATGAAAAAATAAAGTTAAAAGAAGAAAACAATTGTGAAAAAGTAAATCTGAGTGTTTTCCTAGACTCAGTTTTATAAAAGTTGAATACTCTAGCTGACATTCAAATTGCAGCTTCCATTAATACTATAAGATGAAACCAGAAAAAAAAAGAGAGGATAAAATTATTAAAAAAAAAAAGACTCAAAAGGAACGTTCTGGGACTAAAGAACATTGATATTTTGATTAAAAGGTACTACTAAGTGCCTTGGACATGAAGAAAAAACACTCCAACTTAGACTCAGCATTATAAAATTTTAGAACATAAAGAAAAATCCTAAAAGTTTCTAGACAGAGAAAAATACAAATGGGACTAGGACTGGTATCAGATTTCACATAATCAACTCTGACTTTATTTCCCTCATTCTGTTCTCCTTAGATCGGCTTTTATTTTCCTCCTAACATTGATATAAATATTAACTTTTATTTTCCTATTTAAATAATAAAAACATTGCAAAGTTATACATATAAATCTATTAAAAAGCCAACAGTTAATAAGAGACTTTAAAAAACAGCAGTCACAATAGATAAAAATGCCTTTAATGTTAGGGAAAACAATTTTAAGCCTATATAGTTCTATATCTAGCCAAATTAGTAGTCGGATATAATGGAGAATAAATGCATTTCAGATATACAAAGACTCAGAATGTTTATTTCCTACACATCCTCTCTTAGGAACTTACTTAAGGATGTTTTCCAGGAAAACAAGAGAGGAAAGAAAGGAGAGCTTCAAGCCAAGAAATGGGGGATCCATGCCCCCGCCAAAAAAAAACAGTCCCTGGACGAAAACTCCAGAGGTTCAAAGGAGCAATCAGCCCAGATTAAACATAGAGAAGACACCCAGGAAAAATAAGAGCGTCTTAAAATTGGCACTTTCCTTAGTAAGATGAAAGACCTTAATGATTTAATAAAGAGAGACAATGTAAATTAAAAACTAAGAAGAGAAAAAAAAAAAGCTCTATTTAAGAATGGATATTAGCATACCGTTCAATATGCTATGAATAGTTTTTAAAACTATAAAAATGTAAGTAGCATTTATTTAGACACAACCTATATACAGGAAGTGCTGACCTGCAAGAAGCTGAGGGGTCAGCAGACATTTAATACTGTCCAAAACATCCATAAGATACTTGGTCCATAGTATATTTGGTCCACAATACATTTGGTCCACACCAAAATGTCCCTGGAATTTGGTCTTGTCCAAAGCATCCATGAGCATATTTGGTCCATGCCAAATAGTTTTGGACAAAACCAAATATCAAGGACTTTTTGGCATGCACCAAATGTCTTATGGACATTTTGAACAGGATCAAATGTCTGAAATGGAAGCAGAGGCCTGAGGCTAAGTTAAAAACAGCCAGTTGAAGAGCCTTGCCTAAACCAGCAGAAATGGAGTTGAGTTTCCCAGCAGTAGGTCACTGAAGAAACCAATCAAAGAGACTCACAAGAGAAATATTATTTCTAAAATACTTTTCATATAATATTTCTCTTAGCTTTTTTTATGTGCCAAGCACTGTTCTGAACATATTACATATATGCATTAATTTAATCTTCACAACAACCCAGTGGGAGAGTCTGTTATTATCCCCACATTACAGATTGTAAAACTAAAGGACAGAGGGATTAAATAACTTGGCCAAGGACATACAGTTAGCAGCTAGTATAGCTGTGATTTGAATCCAGGGACTGGTGCCACGTTCTTGCCTTTTAATGATCACATTAAAGGGTCCCCTTAAAAAGTAGACAATTGTTTATCAACCATACAAAGGCCTCACTGCCAGGTTAGAACTATCCCAGCCACCAAAATTCTTGTGAAGTTCCACTTACTTTCTATACTTTTTCCATACAATGAAAACAGACCTAGGATAGCCTGCTAGAAAATGAAAGTGGTCCAGATGCCCAATCAGCCCCAGCTAATAGCCAACCAACTGACAGAGGTGAGCACATTTAACAGAGACCAGAATAATTATCCATATTAAATGACTGGCCCATGAACTCAAGAGTTAAATAAATGTTTATTGTTTCAAGCCACTGATTAGGTAACTCATAGCAACAGATAATTGATACTCTCAAGATTTCCTTCTGTAGTAAGGAAGTAATCAAGGACTCAGTTAATGAGTAGGAGTGATAGTAGAGAGGAGGTGTCCAGACAGTGGCCACCAATGGTACCTAAGAGCCGGGCTGTGTGGCCCGGAACCTAACAGGTACTGGTCTGTGGCCCGGGGGTTGGGGACCCCTGCTCTAGAGAACGTAAGTCACAGCAACATAGTTGCTGTAGTTGAAGCTCAGATTTGGTGTTGATATTCTCAGTAGCAAAAGCAAAAAAAAGGACACAGTCAAGTGATAGTTTTAATTATCATAAAAATCAATTAGGCGGGAAAAGAAACAAATCATTACCTAGATATTAGCTCTGGAAGAAATACTTTAAATAGAATACTGATTAATCATATGAATAATATTCCTGTGTAGCATCCCCAGAGCAAATGTAATAAAAAAATTTCATGAGGTTATTTCTCAACTTCTGCCCCCGTGAAAGCCCAGAGCTAAACACAACAAGGTATTCACAAGGTAATGGCAAAGGCAATTCATTAAAAATTCATACAAAGACAATGTGGTTCAAGGAAATATTTCTCTATCCTTCAGGCCAGAGGTGAGCAAACTATGGGTCCAAGACTAAATTCAGCCCATTGACTATTCTTGTAAATAAAGCTTTATTGGAACACAGACATGGCCATTCATTTTCTTAGTGTCTATGGCTGCTTTAATGCTACAATAGAGTTGAGAAGTTGCTACAGATGGTACGGCCCACAGGGCCTAAAATATTTACTATCATAAAAAGTCTATTGACCTCTGCTTTAAACGAAATCTCCATTATTATCACTTTTATCCATGGAGCTTTTGATAAGAGTTAGAAAACGAATTGTTGATTTGAGTTGGATTCATACACTAGGCAGTACCATATGAAACCACTAATTTTCGATCTTTTTGATCTATAAAACATCAATTTTTTATAGGTGTTCAATCTAACACTTTAGGAAAAAAGATTAAAATCTTGTTACAAAAATGAAAGAGCTAAACAAGTCTTTTACTTGGACGGGTAATAACTCTTGCATAGAGGAGTAGGATATGAAATATTGTTAAGCAAAGCCAGGCTATTTCTGAAGAAGGAATTTTAATCTCCCCACAACATAAAAGCAGACCTAACAATATTTTAGTTTTAGAATACTACCATTCCAAGTGAAAGAAGGAGAAAATGCCAACCATCCCAATTAAAAGCCCAATTTAATGACAAACTCAGCAATGATGGCTACCCATTTTGACATGATGGTTTCTACTGAATAGCTGCCTGTATTTATAATACGTGAAATAGTCACACAAAAGACTTACCATTGTATCCATGGAATTATACCAGTGCTGGGGACATAGTATATAGTCAATATACATCCCTTTAATTAAAATTTTTTCATGAAATTTAAACAAAGATGTAAACTCATCTACACACTGAAATGATGCAGTTGAAGGCATCAACAGAGTACTTCACACCAAGTAAATTATCAGTAAAAGACGTTTACATGAGAATAAGTTCATACATTTTTTTAATGTATAATCAATATATTATTAATATCCTACGATGTGCATGCTGTGCTGGTGGCTATAGAAAAATGTATGGCTCAGTTCCTTTAGACAAGAAACTTTAAATCTAGCTGGTGAAACACATGTTTAAAAGATAGAATGAGAGCCCACAAGGCGTGTTTTAATAAAGTGCTAAAAGAAAAAAGCCGACAGTTAAGTGAACTATTACCATATTGTGTTGAATTCATTCCTCATGAAAATCAAACAGGAAAGAAGTCAAGTGACCCAGAATTCAGTCCCAGCTGTGACGTTTCCCAGCTAGAGTGTAAATGGTTTCATTTAACAGTGTTAAGCTTGTTTATTTTGCTGGATCGCACACACTTCAGTTCTAGAGAAGCCTGAAATAGTTATTACATCACCACTAAAAGACTAGATTTCTGTGGAAGAGCTTCTGTGAAAAATGCTTAACAGGTAATAGACTCAGTTTGCATTTTCAAGGTTTTTGAAACATTTAAAATAGCATAATATTTAAAACACTCCAAGGAGTTATATGCCAGATGTTAACACATTGGAAACCACCAATACATGAACTCCTCCTTCCGGTTTGACTCATTTTCGAATGGGCCTCAGAATAAAGGCTTCTTCTACAAGAATATCCTGACATTACAAGGTGAGCTGCTAAAAACCTCCCATTTGCAACTACTTTTTGGTGTAAATCAGGATTTTTTGATAGCGTGCAAACATATAAAAATACTAAGTTAAATGAGATGGTAAGGATTACATGAAATCACAAGTGTCACACAGTAGCTGTGATTCCAAGTGTTTGTATTAATCAAAACAACTCCATGAGTTTCATTTATTCACTATATAAAGAGTAAACATGTTCGGTTTGAACTTACAAAGTTATTTTTACTAATAAAATACCATCTGTTTTTATATAGTAGAGTTCCATTTAAGATTTTATTTAAAAGGAATTCTTTCTGCTAAAAAAAATATCCATTAGAAGAGATGATCTGAGAAGTCTTTTCCATATCAAATAGTGTATGGTTCTTAGAGCAAAGCTCTATTTTACAACAGAAACATAAAGCAATTACCTTGTGTCCTAAGAGTTTATAATATCACACACTATATACATCATATGTAAGGCAACTGCCAGAATCTGCTTACTAGTTATAAAATATTTGCTCTTCCCACTTGCTTTTGCACAACACCTGTAATTTAACCAGGGTGTTTTGGGGTGTGCCCGCATTTCCCTGTCAACATTACAGTTTTGGGCAAATGCCAACCTGTAAGAGATTTTCATCTTGAGACTGTTTCCCTTCTTGCAACATTGGTTGTACTTTTGCCAAAAACATCAACCTACTGAAGGAACATCCCCTTTTACTCACTCCCATCCATTTCTGGACTCAAATGATAAACATTTAGTATTGATACTTACATCTGAATTTAACTTTTTCTGTCCTTTTCCTTAGTAACTCCCCTAAAACAATCCTCACCAACCTCATAGGTCATTTTTTTTCATGTGTTCTTAATACCTTAAGTATTAAGTTACTCTCTATTTTTTTATAATCAATATTTTTTGAAGTGTAGTTGATTTACAATATTGTGTTAATTTCTGCTGTACAGCAAAGTGATTCAGTTTTACATTATACATTCTTTTCTAATATTCTTTTCCATTATGGTTTATCATAGGATATTGAATATAGTTCTTTGTGCTACACAGTAGGACCTTGTTTATCCATTCTATATATAAAAACTTACATCTGCTAACCCCAACCTCCCATTCCATCCCTCCCCCAACCCCTTCCCCCTTGGCAGCCACCAGTCTGTTCTTTATATCTGTGAGTCTGTTTCTGTTTTCATAGATAGGTTCATTTGTGTCGTATTTTAGAGTCCACGTATAAGCGATATCATATGATATTTGTCTTTCTCTTTCTGACTTACTTCACTTAGTACAATAATCTCTAGTTGCAAGTTACTCCCTATTTTTAATTTTTACTTTTGTTTTTTTCTGTAGGAAAGATTTTCATAACATTTGGAACTTCCAAAATATCTGTTCCATCATCCTGAGAGAACTCAGTCTCTAATTCTACACAGGAGTAGAAAAGTCATTCTGTCATTTCTACCCATTGTGGTATTTTAGGATGCTAACTTCCTTTGTACCAACAAAGAGCTTTGTCCTTGCTTACAAAGTGTCCATTACTTCTTAACAGAGATCAAACCCTGGAGCCCATTTCCTAGGGAGATGAAATGCTAGGGGAGATAATTCTGATGACCAAACAATGACTCAGTGTATTAAAAAGGCAAACCTAAGCTAAAACAATGCTGTGGAAGATAGGCATGGTTTCCTGAAAGAAGTTTACGGACAAGAAAACTTTATTTATCTAGATCTAAGTCTGTATTCTGTTAGACAGATGTTTTCTTCCATTGCTACTGCATTTTTAATATCAGAGCAAACTACAATTGCTCAAATTGCTCAAAGATGTTAAATATTTATACTTTCTCAGAAGTCCTAAGAGGAAAATGCAGCTAATAGGAACAGTCTGCTAGAGTGGTCAGCAGGCCTGGTTTGGACTATGGCAGATGATGTTATTAAATCTGGTGAGTTATTAAGACTTGGATGTTTCAAGGAATGGAAATATTTGATAGCTAAGTTCTGTCACATTCAATAATTAGCTGTATAGTATTGAGGATAAAACACTGTGCATACTTTTAGAAAAAATTATCCTGTGTCTGTTCACCTGGTACGCTCAGGTTCATTGCATAGATGAGCACAAATTAGAAGCAAGTTTACCTTTAAATGTGTAAAATATAATAGTGAATGGGATAACAAGTCCTAAGGCAAGAATAAAATCAAAACTCTTTCCTGTGGCCTCCAACACACTTCCGCACACTTGTGACCTTTCCTCCCTCGCTCATTCCACACAAGCCACTCTGGACTTCCTTTTCTTCAACATACCTGGCTTTGTGCCTGCTTAGAGACTCTCTACCTACCATTCCTTCTTTGGAAATGGTTTTCCCCAGTTCTTCATAAGACTTAACCACAACAGCAGGGACTTTTTAAAGTGGGGAGTTGGGAGCGGGAATCCCAGGACACAGGGAATTAATGTATGTAAATGACTAGAATTTAATTAAGTGCTCAGTCACTAGAGATCCTTATTGTTTGGGCTGTCGTTGCTACCCTTCTGTTCTCAGCTCAAGGATTACTTCCCCCACACAGACAGGTTTCCTCTGAACGTTGAATGTACAGTTTCTCCTTCCTCCCTTCTCCAAATGATCACTCTCTGTCACATCACCCTTTTATTTTCCTCCATGCACATGAGGGTTGCCTAATGAGTAGCATTTTACAGAAAAGCTAAACTCGGAATGGATGGCTTTGTTTTTAATAGACAGAAAAGCTTTCTCTAGTTTCTACAGGTAGAAAATATATTAAACCTGTCACAGTGATAGGAACGAAAAGTCAGCACTTATTTTAAAATAAGTGGAAAGACAGTGTAAGTGGTATTAGAGCCCTGTGGTTTGTTGTTTATGGGAAAAGAGGCCAGTGTAAGGAAATCATCTATAACGTGCTCTTCTCCTTTGGGCATGTCAAGGCGGTACTGTCCCCTGGAGGTAGTGACTAAGAAGGTACTAGGAAGAGTCGTAATTCTTATTTTCAAATCTAAGATACTTACATTGAGCAATGTATACTAAATTTGTGTGGGAAGGATGTATGGAGAAGAAGGGAGTCTTGGGAGTGACAGTCCAGTCTCCTCTCAGAGACCATTATTCTTCTCTATCCTGCCTTGAAATTTATAAAATTACTACTTTATGAAAATCATCACCAAAAAATATACTAGTGGAAAACATAAGTCTGTTTGAGAATATGTTAGTTAAACTCTTGCACAATAGATGTAGTGAATCATTAAACATAATGTTTATCCCTTTGGAAAATTGTCCTCCTTGGAGACAAACCAGGAGGACAATGTGCCTTGGTGCCCCTATGAGAACAGTCCTTAGGTGGCATCGCTGATTGCTCTGACCACTCCACCCCCAGCATGGACACCCTGATATTCTGATATTCGTTCTTCCCTTCCCTCTCTCAGGTCATCCTTTTACTCTTTCTTTCTCATCTTCAGACCAAATGAGAGAGAAAAGAAAACATCACCAGTGTAAGATGGAATTGGGTCAGGATATTTTGGAAGAATCTATTCTTTCTTCCTCTTCTCACACTTTAATCTTCAGTCTAAAATCACTCTGTCAGAGAGGTCAAGAGTCCAGATGTCTTGATTTCTCTGACAGTGATGTTTCCACCAAACACTTTCCCGGTGGCTCTTCACCATAACACAGCTCCAGTCACCTAAGGCAACCCAGCACTCTCATTGCACAATCATCTGTTTTACAAACAAGAAAGCTGAAGCCAAGAAACAGTGAACAACTCCTCAGGTTTATTTCAAATCAGTAAAGAAGATGATATCGAAAGTCATTGCTCATACCTTTCTTGACTCATGGATAAAGTGAGAAACAAGTTGCCTCATTTCACGCTTTGAAATAACCAAGTATTTATTCTCAAGTTTGCTCTTATAAGTATATATTCTCAAGAGCAACCTGACTCTTGCACAATCATCTGGAGTAGGAGAAAGGGAAAGTCCTGTGAGGGCGGGTGGGAGAGGGAAGGGTGGAGTGGGAGGGAGGCTAAACCCTGGAAGGATGCTTCATGGGCTATGAAGAAACAGTGGGTCCTTGGGCCAACTGGTCTGACTCAGCCCCAGGAAACAGATCATTATCATCAACTTTGTCTTTTAAAGGAAAGATTGGAGCCATAAATGAACATGCAAGTACTTGTTGGACAAGTGGAATAGATCTTCGTATTTATGTATAGGCATATGATTTATTGAGCACTTATCATGTGTAATACGTATACTAGGAGCTTTGAGTGTATTATCTCATTTAGTTCTTACAACAACCCTAGAATGAAGGTATCATTCTCTTTAAGACTAATGCAAATAAGGCTTGGAGAAATTATCTTGCCCAAGATCGCATAGTTATAACATGGAGAAGTCAAGCTGCTAATCCAGATCTTCCTGATTCTAAAAGCTTACACAAAGGTATTTAAGACTCCCTTAGGAAAAACAAATCTCTGTTTTCACAGTGAAAAGTCGTATGCCTGTATATACACCTGACTTTGACACTGCATGCTCCTCGGGAACATAGATATTGTTTGTTTGTTTTCATATCTATGTCTTCAAAGCAGCCTAGCCCAAATCCTGCCGTACATTAGGTGCTCAACAAATGTCTTTTATTTCTATATAGATGCTCACATTAGCAAGGAGCTAACTGTGATTAATAATAGCAGCAGGAGCTGATAGATAAGTGACAGCAGTAAGATCCCCTGCCCCCTCCCTCACTTAAGCATTTCCAAAGAGTGGTGGGCGAATGAAGCTGTAAGAGGCTACTGTGAGAGTGGTCCAAAATGAAGGAACAGTCAGAGAAAGAATCCGTCAAAGAGCAACAGGTTTAGCATGCCCTGTCCTACTTTCACCATTAACCATGTGGCATAGAAGGTGGAGAGTATGGGTTGTACTATTATGGGCATCATTTTAGAGAGGTGTTTTTGGCCCCTGAGGTTGCAGCACTTTTCATATCTTCCCTGGAAACACATTGTGTATGTATTTTCATAAGTTCTATCTCAGCCCCTCCCTCCCATCTTCACCATCACCATGTTCTTCCAAAGGCAACCAGCATCACTAATTCGTGTGAGGGGCAGTGAATTCAGAGACTTAGAAACAAATGCATTGAATGTTCTCCATCTCTCTTTATTAAAACTGTCTACTACAATAAATTACAGCCACCATAAGTCATTCTATAGTCCTTTATAAGCTGTCCCCATGAAGACAATTAAATTACAGAAATTAAATTACACATATGATCTGGGGTTTTTTCTCTATGAACAGAATTTGGGAGAGGAAATCACTACCTATAACATGTTCTTTTCAAACTTTCTCTCAGAATGATAGTATTTCCAATTAAGTAGTGAAAGATTCTTTACTGAGAACTTGCTGTGTACCAAACTCTGCTTAATGATACTGGGAATTCAAAGGAGTATAAGAAGAAGTCAGCTGCCACTGAGTTGAAAATCTAGATGTAGGAAAAAGAAGCATCATCTATCAAGGTAAGCAAGAGAACGGGCTGCATGTGCAAACTTCAGATAAGTAACATGCTGCAGAAATGAGAGGGGAGAGCCAGCTGATTTTTGCCTCAGGTGGTCAGAGATGTTTTCATGAAAACAAGATATGATCTAGAACTTGAAGGACTGGTTAACAGGAAAAAAATGGTAATTATGTATTAACTTCTCTTAACACATACTATGCTGTGTTTCTTCCCTTCTCCTGATGCTTTTCTCAAATCTCTGTTCCTCTCAGTTGCCCCCTGAAACCTAGAAGTCATCTATAACACTTCCTTCTCCTGACCTCCCCACATCTAATCCGTCAAGGAGTCTTGATGATTTCCGCCACAAATGAATCTCAAATGCAACCGCTTTTCTCTATTTCCACTGCTAACACCCTAGCCTGCAAGACCACTGTATTAGTCCCCTACCTGTCTTCAAGACTACTCTTACCTCTCTCCAAACACTTCTCATAGTAGCCACATAATCTTTTTTAAACTTAAATAGGTTATTTCTTGAATAAGATCATTCAGTGGCTCCTCATAGCCCTTAGAATAACATAAAATGTCCTTAATATGCTCCTTAAGGCTGTGCATGTTTCTGGTCCTCTTTGGCTTCTACAGCCTCATAATCTACTATACTCTCCTGGGAACAAACACCAACCCAACAGAACTCGATTGCTGCAAAACTCAGGAAGTATTTCCTGACCAAAGTGTTCTGGAATATTCTTCCCCTCGTAGAATGGAACAGAATGGATGACTTCTATCCAACCATTATATCTCAGTTTAAATACCCTTTCATAAGAAAAGTCTTCTTGTACGTCAATTTCAATTACCCTCTCCCCCTCAGTTCCTGAATATCTCTCAAATGTCCTATACTCTACAATTACATAGAATTGTCCCTTGGTATCCATGGGGGATTGGTTCCAGGATCTCCTGAGATACCAAAATCCAAGGATGCACAAGTCTCATAATAAATGGCATAGTATTTGCATACATCCTCCAGTATACTTTAAATCATCTCAAGATTACTTATAATACCTATTACAATGTAAATGCTATGTAAACAGTTGTAAATAAAATGTAAATACTATGTAAGTAGTTGCTGGTAGGTGACAAATTCACATTTTGCTTTTTAAAACTTTCTGGAATTTTTTTTCATATTTTTGATCTGCAGTTGGTTGAATCTGCAGATGCAGAACCTGTGGCTACAGAGGGCCAACTGTATTTAGTTTTATTAAAGACTGTTTCCCCATTAGTCGCTAGGTTAAATGATAGCAGGAACCATGTGTATTTTTTTCACCACTGTGTTCCTGGGTTCTTGCTCCCCACCAAAAATTAAATGAATAAATATGTTACTCAATTTCAATACTCCTGTTAGTTTCCATTCTCTGCCACCAACACTGATCCAGTTTGCTGTAAGTGACAAAGCAAATATCGTGCTTAAAAAAGTTCTACAAGTTTTCAGTATCCAGGGATTATGTATATTTCCATACTAGTCAGTGCCACAAGTTCTGCCCTCCCTTCCCTCTCAAATCTGAGGAGTTAAAAGAAAATTAAAATCCCATGCTTCATGTAGCTTAAAAAGCACTTTATTCCACACCTTTACTTATTCAATGTCTTTCTAGAAAAAAATTATTCTTTCTGGTTTTGCTTCTAAATTTTTTTCCAAACAAGCAAAGCCAAATCACAATGAGGAAATATCTGTTCTTTTAAGATGGATCTCCAGAAGAAAGAAGAATGAAACCCTTTAGAATCCTCAGATGGGAAGAGAAAGAAAAGAACCTTTTCTCTCTAGAATTAGGGGGAGAATGGAGGAAGCATAGCTCACTCTGGAGGCCAGACTGAACCGCAGGCAGGATTCCTATTCACAGGGCTTGAAACATAGGCTCTTCCCTCCCCTGGCCTAATTCAATATTTTATCAAAAACATTCATAGGTTACAACAATTCCATGGGGAAAAAAGCAAGAAAAACCTTGCACCCTCTCTAAAAATGTACCCCAGGTTTATTTTTTAATTAAAATAATAATAGTGAATTGAGTGCTTAAAATGAACTAGTCACTTTGCTAAGTGCTTAACATATATTAAAGCATTCAGTTCTTCCCCATAAACCCTAAGTACTAGTCATTACTCTCATGAGTCTGAGGAAATGAAGCCCAAAGAGGGTAAATAACTTGCAGCTCTATTTACAACAGGCAGGAGATGGAAACAACCTAAGTGTCCGTCATCAGATGAATGGATAAAGAAGATGTGGCACATATATACAATGGAATATTACTCAGCCATAAAAAGAAATGAAATTGAGTTATTTGTAGTAAGGTGGATGGACCTAGAGTCTGTCATACAGAGTGAAGTAAGTCAGAAAGAGAAAGACAAATACCGTATCCTAACACATATATATATGGAATCTAAGAAAAAAGAAATGTCATGAAGAACCTAGGGGTAAGATGGGAATAAAGACACAGACCTACTAGAGAATGGACTTGAGGATATGGTGAGAGGGAAGGGTAAGCTGTGACAAAGTGAGAGAATGGCATGGACATATATACACTACCAAACGTAAAACAGATAGCTAGTGGGAAGCAGCCGCATAGCACAGGGAGGTCAGCTCTGTGCTTTGTGACCACCTAGAGGGGTGGGATAGGGAGGGTGGGAGGGAGGGACACAAGAGGTAGGAGATATGGGAACATATGTATATGTATAACTGATTCACGTTGTTATAAAGCAGAAACTAACACACCATTGTAAAGCAATTTTCCTCCAATGAAGATGTAAAAATAATAATAATAACTTGCTTACCCTCACAAAGGTATCTAGCAATAAAGCCATTTTTCTGTGATAAAAATCTTGTACCATGTTGCCCTTGTTACCCACACCAGATATTTGCAAGAAGACTAACTGGGTAAATTTTGCAAATTTTCATTTATTCAACACTGTGCTGGACTTTGGAAGTTCAAGGATGAGTAAATCATTGCCCTTGCCTTCCTAGAGCATATATAGTCCAATAAGAAAACAAAGCAATAGGGCTTCCCTGGTGGCGCAGTGGTTGAGAGTCTGCCTGCCAATGCAGGGGACACGGGTTCGTGCCCCGGTCCGGGAGGATCCCACATGCTGCGGAGCGGCTGGGCCTGTGAGCCGTGGTCACTGAGGCTGCGCGTCCGGAGCCTGTGCTCTGCAACGGGAGAGGCCACAACAGTGAGAGGCCCGCGTACCGCAAAAAAAAAAAAAAAAAAAAAAGAAAAGAAAGCAATAAATAGCACAGCAGACTTACTCTGAATGGTATCAGAGCTCCAAGTAGGAGCTGGCTTTCAGTCTGGGGACATCTTTTCAGGGAAAGTCACATCTGAATGGTGAGTAATGTAGTGATTAGTAAGTGATATCTCAGGTAAATATGGAACATTTATTGAACATACATACTCACCACTGAGAACCCCTTTAACATTACATAAAGTAAATATTTAACCCCGAAATTTAAAACCGAAAGAACAAAGAGAATGGGTGAGAGGTAGAAGGAAGCTTCCGAGGTGACCAGTGACTGAGCAGAGAGAAGGCTGAAATCTACTGTCTACAGCAGGGGCACACCAGTGTGAGGTGAGAGGGTTTGCTCCATAAAACACTGGAAAGGCTCAGACACTGGGACTACTGGGCACCTCTAGGAGCCAGTGTACAGACTGCAGCTGAGGACAGGACTGGTTAAATACTTATAAGAGGGAGGCACAAGCTATTGGGTGTCAGGTCACATGGAGAATATAGCTAATATTTTATAATAACTGTAAATGGAGTGCAATCTTTAAAAATTGTATTAAAATATATATGGAGGAAAACCAAATTTTTAAAAATGAAAAAAATCTATATGGAGCTTTTAGACCCCTCCTACCCCTTTTACCAGGCTGTACAGCCAGTGAACTATCCCTTCTCAACTCCCAGCAGAAGACAGGAAGTTTACTCCCAGAAAAGGTTGAACCTGATTGGCTCTTAACTCAAACCCCAAGCACAGCAAGGACAAGGTACCATATGGGAAATGGGAGATTAAGTGAAAACCTACATACTGGATAGTTAGTGAGGCTTTTGAGCCCTTTTCCCAAGTCTGGAGTTACCCATCCGAGGCAGGAAACTGGAAGATTCTTCTGGTGGAAAACAGAATGGTCCAAGAGAGGAGATCTATGGTTATTGACACTGGAGGTCTACAGGGAAGAGCTGGGTTCCAGCCTAAGGAAGGCCAGTGCTGCCTTGGCACACCAAGCTTCTAATGAGCTTCTAGGACCCCACTCTTAACTACACACGCCCAGTCAGGGATCTCCAAGTATTTGAGGAAGACTTCTAACATGAAAAACAGAACAAAGCAAACAGAAAAAATGTGGGAGACTGGGTTGGACTTAGAAGAAATAGAGATCAATGCAGTGAGCAGGAAAAAAAACTTCAGGGAAAAAAAAACTTTAATAAATAAATTTAGGAAAATGGAATGAGAATATATTTATGAAACGAAACTGGGAAACTAAAAAAATGCATACTTTAAGCACAAGGATTTTGTTGTATTATCCTTTTTATCTTTTTGTATTCTAAATACCCTTTAAGGACTTCCCTGGTGGCGCAGTGGTTAAGAATCCGCCTGCCAATGTGGTGGACATAGGTTCGAGCCCTGGTCTGGGAAGATCCCACACGCCGCAGAGCAACTAAGCCCATGCGCCACAACTACTGAGCCTGTGCTCTAGAACCTGCGAGCCACAACTACTGAAGCCTGTGCACCTAGAGCCTGTGCTCCGCAATGTAGTGTAGCCCCCACTCAGCGCAACTAGAGAAAACTCACGCCCAGCAACAAAGACCCAACGCAGCCAAAAATAAATAAATAAAATAAATACATTTATTAAAGTAATAAATAAATACCCTTTAATTTAAAAAAAAAGAGAAAGGAAAGCTAACTAGACTAAATTGAACTTCATTATTAGTAAATATATATATATTAATTTTATAGACTTCAACAGAATTATGATAAATTAAGAACAAGGATAAACAGAGCTCACAATTCATATGAAAAATGAACAATCAGAAAATAAAGAGCTCTTGAAATGATAGCAGAAAGAAATCAACAGAAGGGTTTTAAGACAAAATCAAAGACTCTCCCAACAGGTAGAACAGGAAGATGAAGAACTGGAAAAGGGAAAAGGAAAGAAAGAAAATAAGAGAATCAAGAATATTCAACATCTGAGTGAGTTTCCAAAATACAGGATAGAGCTCCAGCTACCAACTTATGTTTCCTCTTTCCTTTTAAGCAAAACTCCTTAAAGTAGAGCGTTCCTACCAAGGCTTTTGTAAGTCAAAATTGTGTAAAATGAAGAAGCGATTACCTTAGGCTATGTCTTGCTAACTGATGCACAAAATAAATCGATATATAGCACAGATGCTCACAGACCCAGGTCAAGGCTATGGCGGCTTGGTGCTGAGATACTGAGTTAGCTTCTGGGAAGGAGCTTGGCGGTGCCACTGGCTGCTTGGGGCGAGCTGCCTCTATAACAGCTCACTGCAAAACAGACGCTGAGCGCTATTTTTACTTTTCACCTTTTTTCTGGTAAAAGCAAAAACTCCCTTCTGATTTCTTTCCACTAGTGAAAACAGGTACTAATGTATGTCTTTCATAAAAGCAAGGTGGCATAAAGTGAAACTTTCAAAAAGTGTGGGAATCCTGTACTATCATTTCCTTCTCCTCTATCTTAACCCACTCCGATCTCATTTCACTCCAACCACTGACTAAGACAGTTCTTAACAAGATCACCAGCCCTCATAGTACTTCCTTCTCAGCAGCCGATGACAAGAGAGCATTCCCTCCTTGGAAAACTGTCTGCTTGGCTTGTGGAACTTCACATACACCTGCTTTTCCTCCAACATTTCTTGTCACTTCTTCTTAGTCTCTCCTGCTATTTTTCACTTATCTCCCTGATCTCTAAATGTGGGCAGTGTCTCCAGACTCAGTCCTTATATCTCTTTTCTTTGTAATCTACACTCACCCCCTAGGCTACCTTGTCCAGTCTCATGGTCACACGGACCATCTAGATGCTGCTGGCTTCCACATCTGTATCTCTAGCCCACGGACCTCACCTCAACATGCAGACCTAAATGTCAAACTGCCAGTTTACATCTCGACTTGGATGTGTAACAGGCATCTCATACTTCCAATGCTCAGTCCAAACTTCTAACTTACACTCTCCTCTTTCTCCCAAAAAACAAAGATAAAATCAAACTTCTCCTCCTGTACTTTTCCCCTTTTCAGTTCTTGGCAACTTCTTTTGTTAGGCTCATGCCAAAACTCTGAGTCATCTTCCTTCCTTTTTATCTCACACCTCAGATATGGTCTGTCAGCAAATCATAACACCTCTACCTGCAAAACATATAAAGAAGGCAACCACATCTCACATCTTCACTGCCATTATTCCAGTAGAAGCTACTATTACTTCTCTCCTGATTTGTTGCATCAGCTTCCTGAATGGTACTCTCGCTTCTACCCTTGCTCTCCTTCTGATTATCTCAGTATGCCAATCAAAGTGATCGTGTGAAGACATACCTCAGATCATATTACTCCTCTGCTCAAAACCCTCCAATGGCCCTCTTCCTACCCACAAGGTTTTGACATAATCCGAGCCCCAATTGCCTTTAACATCATCCCCTCCCACTTTCCTATTTGTTTCCTTCGCTATAGTCACCCTGGCTTTCTCGCTGTTCCTTCAATGCATCTGAACCTTGAACTCGATATTTCTTCTACCTGAAAGGCTTTCCCGGCAGAGATCTACCTGGTTAATTTTCTTACTTCCTATAGTCTTTACTCAGACCTCAAAGCTCACTCTCAGTAAAGCCTTTTCTGGCCACTACATCTAAAATTAAAAATCTCTCTATCTCTCTATCTCTCTTACACACACACACACACACACACACACACACACACACACACACACCCCAAATCATAGCTCCCATCCTGGCATAATTTTTTTTCTTAGCATTTATCACTACCTAACATACTTTTTATTTTATTTATCTGTCTCTATCATTAGTAGGTCTACTCCCTGAGGGCAGGATTTTTGGTCATTGTGTACACTGCTATATCCCCCAAACTTAGAAGAACTCACAAGCATAATGAAGATATTTATTGGTGGATAAAATAATGAAGAAAATAGGGAGCATGAAATGATCAAAGAAATAATTCAAGAAAATTTCTTAGAACTTAAGAACCCCAATTTATAATTGACACCTTGATACAATTGATATCTTGCTGATAAATAAAATAAGACCCACACCAAGATACATTATGAATTCCAAAATGTTAGGGATTCAGAAAAAGATATTAAAACTTCCTGTGAGAAAATAACTGGTTTTATACAGACTGTCCCTGTCTTATGATGATGTAAATTTTTGACATTACAATGGTGCAAAAGCAATACACATTCAGTAAAAATCATACTTCAGATTTTGAATTTTGATCTTTTCCTGGACTAGTGATGTGTGGTACAATCCTCTCTCCTGATGCTGGGCAATGGCAGTGAGCCACAGCTCCCAGTCAGCCACTTGATCATCAAGGTAAACAAGCAATACACTTATAACCATACTCTACCCATACAAATATTCTGTTTGTCACTTTCAGTATAGTTTTCAATAAGTTACATGATATTCACTTTGTTATAAAATAGGCTTTGTGTCAGATGATGTTTCCTAACCATAAGGTAATGTAAGTATTCTGCGTATGTTTAAGGTAGGCTAGGCTAAGCTGTGATGTTTGGTAGGTTAGGTGTATTAAATGCATTTCTGAGGATATTTTCAATGTACATCTTGATGTGACTCCACTGTAATTCAAGAAGATCTGTACAAAGAGCTGGGAATAATATTGCCATTAATCTTCTCAGTAGCAATGCAATATACTAGAAAAAAGGTGGAATGCTTTTAAAATTCTGATAAAGTTTTATTTCCAATCAAAAATTTCATGTCTAAATAAATTATCATTTAAACATGAAGGTTAAATAAAAGCCTTCTCAGGCATTTAAGGTTTTAAAATAAATTACATTCCCTGTATCTTTTCTCAGGAAGCTACTGGAGAATGTGCTTTACCAACATGAGGTTGTACACCAAGGAAAAGGAAGGAATTGGTTCCAGGAAATGGAGAATATAAATAGGAAGCACACAAAGAGAACTTAGGGAATAGTGTTGAATATCAGGTCTAAGTGACAACCGGTTCATGTTGGAACAAGAGAACACAAGGTTGCAATAGGCATCTAAAAGGCAAAAAGAGAACTGTTAGATTACCTAACATTTTTTTCTCATATTAAGGGAACTTTTCATACTTTGAGACGATTTCTATTTTGGCATAGGAAATTAAGTGAACAGAAACAAAAACAAATCCATGCAATTTTAAACTCCAGGAAAATCAAAAATCTTTAGGGGGAAAAAAAGATCAAATCATTCTTACCAGTTTTGCTGGGATATGTAGCATTTGTAGTCACGATCATTTAAATTCTGTTTATTGAATTAACCAAAAATTGTCACACATACACTGGAGAGGGAAAGTATCTTAGCCTTAAGCACTCTAGAAAAATAGGGTCTGATAAAGGGATAAAGATGCTGAGGCTTTATTGGGGAGGTACAAATCCAGGTCAGTGAGAGACAGAAATAAATAAAGCAAAGCAATAAGAATGGGAAACTGTAAAGGCCATATGTTATGTGCTGTCTTCTCATTGGTCAAAATTCACCCACAGATATTATTCTCCTTCATTTCTGAGTTGGGTAATCTGGCCCCTCCAGCAGCCGCTAGGGATACTGAATCTCACATTCTGAGAACTGGAGCTTCATCTAAGTCCATACGTGGTAACAAGAGCTAGAAATGTTGGGCATTAGTTAGTTGGCCCAGCTGTGCTGCTGGTAGCCGAGAGAAAGGGCCCAAGTTTCCCAGGGCAAATGACTGGTTATCTCCTGGGAGCAGCACCAAAATCTGGGAGGTGAAAAGCACCAGGGGAAACTGAGGAATCAAATAAGACCAGTACCCAATACAGAGGGTAAACCAACATTGGAGAAAGGACGGTCAAGGGAGCTAATTTCTAACTTTCGATGGTAGTACTTCGAGACAATATCTACATTTTTAAAATCAGAAAAGAGATACCTCGCTAGCTAGCTAAATAGATAAATAAGGAAAGAGGAGCACCAGAAATACTAATAGTTGAATCTCGTGGTCCCTGGAGTTTTCCATGAGGGGCAAAGAAGGAACAAACTTGTAGTATGGTTTGCATGATTAACCTATGTTCACGTATTATAAACTAATTAAGTTTAATGTAGACTGAGTGAAAATCTTATATGCAAAGAAAAAGAGCAATGGCCTCTCAGCAGAGACGTCAGCCTCCAGAAGAGCCGAATTTGTAGAGATTGAGGGTGTGGCTGGAAATGATTGGAGATAAGTCTGGGGATGTAGGTCGTAGGTAATTATAAGCCATGCTAAAGACTCTGAAATAGATCCTGCAGGACTTGAGGAGTTAGTGAAGAGTTAGCAGGAAAGAAATATGAAACTTGCATTTTAGAAAGAGCACAATGGCTGTACTGCAAAGGATACATTAAATGAAGAAAGTCCTAGAGGCAGAGAGTCCCTTTAAGAAGCTGATGGAGTAGTCATGTAGAAAGATAAAGGTCTGAATTAAGTATAGTGGAAACGGGGAGAAGATATTTCCATCCGTTGTGCAGGATCTGTAGACCAATTGGGACCCACCTCCCCTATGAGCCATAAGGGAGAGGAACAGAATGAAGCCAGTTGCTCCACATAGAAATCAAACATATGGCATTACTCTTGGGAATGTCATCCTAACTCCCCTTTCTACATAATCTACTGTGAAACTCTCCAAGAGAGGTTTCTATTACCGCAACAAATCTATCGTGCAGTCTACCCACTGCAGTCACAGTTACTTCTTGAATATTTTAAGTGAACATTTATGATGAATGCAATCACACATTTCTAAATTACTAAGTGGGAGTAAGTTCCTGTGAAAAGTGACCTCAAAGGAAGGAGTAGTTTTAAATGCTAACTCCTCCTCATGCGCCATTTCTTCTCTATAAAAAACTCTTGCTCTAACCCATACTGAGAGTGCTGTTTATGGCCTAATCATCTGTGTCTGTACGTCAGTATCTCCTCCTCTTCTGCTCTCAGCAGTTACAGCTTCTTCTCCTTTCATTCCGTCGTTCATGCTGCCACGTTTCTCTTCTACAATCCCCATTAACTTGTATTATTCACTAATCAAAACTCTTCAGGCTTTTTCCCTCCCTGTGAAATAAATACATGCATGCTGTGTAGTGTACTTTCCACATCTTATCCCCACTAATTTTCTCAACAATTTAGAAAGTTGAATTATTGTCCCTGTTATGTAGATAAAAAGAGCAAAGGGGAAAAAGCAATTTCTCAATCAAAATTGAATAGCTTTCCACTTTTTCCCCCTACTTTTATTTAGGTTGTTATCAAAGGGCCTTTAAAAACTGCTCACTCCAAATCTGTCTTCCATTAATCTCGCTGGAAATGTGGTTCTTAAGTGGAGGGATTTATGAACTGCGCTGGAACCCCTCCTGGTATCCATGGGTAGGCTACATGTATGTAAACCCCTAAAAATGTATATAAAATTTTTCATTTTTATATGGTCATTTTTTTGGAGGGGAATTCAAAGTATTTATCAAATTTTTAAAAGTATCCATACCTTTGAAAAAAGGAAGAATACTACTTTGCAGGAAGACCCAGCTCTAGGAGATCGGACTACTTTCTCCCCACTCTGCTCCTTCTATGCTTCTTCTTTTTTGCCTTGGATATTTCCACTTATACCAAGTTAACTTTCTCCCAATACCAGGCTCCAATCTCTCTTCCTCTATGTAGTTTTTGTAGATCACTGAAAGCCAGATTGTCCTCTGAACTGTTAGCACTCGTGTCCCATATAACAAATTTAGTAATTAATAATAGACCACCTTGTGGCATTGCTTGGATTTTTGTATATCTGGTTATTAGGTAACTCTATTTTATTGTTACTTGCTTCATCATTTACATTTTAAGAATCTCTAGCATCTTAGACTTCCTCATAGTCTCCATAGCATCTTGCCCAGAGCTCCACCCAGCATGAATGTTCAATAAATATGTGTTGCTATGGTTTGAAGCTAGTATCTTACTTTTCATAAGAGTGCAAACATTACTCAGGTGCTTATTAAATGTCTATAATGCACCAGGACCTATCATGGAGGTGGGCAGATGGAAGTACTCCCCATCCAAGGCAGTGAGAGAACCATTTGCCCAGGGCTCTGTACTCACAGTGGGCTTCACCATGAACGGAGGGTGTAGGTCATGAGAGAGGGGTCATGCCCTATGAGATGTTTAAGAGGTACAAAAGACAGAACTTAGTGACCCATTGGTTGAGGACAGGAAGGGAAGAAGAACTGAGGATGCAAGAAACAGAGAGAAACCGATTGTCCCTCAAAAGGACCAATCACATGGTGAAGGTGAAGCCGATCAGTCTTCCCTTTATTACACAGAGAAAAATCTAAAAATCTGCATTGGCTTATGGTCACTCAACAAATATCTATGTGGGGTTTATTGTGAGACATAGGGACACACTGAGGGGACTGCAATTTTTAAATATACCTCAGTTTTAACATACTAGTGAACAAAGGAACTTCTAAGAGCTTCGTTTCTATCTCTGTGAGGGCCACATCAACTTACTGGGTACATCTCACACTAGCAGCTATGATGAAGAATACTGTACTCCTTACCATCAAGATACTTCAAATATAGTTGGTGAAAAAAAGATACACAAATATGGACCAAGAAGACAGCAGATACCAGAATGCTAAATGAAAATATACAAAGACACTAAGTGAATTTGCTATTCCTTAATTATTAAAATTCTGAGTTTTTTAATGGTGTCATGAAAATTTTATTGCCCAGAAAACCCCCCAAATATTTATTTGGTAATACTATGACACATTCTCTTCCAGATTATATCTGAGAAAAATTCATCAGAAGCATTTTTCACTATTGGTTAGCACCCCTGGCATCAAAATGGCTCTAAGAGGAAAAACAAAGCCAAATCAGCAAAGACTGTAACACAGGCTATCAGTATTGAAGTTCACAGAGGATGATAATATTCAAAAAGCTAAGTTAATTATATTTCAGGTTACTTGAACTTTTAGAGAGTCTCCTGTAGCAATGTTTTCATTGTCTGAGATCCAGGAACATATAATTAGACAGACTAATTTCAATGAGTATTTCAAATGGCATTATATAAATAAGTTTTACATTTATTATTCTTTATTAAAGTAACTTTTTCAGAAAAAAAACTTTAATATTCCAAGTAGACTTTTATCAATAGTTTTCCTTTGGATTAAAAACATCTTTTAATTATTTTGAAAAAAGATCATTTTAAAAGTTAATAAATGCTCAGTATAAAAACTGTAAATATGGCCAAAAAGCATAGAGTATAGAGTAAAATGCATCCCTCTCTCCAGCCCCATCCCATGATTGCAGCTTAAAAACAACTCCATAAAAGTAGCCGAGGCCATATTATATTCTTAGATTTATTACCTATACAAATATAAACACAGATATGTCTATTATTTTTTTCTACTTGAATGGAGTCTTAGTGTATATATGCTTTTGTAATTTTATTTTTCCCTTTAATAATATTTCCTGACCATCATTCCATATTAGTAGACTTAGAGCTGCCTCACTCCTTTTAATGGCAGCATGATATTCCCTTGTTTGAAGTGCCATGATTATTTAACTAGTCCTTTATTAAGGGACATTTAATTTATTTCTAATTTTCTCTATTACAATAGCAAAGCAATGGCAGTGCTATATAAATATCTGTGCATTTTTACATATGTATATTTTAAGGTAAATTTCTAGAAGTGAGTTCACTGCCTTTAAATGCATTTTAAATTTTGATAGATTATTGCAAAATTGCCCTTCATAATTATTGTGCCAATTTACAGTCCCACCAATAATGTATGAGAGCCGTGTATAATAACAATTCCACCAAAAATATATGAAAGTCCCCTACTAATACCTTTTTGAAACACAAATCTGATAATGTAGCTCAAAAAATATTCAAAGGTTACCCAGTTTCTACAAAATAGAGTTCAAAATCTTTAGGATAAGGTTCATGGCCCTCTCCAGTTTCACCCCAGCCTAATTTTTGAAAAATATTATCTCCTTCCACTTAGTTGAGGTGAAATTGAAGAGGGTCATGAATCTTATACTTGGAAGTCTATTCCCTAGGGGAAAAAAATGTACTTTTTCTATAGCCAAACCATTCCAAGAAAGCATCATACTTTCTTTTCTCAGGGCTTTGTTTGTGCTACTTCATTTTCCTATGATTCATTCATTCATTCATTCATTCATGGCTGCTGAGCTCTCCGTGATCTGTGTCTAGCTACCTTTCCAAACTCATTGTTCTTCCTCTCTATTCTATGGCACGTCATGCATGCTTCCATCTCGTGACCTCCGGACTTGCCAAGTTTTCTGCTTAGAACTTTCTTCCCTAGAGTATGACGTAACTCACTCTCTCACTTCATTCACACCTCTTCTCAAATGTTTGCCCCTCAAAGGGACCTTCCCTGATCAACCCATCCAAGATAGCACCCCCGGTCCCTCTCTAACCTCTTATTCTGATTTATTTTTCTGCATGGCACTTGCCATTACTAGAAATTTTGTCTATCTTCTGCCTTCGTTCTTATAGTCCATATATATTATTATAGTTCATATATATTCATATATATTAACTATTTTAATGTTATAATCTCTTACTATGAAAACAAATCCAATGAAATGTAAGTGTCATGAGGACACAGACTTTTTGATTTGGTTCACTGCTCTTTCTTAATGCCTAGAATGACTCCTGGCATATAGTAAGCATTTAATAAAAGCTAAATAAGTAACTCAGCAAATATATTGCGCTTTGTATTGTCCCAAGCATTCTCCAAGGATAGGAAAAAGATAAATAAGATTGATTGTGGTTAAGACAAGTATGTAAAAATTACTGTGTAGTGTGACGCATGTCATAGCAGAGGCAAACTAGAGGTGGATTCTTAAAGGACAGAGGAAGGTAGGTAATCTCTGTGGCTAGAAATCAGGGATTGCTTCAAAGATTACCCCTTACTCCTTCTTCATGATGACTCAAATGTCAGCCCCTCTGGGAAATCACTTTATTCTGATTCCCCAAGCTCATCAGCCCACCTCCTAAGCCCCCTCTTGACATTACTTCCCATGTCCCATCCAAACCATATTTATCACTTCTTTATATTCTTATATTTTTTGTTCATAGAACTGATGGAACATTTCACACACATTTTGTTCATAGAACTGATGGAACATTTCACACACATCTCTTGCTATCTGAATTCTCACCACCCGTATGTTTGCCCAGATGAATGACAAACATTTTTTTACACAAAGTTTACTGTGTATATTACAAATCTACTTTATTAAATATGCCTGACACACTAGTGAAAATGTTAAAAGTACACAGTATTGTAAGCAAGAGGACGTGTCTTACCTGGCTCTCCACCTTCCCTTTGTTTAAACCTGTTATAATCATCTTCCCCACATTTTAAGGAAAAATGTTTTCTTAGAAAGTGGAAAAGGCTGTAGAGAAATGAGATGAATCTAAGAGCTCAAGAACAGCCGTATATCTGAAGGAAGATAGAAATGTGAACGTGTATATGAAAACAAAATCTGGGCCATGCATGTGTCACCATTACCACATAAGAATTTTTCTAAGTATTGTTGGCTTTAGAAAGTTTCATCATGTTACCCAAGCACTACACATTATCTTTTGACAACTAGAGATTTCTTGGTGTAATATATTAATAGTTTTGGTGTGTTACCTTTGAACAGCATGTTAAAATAGAAGGCACTGAATATCCTCAAGGACTAGAAAAGAATTAAGGAAGAAGGGAATTGATTCAGTGAAGGAATGGAATTTACAAGTCCACTATAGGCCAAAAGATTTAAGTGTATGTAACACCGCATAATTTGACAATCATAGGTGAAACAATTTCCACTTATAGTGAGGTTGCAATTAAACGGTTTATTCTACAGATAAATTTCAATGGTAAACAGGAATAATGATGCAAACGTAGAGAATGGACTTGAGGACACGGGGAGGGGGAAGGGTAAACTGGGACGAAGTGAGAGAGTGGCATGGACATATATACACTACCAAATGTAAAATAGATAGCTAGTGGGAAGCAGCCGCATAGCACAGGGAGATCAGCTCGGTGCTTTGTGACCCCCTAGAGGGGTGGGATAGGGAGGGTTGGAGGGAGACGCAAGAGGGAGGAGATATGGGGATATATGTACACGTATAGCTGATTCACTTTGTTATAAAGCAGAAACTAACACACCATTGTAAAGCAATTATACTCCAATAACTATGTTAAAAAATGCAAAAAAAATTTTTTTCAATGGTAATAAAAGTGTCACATTCATTTCAAAAGCATAGGAAAAATTTCAAGGACATTCAAATACGTTCAAAGATAGGATTTTAGATGGATATTGTGAAGACATTAAACTAATACCTTTGAAAACCACAAGACCCTTAGAGAAATGGTGAAGAGTGAATTACATTACATACAAATCATAAAGAGTGATAAAGAAAATATTTAACTACTTGAGATGGAGCTATTAAAGTCAATCAAAGTATACAAAAGAAGTATACAAAGAAGAAAAATCTTGCAAACAAGATTATATTGATAGTAGACCAAGTTCTTAGACATTCTTTTAGTGCTGTGACTACAGTCCTAATATCTTAGTGTTTTTTTTGCCTTCCATAGCATGTCACTTTTATAACCTATGGATCAATGTACCATCTCAACATGCAATATCTTGTGCAGAGGTCTGATGCAGGTAACACAGCTTTGATGGAGAATTTATGAGAGATATTTGGTATCTTCATTGGCCTGGATTCTTAGAAAACAAAGTTGAGGCACAGATTAAGTGCTAATATTTTTAATGGATATGCAATACCAGGGCAGCGTGAGTAAGGGAAAAGGGAAGTGAGACAGTGAACAATCTAAAGGAATATAGGTAAAGTATTACCGTGCTAGCCACTGATGTAAACTGTGTTACAAGAAGACACATGCAGTTGCTAGGTAGGATCCTTTAGGACACATTATGTAACATGATAAGACAGGACTTTAGGCTCTACAGAGAAAACTTGTCTGGGAGTCATCCCCTGGAAAGAGGAAGGGAGCTAAAATTTATTTTTCTACGTCCTTCCCATCCCTTGTCTCCCAGTGGGCTCTGAGTTTCATCACCTGTCCTAATCATATGTCTTATATCTTTACCAAGCGTTAACTTTTTATTAAGACATGTGATTGGTTGACATCAAGGAGAAGAATGATGTAGCCCATGAGTGGCAGGAAGTGCCGAGTGAAAATGAGGAGGCACGTGAGATGTGTCCTACACAACATCAAAAAGACTCAGGTTCATCAGGCAGGGTGGAAGATAAGAATCAGAATAAGAAGGAGTGAACATTACAGGAAGCTGGTTTGGCCATTTCTTGCTGACTTGCAAGGTTTTGAAGAAATGGTGCAAAGCAAAAATCTTAGACCATGCTAAAGAAGTTGGGTTGGGTTTAGTGGACCGTGAAGATACTGAAAATGATAAAGATATTGTTAGCATCACAAGGACAGAACTTCTACCCAAAGAACTCATTCAAGTCAGTGCTCATCATTGGTTGTCTACTGGGGAAAGAGGAAGAGGAGGAGCCATGAATATTCAAAGCCCAAACTTTAAAAGAACAGAACAATTGCCATTGCAAGTGAATGTGGCCAGCACGTGTGTAGAAGCATCCCACACAAAAACGCAGTCATTGGGGCTTCCCTGGTGGCGCAGCGGTTGAGAGTCCGCCTGCCGATGCAGGGGACATGGGTTCGCGCCCCAGTCCGGGAAGATCCCACATGCCGCGGGGCCGCTGGGCCCGTGAGCCATGGCCGTTGAGCCTGCGCGTCCGGAGCCTGTGCTCCGCAACGGGAGAGGCCACAACAGTGAGAGGCCCGCGTACCGCAAAAAAAAAAACCAAAAAACAAAAACGCAGTCATCGGCACAGTCACAGGGTTTCAGGAGCCATCCATATCAATAGCTGTCAATTTTGAGTTGGTGGTTTTGTGCCACTGTTTCATCTAAGACTTCAGACAGTGGTTCATAGTTGCATGCTTCCAGTGTCCCCAATGTCAAGAAGGACATAGTCTGTCCACAACTCCCTGGCCCTGGACATAGATAAACCTGTCATAATCTGTTCCACCACTCCTCCCCCAGCACATTCCTTCACCTTCACTCACCACCAAATAGCAATAGTGACCACACCTCCATTTCTCTCTGCTCCTCACACCACCAACCTCACAATTCTTCAATCAGTAAGTAATTACTTTAAAATGGACTCATTTGATTTTGCTAATTGTTATTTGAATTCATTGTGTAACTTTAACAAATTTGTTTCTCTACATTGTACTGCATGTCATTTCAGGAGGAAATTATAAGCCATGTCTGATACTGCACATTATTATTGCATTGTGGATTCAAACCTATACACTAATGACTGAGTAATTTTTAGATAATTAGATTGGTGGTTTTTTAAACACTTTATATCATGCAAGAAATCTCTTAGTTTGTATTTAAAACTGTGATAGGGTATTTGAAGAAATAGGATGCACTGGTAATGTATTACTTTTAACATTTAAAACAATGAAATAAAATATAAGCTCTATTTACCAAAACCTTATGCAACACACCAAAAATGCATTTGATTACCATATGATCCAGCAATTGCACGCCTTCATATTTATCCAGAGGGGGTTGAAAACCTATGTCCAAATGAAAACCTGCACATGGATGTTTATGGCGGCTTATTCATAATTGTCAAAACTTGGAAGAAACCATGATGACCTTCAGTAGGTGAATGACTAAACTGTGGTACATCCAGACTATGGAATATTATCCAACTCTAAAAAGAGAGCCATGAAAACACATGAAGGAAACTTAAGTGAAAGAAACCGATCTGGAAAAGCTACATACTGTATGATTCCAACGATATAACATTCTGGAAAAGGCAAAACTATGGAGACAGTAAAAAAAATCAGTGGTTGCCAGGGGTTGAGGAGGTGGGTGATAAATGGGCAGAGCACAGAAGATTTTTATGACAGTGAAAATACTCTATATGATTCCATAATGATGGATACATTTGTCCAAACCCATAGAATGTACAACACAAAGAGTGAACCTTAATGTAAACTATGGTCTTTGAGTGATTATGATGTGTCAGTGTAGGCTCATCAATTGTAATGAATGTACCACTCTGATGGGGGATGTTGATAATGGGGGAGGTTATGCATGGGGGTAGGCAGGGGATATATGAGAAATCTCTGTACTTTCTCCTCAATTTTGCAGTGAATCTAAAACTGCTAGAAATCTGAATTAAAAAAGAGCTTTTTAAATATAAAAGAGCATACAATTTGGATAACAAAGGATTCCATATATGTGTATGTATGACTCATATACATATATTTATACATATTTGTGCTTATATACATGTATATATAAATATATATGCACTTATGTATGTGTACATAAATATATGTGTGGTTTTTTGTGCATATGTATACATACATCTCTTTTCACCATCCTGAGGTGAAAAGAATCAGAGCTATGGAGGCAGACAGATCCAGCACTGAGTTCCAGCTTCCTCACACACTGGCTGACCCCCCCAGTTCTTAAGTCATAAAATGGCTCTGCAATATTACGTCTACCTAGTAATTTTTCCATAAGGATTAAAGTAATAAAGCATACAAATGCCCTAGCAAAAGGGCTAGCCGATAGTTTGGTGGTCAATAAATTTTAGCTTCCTCCTGTATATACTTATGACTCTCTCACTAAACTGTGAATTCCTTGAATCCAGGATTAGGGCACATTTATTTTTGTGTTTTCAGTACCTGCCACATACTAAGCCCTCAGTAAGTATTTGTTGAGTACAGGAGAAATAGGTACGAGGGCTATTAAGAACTAAAGTACTAGTCACTAAAGGATTTTGAAGAGCTTTCTGATTTCCTTCCCATCACATCTAAAGGAAACTTACTTTAAGGCTGTCTGTAATTTTTCAAGAAGATATTACAGAGAAAAGTTTTTCTTTTCTTGGGCTTTTCAAATTTATTTTCTATCTGACAGTTTTCTAAGCAAAAGTTACTGCTCTTTATGGAAGTTTTATTTAGAAGTGGCAATTTCTGTATCCTTTGAGAGAGAATGATCTGTTTTGCATTCCATAGGAATAGAATAAAATCAAATTTAAATGCAGACTAAGGGACTTCCCTGGTGGCACAGTGGTTAAGAATCCATCTGCCAATGCAGGGAACACGGGTTCAACCCGTGGTCCGGGAAGATCCCACATGCCGCAGAGCAACTAAGCCCATGGACCACAACTACTGAGCCTGCACTCTAGAGCCCGTGCTCCACTGCAATGAGAAGCCCGTGTACTGCAATGAAGTGTAGCCCTCGCTCGCTGCAACTAGAGAAAGCCCGTGCGCAGCAACGAAGACCCAACACCACCAAAAATAAATTAAATAAATAATTTTTTTAAAAAAATGCAGGCTAGATCTTGGAATTAAATAAAAATTTTCGGATTCAGTCTTTTACCTTTGCAATTCACTCATAGGAAAAAAAATGTTCTTATACTCAAAAGTTTATGTTATCAATTTTCATCATTATTATTTATTTTTAACAGAATAGACCTTTTATCCTTTTCCTATTTACTACCCTTTGGTGCATCTGGCTTCCCACTTGTTAAGAAAATGGGCAGAAGATGCTGTTGAACTATCATATGTTTCCCGAACATAGGCCTTAATTTCAATTGTACCCATGCAAGGACAAAAATAAAACCCTAGTAAATGTGAAACATCTGATCATCATAGCTTTGAGATTGGCCAGATCACAATCAACTGGAACTTCCTTCTACCTAATTTTAATTCCATTTGAGGATTTACCCATGATAATTTGGCCCAGGTCTCTTCACAAAGTAACATTATCTTCGAGCTTACAATTTCGTTAACCTCTTGTGATTAGAAAAGGGAGTATTTCAAAACTCCCACTTGATTACTCTGAGCTGTGACGGTTTCCTTTGCATGGGTTAAGCTTGTCTTACATTTAACATGGCAAATTCAGTGTGACCAAAGCAACCTGATGCAAAGTCTTCACAGAAAAAATACCATGAAGGAGTTTTATTGAAATCATACTCTGCATCAGACTGGCAGAATTGTAACTTTTAAAATCAAAACTACTAAATAACTGAGAGACAGTTTTGACCAAATTCGAATCAAAGAATGAATGAAGAATCATTTAAAAACCTACAAGATGCTGACTTACCTGATTGAATAAACATTAATAGCTTACTTCCTTAAAATCAGAGAATGAAAAATATTAAAATTAAATCTGGTAATAACTTTCTAAATCTGAGCTAGAGCTCAGAGTAATGAAATGGGAAGTTTGAAATATGTTTTCTAATCACAAGAGGTGAATAAAATTGCAAACTCTAAGATAATGTGGCTTTGTGAAGAGACCTACATCAAACTATCATGAAATTAAAATCAGGTAGAAGCTTGAGTATCATTTTGCTAAGTCCTCATGCATTGTAGTATATCTAAAAGTTATCATATGTGATTTAAGATGTGATGTTTGATCATTAGAAGCAGAAGAAACATTTAAAACACGAAGTTCAGTAACTGGGGGGGATGTTTAGAACTCTTTTCTTTCACAGGTTTAGGCAAAGCTTGAATATAATTTTCTAGTTCTACCTTAAATACTTTCTGAAAATAACAATGATAAATACATAAAATAGTTTTTGAAGTTTTAGGATATGATATTTAGAGATTCTGTAAACTTCAATTAAAGTTCATACTTAAGCTATTATGAAAAAAATCTTTTTGACTTTTCCACAATTAGAAACACCTACTCGGTGCAATTCTTGTAGCCCTAAGACCATAAGCTCCAAGAGGACAGGGCCATGTCTATTTTGTTTCTGGCTCTGTCCCCAACAAAGAGTGTAATGCTGGCTCATTTAATATACTTAACCAGTATTTGTTGAATGGATGAATACCGTAATTGTGTACATGTACTACTACAAACAGATCCCATTAATTTACTAATAATGGCTCCCATTTGTTCAGTCATTCAAAACGAACTTAACAAATATTTGTTTTGTTTTGTTTTGTTGTTTTGCGGTACGCGGGCCTCTCCAGTTGCGGAGCACAGGCTCCGGACGCGCAGGCTCAGCGGCCATGGCTCACGGGCCCAGCCGCTCCGCGGCACGAACCCGCATCCCCTGCACCAGCAGGCAGACTCTCAACCACTGCGCCACCAGGGAAGCCCAACTTAACAAATATTTGTTGAGGGCTTCTATGTACCAGTGTCTGTTCTAGGCACTAGGGACACAGCTATGAACAAAGCAGACAAAAAGAAATCCTTGTCCCATGGTGCTTACCTTCTAGCAGGAGGAGACAAGCGATCAATGCTATAACTAAGTAAAATACATAGCGGGTTAGTTAGTGATACGTATTTAGTAGAAAACTAAACAGGGAAGGCAGACAAAGGGTATCAAGTGGCAGGGAGAACTTTCTGGAATGTTTAAGGCACAGCAAGGGGAGGCCAGGGAGGCTGCAGCAGATAGAATCAAAGGCGGGTGGGGAGGTAAAACATGCCTTCCCTTAGGAAGCTTTTACTCTGAGTGAGATGAGGAGCCATTGGCAAGTGTTGAGCAGAGAAGTGAAACTATCCAACTTACATGACAACAGGATCAACCTGGCTGCCGTGTTGAGAACAGAATAAGGCAGAGCTGGAGCAGAAGCAGGGTGAACAGGGAGGAGGCTATGTCAGCAATCTGGTGAGGTGATGATGCTTGAATTTATTGTTCATCATGTGCCAGGTGGTGTGAGAACTGCTTTATGGGTTTAATATTTACATATTCTATTACCTAATCCCCACAAACTTCTGAGGTGAATTATTATTTTGCCATTTTTTGGATCAGAAAACTGAGGCTAACAATGTTTGACTTGCCCAAAATCACCCAGCGAGCAGGTGGCAGATGTAGGATTCAAACATAAGTCTGTCTGTTAATGACCCCACTGCAGTGCCACCCTAAGTTTTCATACATATTTATCAAATGCTTAGTAATAATTAGCATTAGTATATCCAGAGATTATGAGAATACCCACTTTAGGGGTGAGGTGATATTAATAATAAGAAACCAACCCATCCTTCCAGCTCTGTCCTCAGTTTCTCTGTGCTGGGAACCCCCTACACCAGCCAAACCAACTGACTTATCTCCCACATATTTCTTGAACTTTCCCAATCTTAAAAATTTAGAATTTGAAGAAAACTTAGCCAACCTGACACTCAAAATAGAAGCTCTGTCTACAGCAAGTCTGATAATTAGGTCTGTTCTCTGAATATTTCCAGGTGACAGATAAGGTGTTCATTGCTGGCTGTATCTGTTCATGTACTCATGTCAGACAGCACCTGGGGAATCCCAGAGGCTCTTGCAATCGATCTTGCAAAGAGTTGGCCACATTAAAAGTTTGGTTATAGCATTCATATTATAGAACATTTCTCATCAGCCAGGCCCCTTATTATAAAAACAAAACAAAACAAAGCAAAACCACATGGCGCTAAAGAAAACTAGGGCTTCCCGGTGGCTCAGTGGTTAAGAATCCACCTGCCAATGCAGGAGACAAAGGGTTCAAGCCCTGGTCCGGGCAGATTCCACATGCCGCGGAGCAACTAGGCCCATGCGCCACAACTACTGAAGCCCGCGTGCCCTAGAGCCTGTGCTCCACAACGAGAGAAGTCACCACAGTGAGAAGCCTGCGCACCGCAACCAAGAGTAGCCCCCGCTCACCGCAACTAGAGAAAGCCCGCGCCCAGCAATGAAGACCCAACGCAGCTATAAATAAATAAATAAATTTATTTATTTTTTGAAAAAACAGAGAAGAAAAGAAAAAAGAAAACTGGGACTTAGGGTAAAAAAGAAACCAAAATCCTGCTTCTCTTAATATTAGAATGCTAGGATTTGTTGGCTTGAGGTCCCAAATTTGATATTTAAGTGTTAATTTTCACTTTTTGTCTGTAACTCATAAAGGAAGTCACTGTTTGAGGGACAGAAAATAGAACCATGAGTTATACTATTAGAGTCTCAGTCCTGCATTCACTACCACCCAGATAATAATAATAATATATTAATAATAATAACCATCTTATTGCTGTGGACAATCTGTCTATTCTATGGTATGACACTTTAAATAATAATAATTCTTATTATTAATTTAATATATATAATAATTATTATTAATAATAATAACCATCTTATTGCTGTGGACAGTCTGTCTGTTCTATGGCCTGACACTTTAAATTCAACCCCAGGCAATGGACTAGGATGGAGGAGAAAAGAAAATCACAGTAGATAGGACACTTTGAGAAGTCTGCCTGTTGACCTGGCACTGTGGGTGCCTGGATGGAGATAAACAAACCCTCAGCTATTAAAACCATTATCTCAGAGTTTGGTAAAAACACAACACACGAGGTAAGAGTCAGGAGATATGACGAGACTGTTTTCGGCTCTTCCACTTTTTATAGTGCTTCAGATAGTGACAGTGGACTTATGGTTATAAAAGCCCCCTCATTTCTTTAGAATTCCATCTTGTTCCATTCCCTGGCTCCAATGCCTGAATGCCAAAAACTTTGGAAGAACAGGATTAGAG
The DNA here is from genome assembly GCF_059928025.1 of Delphinapterus leucas. Taxonomy (NCBI): domain Eukaryota; kingdom Metazoa; phylum Chordata; class Mammalia; order Artiodactyla; family Monodontidae; genus Delphinapterus; species Delphinapterus leucas. The sequence continues at coordinate 71,833,583 of NC_143139.1, forward strand.
CATAATTAACTGGTGAAGTTTAACACAAAAACTTGGAACAATTGCCTCCATTCTAGCCGCACAAGTGACTTTAGAAAACCCAGGTCTACTACTCATTGCCTTAATTCCTGCACATATGAGGTTAAAATTAAAGCATATCTGCTTACACCTAAGGATCTTTTAAAAGTCAATTTTACACTTTCCCTGTGTATTAGCACAAAAAGTTTCAGGCATGCTGAACAGAACTGAGCCCTGACTAGAAGTCTAAGTTACTAAAATAAAGAGCTTTGTATGGTGGCTTCTCACATTATTAACACAACGACGTCGTCTAACAACTCTTTCCTTGAAACTTCATTCCAGGCTACTGCCTGAGTCATAAGTAAAAACAGAGTATGGTCCTCAGGCCAGCTCTGAGGCAACTTCTCTAGAACAGGATGTGCTTCTTCCTTGAGGTGACAGGTTACATACTGCAAGTTTTTTTCAACCCTATTGAAAACATCTCATTTGCTGCCAAGCTATATGTAAGGGAAAGAAGCACTGTCTGCCCTCAGAGGCTCCCTGGAGACTGAAACCAGAGAATAGCCGGACATACACGCAGTATGAAAAGCCTAAATTAAACAATGGCTTTACAAGAGCACCTTCCCATGTGACTTTGAATCAGAGTAAAGGGAAGTTCACGAAATCAAAGCAGTAAAAGGGATCTTTATTTGGAAAGTACTCATTAACTCAGCAAAGCAAAGCTTTAAGAATTAGATCTGTGAGGAAAATCCTCCTGGCAATGAAACCAGGGCTTTGATTTCTACTGGCTCATAAAATAAATAATAATATCCACTTACAGTTCTATATTACCTTTCAATTTACAAAGTGCTTTCCCATACTTTATTTTATCTTCACAACATTCTTGTGAGGTATTGAGTTATGATTACTCTTTCATGGGTTAGGAAATTGAGGCTCGGTGAGCAGACAGGATTTCCTCAAGGTCACATAGTTATTAAGAAGCAAAGCCCAAACTGAAATGTTGGTCTCCAGACTCCCACTTCGCAGCTCTTGCTCTGTTGCCTCTGTAAAGGTAGTAAGCTATAATTCCAGATTATCGTATCTAGTTATAGTTAACTGGGGAAATTCTAAAAGGCCACTGGTTACCCAATAGCTTGAAAAAAATAGGCCAGAATTGGAAGAAAGCAGACTTACAAACTGCTTTATGTATGTTCCCTATGACAATGGCAAGAATCCAAGGTACATTTTGAGGTCAAACAAAACTAAAATAAACTTTATTTTTGAACTTCATAATAGTGATATCAAAGGCTGAAACTACTGCATCAGAAGTTCTGCCAGTTGAAAAAAAGAAAAGTTCCCTGACTAATTTATAAACTTTAAAAGGTTTTCTAAGGTTCTCTCTCAAGTGAATTAAACACTGATTTGACGGTGAAAATACTTGAAACTGACTTTTGTACCTGGAGTTGGGTCTTCTTTCTTTCTTTCTCTCTCTCTTTCTTTCTTTCTTTCTAACAAACTTGAGACAGCGTTAGACAGAGAACTATGGTAGAAGGGCAATGCTTTGGTGACCAGGGAGGCTGGCCTTTGAATCCTCGCTCCAGCTAAGTGACCTGACCAGTCTATTTAACTACTGAGGGCTTTATCTATAAAATGGAAGCAAAACTATTATTGTTTGGTGGCTTAGTCAGCCAGGGCCATGCTATGACAGAATACCCCAGAGTTAATGGCCTGAACAGCATACAGTTGTTTTCTCACAGTTCTGGAGGCTGGGAAGTCTAAGATCAAGGTGCCAGTGAGGTTGGTTCTTGGTGAGGACCCTCTTCCTGGCTTGTAGATGGTCATTTTCTGGTTGTGTGCTCACATGACCTTTCCTGGGCATGTGTGCACAGAGACAGGAAGGAAGTGAACTCTCTGGTGTCCCTTCTTACAAGGGCACTAGTCTTCTTACAAGGGCACACGACCTCACCCTCATGACTTCATCTAAACCTACTTACCTTCCAAACGCCCCACCTTCTAATGCCATCACACTGGGGGTTAGGACTTCAACATACACTTTTGAGGAAAACAATCATTCAGTCCATAGTACATGATTCCCACGCTAGTATCAAAGCAGACTAGAAAAATAAGGCATTTAGAAAGAAAGAAGCAGTACTGTTAATTTATTTTTTATTATTATTTTTTGCGGTATGGGAGCCTCTCACTGTCGTGGCCTCTCCCGTTGCGGAGCACAGGCTCCGGACTTGCAGACTCAGCGGCCATGGCTCACGGGCCCAGCCGCTCCGCAGCATGTGGGATCTTCCCAGACCGGGGCACGAACCCGTGTCCCCTGCATCGGCCGGCGGACTCTCAACCACTGCGCCACCAGGGAAGCCCGCAGTACTGTTAATTAAGTAGGAGCACAAAATAGTGGAGACCACTGATGCCCAGAGCCCCTGGGTCACTAACGTTAGTCACAATCTGTCAGGTAGACTTTCTGAAACAATCGAGAACATGGATGAGGATGCTAGGAGAAAATGCTGTACTTGAGATCCCAATCATGACTGGCTGCCCACAACCTATTTTCAGAGAGTCCATCCTGTTTGTACCAAATGACACCCACCACCTTAGCTGCCAGGAGGAGAAACCACCCATAATTCAGTTGAGCAAATCAGATTCTCCAACCAGGGAATGAAGCATTAGGCTTAACAATTGAAATAGTGAGATAACAGTTGGTTGGGGAGAGGGTCGAGAGACACATTGACAGGTATAGAACCAAAGTCAGGCCTGGACCCATTTAAGCAAAAGCTACTATGTCCAAACAGAAGCGAAGAAGGAGCAGAGCAGCCATGAGGAAGGTGGCAAATCTGGAAGGCAGATCTGAGCAGCTGGGCAAAGAAAAGTAGAATCAGGAGGTCAGTCATTCAATGAGAGAAGATAATAGACTCAGGCACTGATTTCGCAATCACGGGGCCTCCTACAGCCTGGTCGTACTTTTTTCCAGACTCCAAGTATTTCCGAGATTCCTTGGTATCCTTTCACTAAATTCTCTTTTTACCAGAAATAGTCTGAATGGCTTTCTGTCTCTTGCAACCAAAAAGCCTTAAACATAATAAATACAATCAATCCATCCATCAGACAGATTAATTTGATACAAATTAATTTAATACAAATCCATGTGAAAATGCTAAAGCACAACCTAAGAGCCACACAGGTGAGGGCTGGGAAAAACCAGAGGGAATGTGCAATCAGAGCTGGGTGAGGTTACAGAGAACCCTCCCTAAAGACATGAACTTAACCAAGTATGGAAAGTAGGGAGATGCTGTGCTTGCAGTGAGACAGGCATTTATCTAGGAAAATGTCTGCAAAGAGACATAAACAGCAAACCACTGAAGGTGAGTTCGAAAGCAAGCTAATACAATAGGCTGCTCTTTCAAAGAAATAATATTTTTAAAAATTAATTTCATTTTGAATATACTGATATCTTCTAATGAACATTTTAAAATTGTTAGATTGCTTTGAAACTCACATTTTCTTCAATTCAATAGAAGTACTGTCTTATTAGTTTTGCTGTTTTTAAGTCCAAAATCATGTGTGTCTTTAGTTTGTGGTCAGCTGCTAACTATCAATTTTCAGTGAATTAAGTCTCAAGTTCTGTTTATGAGACTTACAGAAATCTCCTAGTTCTTGGCTTAATTATGAAAGGGAAGAACTTTTCTTAGGCTAAGTGTTCAACAGGTTTTAATGCTATGACTTAACAACTTGCTATTAATCATCAATTCTAACATTTGTAAGTGTTAAGACCCTTTGACATAAAAAGATATCTGTATTATTTGCTTTAAATTCCAATATTTGCTTTAGTCTCAAAAAAACTCTAAGCACCTCTTATTAGGAGACTGTCACAATGGATTATCTGAAAAAGCATATGAGAGTTTTAGAGCCCTGACCTTGTTTGACACAAATGTTATGTGTCACCAGCATGACCAGAGAAGCGTCAAATCAATCAATAATTACTGGCAAAGAAAGGACAGGTGACTCTAATGGGAATGACAGAAAATGGATGGGAACAGCTGTTCTATGGCAGAGTCTTTCCCTTCAGGCACAGCACAAAAAAAATCCTAAAAGTGTTAAGAAAGGCCAAATACAACTGCTTATATCTTGCTATCATATTTTGGGGGGAAAAGTTCAAACTTATTAGCTTAGTACTTGAGGCCATTTGTCTCTTCCACAAATATTTATTGAGCTCCTATTATGTGCCACGCTCTGGATGTATATTGCCGAATGAAAGAATTCCTCTTTGTGGCACTTATGACCTAGGGAGGACCCCTTACATACAATTGCTTCAGTGTGTCATCTGCATTCATGCCTCCGTGCCTTCTGCTACACTGTCACTCCTCCACGGAGGATGTTCCCAACACACAAACCACATATACACACGTGTGAGGGCACCCACACAAGCACACATTCTTCGTGTAGCTCTCTCTTACTCCTCCAACTTCAAATATCACCTACACCAGGAAGTTTGTTCCTAATTTCCGTTTCTTTCTTGATTTAAATATCCTGCCCCCTGTGCTCCCATATATCCTGTTCACATACTTATCAGAGCATTCATTATAATGCATAATCTGCTATCTTTGCTGATTTATTGTGGGTCTCCCCTATAAAGATGGGGGCCTAGATCTAGCATGATACTTGATACACAATGGGTGCCCTGTAAATGTTTCTTGAATGAATAAATAAATGAACTACTAAGAAGCAGTGGTGGCAGGTGGGCTAAGAAAGGAAATGATCTTGGACATTGAAAACAATAGTTTTAGTCAAAATCAAAAAGATTTTGACATGTGAACAGGAAGAAAGGACTAATCATCTTATACTGTCTTAAGAGATTGGGAACAGATTCTATTTAATACCAGAATCTCTTACAGATATTACAGCCTGCCCTACACCAATTCAGCACTTCAATTTAACCAAAGCCTGTGACTGTAGTCAGTATGCTTTGATACTGATTAATCTAACACACATGGCAAGTACAAGCAGACATACACACACACACACACACACACACACACACACACACACACACACACTACAAGTCTCCTTAAGGTGAATTCATCAGGTAACCAGTTGGGGCACAGCACACACGAGGTGTCACATGACAGATATTCTACCGGGAATTAATAAATAAATCCTTTAATTTCAGGAAAAAAATCCATTTTTATAGTTCCACAAGTGTGAAATTTTAGCAGATGGTGCTAAATAACTTATCACATCTCTGGGGCCTGGCTTATGCCACATCATGTTGGGCCATAGCTAAACAGCCTGGCCTCCTGATTTAAATTCAACCCAGGGATATATTTGGCATTTCTGTGACATTGAGTGAAAGGCTTTAATGCATGCTCAAGTTGCTGTTACACAACCTGAACCAGAAGTGAGCTAGAGAAGACATGTAACATTCTGTCACTTGCAGTGGAGCAACTGGGAGAAGAAAACTCTGCTTCACCATCTTAATGCGCCCTTTGCAGACTCCCAGCTTTTTGGATTTGGATCATGGGCCATTACCATGAAAGGGGTAAAGGAGATTGAGAACGTGCCTCTCCACAATTGAAAGCAAGGAGGGAAGAGTCCAAAGATCACAAAGCCTCCAGCAGAGATTGGCAGGTGAAGAAAGGTGATGGGCTCTTTAAACCTGGGCTTCTTAGTCTATGTACCAAAAGATTAGGACGTGACTAGGACACAGGTCATGGCACATGCCACTTACCACCAGAGGCCAACAGCATCCAACTAAACTGGTCTATGTTCAATGGACAAGCCCACTGATCACACACTTAGAATCAGGACAATGTCAAATTGCTTTTCTGAATGCTTGCTCTCAGTTTCCATACTTGCTTTATTCCAGACAGATAATGAATAGTCCCATGCCAGTCTAATAGTCAGTCTGAAGGCTACACTTTTGGTAGCATTTGTCTGAAACTCTTGAGTTTTCCTCTCTGCCTTTTAGGTTCACTGGCAAGGACCAAGCAAGGTGGTTGGAGGTGAATGGTGGTGACTTGTTGATTGTCTGCTGGCAATGGTCAGCTTATGGAATTTAGTCTAATGGATGCTGAGAGCAAAAGATATTCAACAAGGGATTGACTTTAAAAATGGACTGCTTAGAACTCCCAAATGAGCAGGGAAGCAGACCTGCTTGTTTGCCGCAGCTATGGCCCTTTTTTAAGGATGTTATCTAGATAGAGAGTTATTAAGGAGGACAAAACAAAAAAATACAAGTCCAACTGAGAAAGCATCTTTACCAGGATGTGTGAAGGCGACAGGGGTGATGTCAGAGGTGGCAGGAAGTTTGCCTCTCTCTGCATTGTTTATCTTCCTCCCTCTCTGAGCCTCCAGGCTCCTGAATTCAAATGCTACGGATAATAATTACGGATTCCCAGCATTTGAAGGAATACTATGGAGAAAATAGACTTAACATGGGTTTTTCAGCCTATCCTAACTCCCTACTAAAATACCTAGGATGATATAGAAGATGACCAAAGACAAAAGTTACTGTTATACAGCAGAAACTAACACACCATTGTAAAGCAGTTATACTCCAATAAAGATGTTAAAAAAAAAAAAAAGTTACTGTATCTCCAAAACTAAATCTGGTAGCCTATCATAAGAATCTGTTGGGGATTCCTATCAAGTCTAACAATGGAGCTGAATTTTAAGAAATTCAAGAGCCTATCCATCCTGCATCTGTTGAAAGAGAACATCTCAGCCACCTAAAACTATGAAGAAAAATATAGGAGGAGTCCTTAGAAGTCCTCTTTGTTCTTCTTCCAACCTCTTCACCCTGACTTAGAGATACAGAGACTACAGTCCTGCTACTGGATGGCACTTAGGGGCAGCCAGAATCCATCAGCTCTTCACTCAGCAGCATCCTAAAGCCATTTGGAAACTAATTCCAAGAGAATAATAGGGTGAAGACTCTAAAGTTAATGGGTACATACAGAAAGCATTCTAGCCATTGTTCTTGGCATTGTAGATTTCCAAGTACTCTGTTCCAACACAAAAAATTCTCAGAATAAGGCTCACAGAAGAGTAGCACCATGAAATGCCTTTCCAGAAGGTTTGTGAACAAAGAATTTGAGGCAAGGATGCATGACCCCTCCGTGGGTAGTCACAGTACCCCTAACAGTTTTGAGATATCCTGCAGGAAAAAAACATGTTTAAATGTGTATCCATCATTGGCTAATTTCTTTTGCCTAGATACAAACTTACTAACATAACTCTTAATATTCTACATAACAAGTATTTTGCAGAAAACATTGAGGAAAGCTTGTTCACATCGGAGAAGCAGAAAGTAGAAGTAAAACCAGATCCCTTTTCTGTACGCAGAGATGCCCTAGATGAATGTCTGGCTGATCGGGAAAAGGGGACAAGAAGACTTGCCCATCAATTACCTAATGTAATCAAATTATTCTCCAGTTTTGATCCTAGGAGAGAATTCATCCAGCACTGACAGTGTCAGTGAGGAAAGACAAAGACAATCTACAAACCCTGAATGATCACAAACACTGAGTTGAAAAAGAGATTTGTCTCTATTCCAGGATGAATAAAGAAAGAAACTTGAGTCTGTAAATTAGTGCAGAAATAGGAAAAAGGAACGTCATCTGGAAGACTCCAAAGAGCGTTCTCTAGAAATAATTCTATGTGTCAATATTCTAAATTTTTAACTAACAGTGAGACCACAATTCCAATCAAATGGCAGTATAAAACTTACATACAAGCCTAAATAGACTTAGGTTACCCGAAATAAAATGAGATCTTTATTTTCAAAACTAGTCCTAAGAAAAATTCTCCAGACTTAACCTATTTTATAGTTGCATTCTTTTAAGAAATAGATACTTGCCACACTATATAAACAATTCCAGGATACATAAAAAGACACAAATCCTCCTCATTTACTTTACAAAGCGGGCATAATCCTGACACTAAAACCACACACACACGCGCACACACACACACACACACACTACTGCTGATACTGATGGTTACTGACAATTATCAGAATAAGAGTGAATGCAAAACTCCTCAATAAAATTCAAATATGTATTAAAGGCGTAATCCAGAATGAAAAAGTAGGATTTACGCCAGGCACACAAGGACTGATGTAATGCTAATACCCAGTGATTGGCAAAGAGCAGTAAAATTAAAACTCTAGTACCATGTGTGAAGAGTGGGATCGTAAGGTCCCTTCCTGCCCTGTTTCAAAGAAGCAGTTAGGGCCTCAGTGACTCATTTCCAAAGTTTTCTTCAGAGGGGAAGACAGAAGCTCCTTGAAGACAAAGCTGCTTCTTGGTTTTGGGGAAAGCCCAAGTTCACTGAGGCAAAGATGGTGGACTTCTCAGAGAGGGAGAAGTGTCCTTGAGGACAGAAGGAGAAGGGGGCCATTGACTGCATTACCATGGAAGGAGGTAGGTGTCGAACAGTCAGAGGCAGTGGGGACCAGTGGACCGCCAGTGTGGTTCCCCAGGGAGACAGCAGATTAGGGTTGTAGGCAACATGAAGGGAGCTGGGCCGTCAGCAAGGGGCTCTAAGCAAACCCAGGACTCCTGCGCATGAAAAGTGAAACAAAAGCAGCACGTGAAGAAGCCATGGCAGCTGGGACCCTCGGAAGTCCTAAGGTAGATGGAGGGCAAAAGGGGACTGTCCTCCAGTGCGCCGTCATTGCCTGAAGAGTTGTTGCAGCACCTCCCCCAGGGCTGTAGTGGGAAAGCAAGATCCACAAGAGGCACATTCATTCCCGTGGGTCAGAATCATTTATTTACTTACCAATATTTATGATGCACCAGGTGCTAGAGAAACAGCGGGGACGAACAGACATATCTAGCCCTCAGGAGCTTACATTCTAGGTTGAGGAGATAGCAATAAACAATTAATAAGAAAGTCAATTATATAGTATGTTAGAAGTTGCAAAAATGCTGTGGAATAAAGAATGAAGAAGATGGGTTAGAGGCTATTGTAATCTAGTCAAGAAAACATGGTGGTAGCTGCAGAGGTGATAAGTGGTCAGATTCCAGATATATTTTGAAGGTAAGGCCAACATGACTTCCTGACAGACTGCACGTGGGGTGTGAGGCAAAAAGAGTAGTCAAGAATGACTCCAGATTTTTCCATTGGAGCAACTGCAAAGATGGAACTGCCATCAGCTGGTTTGGGAAAGACTGATCTGGGTAGAGCAGATTGGGAGGCAGATTTGAAGAGACCCAGATCTCTTTTTCTTAACATACCACATATCAGTTTTCTTTTTAACACCCAAGTAGAGTGTTAACACCTACCTCCTTCCATGGTAATGCAGCGGTTTAAGTTAACTGTGGAAAGGAAGGCAGGGCGGGAGGGGAAAAGAAGGGGAGGGAGCAATAAATGTGCTTTTAACACAACAAGTTTTTGGGTCAAAATCTTTGGACCGAAATTTTATTCCACTACTTTATTATCAGCAACGTATAGTGTGATATTAGAAGGTTTGTACAGAATTTAGCCAGGGGGATGTTGGGAGCTGTCAGGGAGATTTCACAGAGAAAATGACATTTAAACTGGGCTTAGATGGATATATATGAGCTCAGAAGCTAAGAAGAAAAGCAGGAATGTAAACATGAAACTTCGAAGTGTAATGGTAGGTAACCCCGTGTGACCAGAACCTTCCATAGATGAAATAGAATGACTGCAAATGAAGCTGGGAGAGTAGGCTGCGTCAGATTTGGAAGACCTTGTATGAGGTGCTAAGAAATTCAACTTATTTTGCATGAATTTGTGTAACAGCAACTGAGAACAGAATGAAAAACAAAGACAAAGCCACGGCTGTGGAAATGTAGTTGTTGAGTTTTTAATAGGTGCAATAGAATGATTCTGTGCTTTAAAGCCTGAGTATTTGCAGACAGACTAAGGAGTTACAGCAAGGTATTGCATATTTACTATAAAACTGAACAGTTCAGATCTAGTGATATCAAAGAAAAAGTATACCCAAGACAGAAAAGAGACAGTATTCTAAGCAAACCTGACTAATGATTTAACTCCGGTTCAAGGGAAGAGCAATGGGGAGATGCCCCAGGATCGTGCTTTAGTCCTACCTATAATTCTTTGTATTTACTCCGTGTCTATGCCTAAATTAACTGATAAGAGATTGTTAATGTTAATTTCTTAGTGTGCATTTAGTTCTTCCCAACTAACCCTTCTTTAATCAGTAGTATTGCATTAAAAACACTTTGGTTATCATTAAAGGTGCTTGAACCATAAAAACGCAACTGATGGCTGCATTCAAAGTAAACTGTTGAATGGACCAATTAAACAAGCTCCTAATAAAGAGATAAATCACATCTAAGATATGCACAACTTTATGCATATTTCTCCTTTAAGCCCTCAGGTCCTATAACTATAAGGGATACCTCCCAGCTTGCCAGCTATTTGCTGTGCGCTAAAGACGAGACGGCTCAGACAACCAGACCCATTTTTCCTTAGGTTATGAGAATGGGATTAGGATTAACTTGCCCTTCCCTGTTGACCACATGCTTCTTTTTTTTTTTTAATTTTTATTGGAGTATATTTGATTTACAATGTTGTGTTAGTTTCTGCCGTACAGCAAAGTGAATCAGTTATGCATATACATATATCCACTCTTTTTTAGATTCTTTTCCCATATAGGTCATTACAGAGTACTGAGTAGAGTTCCCTGTGCTATACAGTAGGTTCTTATTAGTTATCTATTTTATATGTAGTAGTGTGTATATGTCAATCCCAATCTCCCAATTTATCCCTCCCACACCTTCCCCCATGGTAATCATAAATTTGTTTTCTACATCTGTGACTCTATTTCTGTTTTGTAAATAAATCCATTTGTACCATTTTTTTAAGATTTCACATATAAGTGCTCTCTACCTGAAAAAGAATTCAGGGTAATAATAGTAAAGACGATCCAAAATCTCAGAAAAAAATGGAGGCACAGACCGAGTGGATATTTACAAGAAATGTTTAACAAAGAGATAGAAGATTTAAAGAACAAACAAACAAAGATGAACAACACAATAGAAGACCACATGCTTCTCAATTGTACATCTCATGTGGAGCCATTGGCAGGACCACGGAGACCTGATGCAAGGTTCAGGGACATACAGGTTCCCTATTGTGAGCAGCACGAATACTCATCGCCTGGACTCTGCAGTGCTCCCTGGGGTTGCTGCGTTACTGGTGCATTTTGAACATCGACATGCTCTGCATTCCACTTTTTTATCAAAGCCCAGAAATCTTATCCAAATAGCCTCAAGATTGCTCTCACTCTTGGACCTGGACATTTTCAATAATCAGTTTAATGCTTCAAATAATCTTCCTCTGTCCTTTGACATAGCCTTCTACTCCCACTTCAAAACCTGGATTGACCACCTTTTTTCCCTAGTGGAGCTAGGGAATATTTTTAGGCAAAACCTATCCAATATAAAATAGATGATCAACAAGGATATATCGTATAGCACAGGTAACTGTAGCCATTATCTTGTAAAAACTTATAATGGAGTATAATCTGCAAAAATACTGAATCACTAAGCTTGTGTACCTGAAACTGATATAATCTTATAAATCAACTATACCTCAATTTAGAAAAAATATCCATTAAAACATATAAAGAGTGTATGGATGGCAAACCGTAAACATTTAGAGCAAACAGTGAAATGAAATACTATGTTACCATTTGTAGGTATAGTTTTAGGCAGCCCACTAAGTAATTAAATTTGGTAAAGTTTTATAAAAAATCCTGAGTGTTTGACACCTCCAGGAGTAAAGCCATTCTTCAGAAAAATCCAGAACAATGAAACTGAGAGATTCTCCTTTTCTGGGCACTAGAATACCACTGGATTTAACCCAAAGCTCGCACTGAGTCATCAGAGAACTGCACTTTCTTTCAAAAGAAATCAGACAAATTATTTTTACTTTGAAACTCCGGTGTGGGGTATGAATGTAAGGGAGACAAGTCTTCCTCTTTTGTTTTTCATCTTGTCATGAAATGAACATTCAGCGCTAAGTATTCCCTCACACAATAAAGGCTAAAAGTTTAACCAGAGACTTAGTTATAAATGTATATCATCAACTCTAAGTTAATCAATGTTTAATTATGTAAGTTGATGAATTTTTCAGACCCAGCCTCAACTAAAATTTCTCCTTTTATTTTTTATATTCCACTTTATATTCTGTAATGAGGATATATTCTTTTATCTCCCCAGCACCTTTTCCTTTTTGGTGAGCTCCACCTTCACTCCTATTTCCACCTTCTTTCAGGAAATACTCCTCCCCCACTCCACCACATGGTCCAGGTGAGAAATGCCAGTTACAGCATCACATCCACTGGTCAGAGAGGCTGCGTGTGACCTGAACTGGACCTTCCCTAAACTTCTACAAATTGAGATTTAACCAAAAGGGACAATCCCTCTCTGGTATCAAGGCTTAGGAGCTGAACCTGAGAGGTGGTGACCTCTTGGAGGAGGGCTGTAGGAAAACATGTTGAAAGGAGTAGAAATGAAAGCTAGAAGACAGAGAGACTTGAAGAAACCTGAGTCCCTGTTCCCAATGATTCTGGAGACCCAGTTATATCCTTGCCCTTCCCTTTTGCCTAAGTTAGTTCAGGTTGCATTTCTGTTACTTATTTGCAAAGGGTCCTACTTAATATGCACTCTCTCATAATTCCTCCATTAATAAGGGTGGAATAATCTTACCCTGGTCAATCTTTCCTTTTGAGTCACTATTGTCCAAATCAGAAAACAATTTGCTAGATCTGAAATTTTTCAGAATTTTTCATGAAAACCTGGATTTTTAACCACCTTTGCAGAAAGAAAGAAAAAGATTTTTGTCCTAGGACAAATAGAAAATACTTTATGGGGGTGCCTTTCTCCCTCGTCTCCAAGCAGTGTTCTTAAAAATCAAATTAGTATTTTATTACCTGCCTCTCCCAGACCAGAGCTGATAGAATCAAGCAATTCTTGACAAAGACCAAGGTCAAGCTCATTTTGTTTCCGACTCAATGATGTTCTTTCAAAGACTTGGTACATTCCTCTTGTGATAAATATTCTTAGATTTGTGCAAGAGAATTTTTTGGGAAAAAAATAAATCCTGGCCCTGAATTTGAACCTGAACTAATCATCAGGCAGTCTATAAAGCAAAGTGTAATAAGATAAATTCAGCATACCAGTATTTTTCAGCATCATTATCCTAACTGGCCAGTGAGCTCTGTGGATGGTTTTAAGCTGTTTGGCTGTTTTTTTTTCTGGGGAGTAGTTATCCATGAAAAGATGATTAGCTTTCAATTACAAGTAATGAATACCCTCTCGGGTTTCTTTGCCCCTACCCCTTTCTCTCTTTGGGAAAAAAATACTCAACCTCTCAGACAATTAACTCTCTATGAACTACGCTAGTACTCCACCAATAGAATAATGACCAGGAAACACAATCACAGGACCAGCTCTGTTGGTCTTTTGCTGAGTTCCTGGGAAAGTCATTCCCACCAAGTATGATAGATACTTTTATTGAAATTGCCCTGGAAACTGCCAGCCAAAGAGAGATCCAGAGAAATTTTATGGTTCACAACATACCTTGAGCCCCTGAATAAAGATGTTGCAGAAACATGCTGTGTCAGCCAGTTTACTGAGGCTTGGGCTTTCTTGCCATATGAAATGAGAGACTCTTTAATCATCGTTAGCTCTTACTGTAAAATTCACTGGCACGGTTCTTTCTGAGATGGTTCACTTCTGACAATGCTGCTTGTAAAGAAAAAACAAGCAAGATCAAAGTTGAGAATCAGAGACGTTAATATACTTAATTAAGGGGACTTCCCTGGTGGTCCAGTGGCTAAGACTCCATGCTCCGAATGCAGGGGGCGCGGGTTCGATGCCTGGTCAGGGAATTAGATCCCACGTGCCACAACTAAGAGTTCGCATGCCTCAACTAAAAAAGATCCCACATGCCACCACTGAAAATCCCACATGCTGCAACGAAGATCCCGCGTGCCAAAACTGAGACCCCGGGCAGCCAAATAAATAAATAAATAAGTAAAAAGTACTCAACTAAGATTGCACAGCTAGTCAATGACACAGATTGGATTTTCAACCCACAGGTTACTTTACTATTTTACTTCTCACGAGGTAATGTGAATGAAATGCATATACGCGATTTCTAAATTTTTTTAGCCCCTCTGATACATTTTTTTAAAGATTAGTATTTCTAGGGCTTCCCTGGTGGCGCAGTGGTTGAGAGTCTGCCTGCCGATGCAGAGGACACGGGTTCGTGCCCCGGTCCGGGAAGATCCCACATGCGGCGGAGCGGCTGGGCCCCGTGAGCCATGGCCGCTGAGCCTGCGCGTCCGGAGCCTGTGCTCCGCAACGGGAGAGGCCACAACAGTGAGAGGTCCACGTACTGCAACAAAAAAAATGATTAGTATTTCTATAGCCAGTGCTCAGTGTTTTAGTCAAGATTGCTCTTTAGAAGAACCCAAGCAAACTAGTTTCTAACTTGTCCTGGGTCATTCGGCTCTTAATTCTCCATATTAGTCTAAAGTGGCAGAAGTCTGACAATTTTTCCTATTCACTTCTGGAATGTATATTTTGAGAATGAGCGCTTCTCATGTTCTAGTAATTCACACCAACTCAATAAAAACTGCCCATGATCGCTCCCAACTCATCCTTGTCACTCCATCTCACAAAGAGCTAGCCTGAACATGAAGTACTATCCCAAAACTTAGTATAAAATTCATTTTAAAGAGTATTTCCAGGTCTTATAATCTAGCTACATAACATGGGCTCTAATTTCCTTTTTAAAGTGTGACGTTAACCAAAAATTAAATCAGAATGTTTCCTCAGAATCTCCTGTCCTCTTTTTCTATTTGATGAAGGCAGCAGCTTGCATCCACTCACCAAAGCGGTGAAAACATGACAGGAAATGAATCTAACCGCAACGGATGTGTAGCAGCGCAACATGAGTTGTGTCTTCTAGGTCATCTGAAAGGGATGCAGTCTTTCTTGGTAAACTGCAGCTGCTTTCAAATTCTCCAATAAAAGTTTTCTGTATGTGATTGTCTTTTGAAGAGAAAGAGAAAGAGAACAATTCAATCCCAAGAAGGCGTTAACTTAAAATATTTGCATGTAACATTCTAAGAGGTTATAAAAGTTAACAAAGGAACAGTATACCACGATTAAAAGGAACAAACTATTGATAAAACAATAACATGCAGGAATCACACAGCCATTTTGCTAAGTGAAAGAAGCCGGAGACAAAAGAGTATACGTTATATGATTCCATTTATAGGAACGCATGCATGGAACTCAAAACAGTGGTTATCATAGTTATGTGGGAGGAGTATTAACTGGGAAGGGACAGAAAATACCTGCTAGGTGCCAGAAGTGTTCTGTGTTCAATCTGGGCCGTGGTTATGTGGGTACATATGTACATGTGAAAAATCACTGGGCTATGTGCTTAAGATCAGTGTTCTTTAAGTTCTTACTCAATGTATGTTATAGTTATTCTTCGATTAAAAAAAATTTTTTTAAGTTTAGCCCAGCCATATAGATGAAAGAAAGGTTATATAATTCATGCCTTGAACATTACTGATAATTCTGTTTTCTGTGGTACACAAACTTTTTTTTAGTACTACTTACACTCCGTAAGTCCTTACCGGCAGTGATGAAATGCAAAAAGCTATGAAAACCAAAGTTTTCCAACTGATTTGAACTGATGTGAAGCTATGTACATCTTTATTCATTCCACATTCTACCTACTGCAAATATTCACATGCCCCTCTGTGGCCATGCTGTTTGATTATAGGATGTCACCCACACCCCCATTGTGGTGTTAAAGAATATACAGTACATGCACCTTATTACCTTTGTAAAACCTCAAAATGTTCTAAATTTCTAAACACTTCTGGATCCAGTGGTTCCAGATGGGATATTGTTAAGCTTTATTTATTTGAGGGTACATTTGAAAAGGTTTAACCAGCACCCCATACCTGTGATTTCACAGATATCTTATTGCTTAAGATGAGGCTGAATTTATTTAAGTAAACTGTGAGCTGAATTATTTAAATAAAGAAATAAAGTAAAGAAAGAAATTGTAAATAATAAGGTGGCTGACAGCCAAAATTGTAAAAATGTCATGGAAATGACTGAAGCTTAAGAAACATCTTTCCAGCAAGTTCAGAAAGATGTTAACATGTCCATACAGAAGGCCAAGTTGCCTACAAAAGACAAAGGGTGAGGGCAGGGACTTTCTGTGCATTTTGCCCAGCACCAAGCAGGAACCTGCATTCAGTATCCACTCGACAAAACCTTGTTAAACTGAATCTCCAACATCCTTCATCCTTTGACTTCTGTTACACACCATCCCTGAAAAGGAAAAATGAACACTGTTATAAAATAAAATTTAAGGCCTTTGGGAAATAGTACTTTGGCTCCTTTTGGTTGGTTGTAAGAAAAGATAGAACCGCGTCTTGGTTTTTAACTTTAGGACATGTCTCTACTGGAAGCCCTCAAAGACTCAAATCAATCACTAATTCCCTGCTGTTTATTCTGTTCATCCAAGAACAGAAATCTCACAACCCAAACCGCATGAAATTCACCACTGACTCTAGGAAAAGATTCACTTTTTTTGTGCTGACTCTCCTTTGCACCATCACTTCTGAACGGCTGCTTTCACATTTCTTTGCTTGATTCCTTTATATTTTCCCCAAGGAAAAGAGCTCATTGTAAGGATTCTGCCCAAATATATTCTGGAAGTGCTGTAAGTGTTTGCCTCATGCTTCTGTATCAGTTTCAGGACCGTCGTAAATCAACAGTCTGTGGATGGAGGTGCTCAGGCCGAAATCATGCCTTTGAAAAACGCATAGCATCATTCTCCTCAAGCAGCTGCAGCCTTTTATTAATGGCTCAGGAGGCTTTCACACCTTTTAAATCCAGCGCATTTGAAGTAATAAAACAGAGAGCAGTTTATGGGCAGGAAATATTAAAATATTTAATTGCTTTTTTTTCTTGGCACAAGGCAGCCAGCCTCAGGCGTTCTCTAACACATGAAAAAAAGGACACCTGTCCATGCTTGAATGGACATGAAACAGGGGATTGCTAAATTGAACACATCTGTGACCAAACTGCCTTTAAACCCACATCAAGCCCATTTTTTTTTTTTACCAGTTCTAACAATTTCCCTCCAACTACTTTTCATTTTCATCTTCCTTCTCCTTGTCTCATTACAACAAAGCACAGAAGAGAATAAATTGATATCATGCCCAAGATGACTCCCTAATCTATCTCAAACAGAAACAGAGCACAAATTGAACCTGAAAATCTTTCCCGTTGTCTGATCCTGTACTCTATAATCTAACCCATTGAACCCTTCTCAGAGAAAATGGGATCTAAATGTGTGAGTACGAATGAGATCACTAAAGCTTTTGACAAGTCTATCTATATGATGGTCTAAGGCAACCTGAGGTCAAGTTCCAGCTCTGCAAACTGCTGGTTGAATGACTTTGGAGAGGTTGGTTAGCTTCTCTGAGCTTCAGTTGGCTCATCTGTAAAATGCGGATGGTCAATAGTGCCTCTCACATGAGGCGGTTGTGGGCATTAAACGAGATGTCCATTGTCAGGTGTGCAGTATGGTGTTTGGCACTCTGTGAGGCCCTAGTGTTAGCTACCCTTTCATTATAATTCATTCTAAAGAGAATTGTTTATAAAACCAAAGAAGACATGGCTAACATTCTTCCACAAACAACTGACAGTAGTACAAGAGTATCTTGCTGAAATTTGTATTGGCTTTCTACTGCTACATAACAAATTTCCACAAACTTAACTGTTTAAAACACCCTTTTATTAGCTCATAGTTATGCAGTCGTAAGTCCAGCAAGGCACGACTGGGTCCTCTTCTTCAATATCAGAGGCTGAAATCCATGGGTGAACCAGGTTGAGTTCTTATTTAAAGACTCTAAGGAACAACCACTTCCGTATTCACGTGGGCACTGACTGAGTTCATTTTCTTGTAGTTGTAGTACTGAGACCCTGGTTGCTTGCTGGCTCTCAGCAAGGGGCCTCTCTTAGCTCTTAGAGCTCACTCCTTTCCTTCCCTTGACAATTTCTCCATCTTCAAAGTCAACAACAGAGAATTTCCTTCACACTGAATCCCTCTAATGCTTCACTTCCCTCTGACTTCTGCAACCAGCCAGAGAAAAGTCTGCTTTTAAAGAGGTCATGCGATTGGGTTAGTCCGACTCAGATATCTCCCTATTTTAAGGGAAACTGATAAACTTAATTTCATCTACAAAAATCCCTTTTGCCATGGAATGTAACATAATCATGAAATAACACCAAGGAGCTGAGGTCCTGGGAGCCATCTAAGAATTCTGACTACAATAAAATTTTAATACTGGAAGTTGGGATGAAAAACCATGTATTGTATTTCAAGGTAGAGCCAGAAAGCAAGGTAGCAGCCTCCTAACCCCTCTTTCTGGTCTCCATTCTTGCTGCCCTCAAATTCAATCTTCATAGAGCTGCCTGCATTAAATATCCAAAAGCAAGACTTGTAAGCACCTCATTGCCTACAAGAGCAAATCTAAAACTCTTAACCTGACCCACAAACCCTCCATGATTTGGCTGGTCTCTCAAAACTCCCTTTGAAGCTCCTTGCTAATTCCAGAATCAAGCTTAATGATCCAGAAACTCCAAACTGCTTAGAGTTTCCTCCATCCACCATGATGATGCTCACTCGTGTCTTTATTCAAGCTGTCCTCTCAGCCCAGGACCCTCTATATTTTCACTGCCCCTTTGTCTAGGTAACTCCTCTTCATCCTTTAATTTTGCTCATGTGACTTCATTCATCCAATAAATCACTACCGAACATCCACTCTATGACAAAGGTGAGGCTATGGTGATAAAATAGACTCATGCGGTCCCTGCTTTCAAAGAACAGACACTGTTGTTGGGGGTACAGGCAATTAAATGAACGAGTACAGCCCACTGATAAATACAATGACTGGAGGAGGGCTGATGCACCCAACAGAGGCACTTAACCAAAATCGGAAGTTTTCTGGAGGAAGTGACATCCAAGTCAAAAGTCGAAGTAGGAGTAGGAGTTGGCCAGGTAAATGGGAGTTTGGGAGAGGAGGAAGTTCCAGACAAAGGCAATAGCATGATAACATGCAAACACACACTTGTTAGAAAGAGCATGGCTCCTTTGAGGGACCTAAAATAGTTCCGTTTCACTGGAGTATGGAGTGCTGGGACCAGTGTAGGATCTTGTCCTGGGGTAATGAGGAGGCACTGAAGCTTAAGACTAGATTACTGTTTAGCGACATCTCCCCAGCTGGCCTGCAGATAATAGACTGGAGGAGGGGCTAACAAGAGGAGAGGAAACCAGCAGGGAGTCCAGGGCAGTCATCCATATCAGACATGACAGTAACTAGTTTTATGTAGAGGCAACAGAGATCAAGGGAAATGGAGAGATTTGAGAGAGGATGCCACTTACAGGAGCTTTGTGATGAATCAGCCACTGTAGCTGAGGGAGGGTTATGCCCATGTCTCTGGCTTGGGCAACAGGGTGGATGCCAGTGCCTGTCACTGTCAGCGAGAACATGGGTGGAGGAGCGGTTTTGTGGGGGAAGATAATTGTTACCAAATGGCTTCTGGGATAGCCAGTAATTTACAGAGACTATTTCAATTCTCCCTAGCCCACCTGTATGATTCAGCTACATTAAGCAAGAAAAGAAGCTCATTTGTTGAGTGTAAGGGGAAGAAGGGAAAATATAGAAGTGACACTGTCACTTGTTCCCCCAATTATCCACCTCTGGTCCCACAGTAGAAGAGTCTCATCACCTTGGATTTCTTGTTCATTCTAGGTGAGGATGATGGAGAATGATGGTAATGACCCTTTCCTCTGATGTTGCGCTCTTCCCCAAAATATCTGCAGGGCTCACCCCTGTCCTCTCTTCATTCAGAGCTCTACTTAATTGTCATCTGATTAGAGGGGACTTGTTGAACCCCCTTAATAAAGAGCAAAATCTCACACTCATACTCCAGCAGTCCCTAGTCTGCTTTTTCTCTATAGCACTTTTGACAGAATGTGTGTGTGTGTATATAAGAGAGATTGTCTTTTTTAGTAGAATATAAGTACCACAAAGGCAAAGACTTTGTTCACTGTTAAATCTCTCTCTCTCTAAAACAGTGTTTGGACATAGTGGGCACCAGTATATACTTGTCTGAGTAGACGAATAAGTGTAGGAATGAAAGTCTGTTGCTCAGAAGACCGACCTTGGCTGGAGAAAATTATGTGGGAATCCTCAGGATAAAAAGCGTATTAGAACCATAAGAGTAGATAGATTTTCTCAAGAAGAGAATACAGAGTTAGGAAAGGTCCCCGAGGAATTCCAACATTTACCAACCTTTAAACGATAGCCTGTAAGGGGAGGAGTCTGCAACAGAGTGAAAAGGGGCAGTCAGGGAAGCAGAAGAAAAACCAAGATTATTGGGGAGTGAGAGAAGCCAAGGAGGAGGATCATGAAAGAGGTGTCAACAGTGACAAATGCAACCAAGAAGGTCTCCATTGGGTTTAGCCATCAAGATGCCATTTGTGTCCCTTATTGAGAACAATTTGAGGAAAGGTGAAGATGAGGGCCCGAATTCGGTGGACTTAGAAGTGAAAGGTAAGAGAGGATAAGAAAAAAGTAGTTGAGGGAAGTATAAGTAGAGGGATGCTGGGCTGAGGAGAGTTGTTTTTCTTACAATGGTAGAAAAAGTTTAAAGGTTGGTGGGAAAGACACAGTAAAGAGGAAGAGGTTTAAGATAAGAGAGAGCAAAAAAATAACCAATACCGGGAGATCTCTGCTGTACAGGAAGCAAGGCTTCCTTCTTCCGGAAGCCTCCTCTGACCTCTCCCTGCCCCTCCTCCTCTCCATCCTCTTCCCTACAGCCTGTGTTAACTGTGCATAAGTCTATTATTAAGCTTATCCAGTGAAACTGTAACTCTGCTTGTGTCACTGTTGTGCCACTAGGTTATGAGCTTCATTAGGGAAAGGACAACTTCTGATTCAACTTTTTATCCCCATGAACTAGCACAGAATCTGGTACATAATGAATACTCAATAGATATCCAATAAGAGGATGAATGAAGGAATTGATGGAATAGACTTATGACCCTCAACAAGTATGTACTGATGCTCACTCTGAGCCAAGCTCCAACTCTGGGTTCTGGTCATTGAGCAGGAACAAAACAAAGCCCATGAACAAGTGAACTGAGGAAAGGACCCAAAAATGTGGAGGGAAAAATAAAAGCAGGCTTGAGGCAAATGAAACATCATGAACCAGCACTTCATAAATTCAATAATGTTGATGCTTTAGAAGGGACACCATGCCTCTTCACAGCCAATTTTTTCCACATGTGAGGGGAGGATTTACTTACCATTTATTAGGATTGATTATAGTCTTGTTTCCTCATTTCCTGTTTTTCATGACACTTGTAATCTATGAATCACTTGCTTGAATTTGCCTTTCTCCATAAGCTCTCAAAAGTGGATTGAACTGGTTTTCCAGCTCTTTACTAAAAGAAAGACAGATCCAAGCTCCCAGAGTACCATGGGGTTAAAGCCTTGACCATGCCTTATTCCAAAGTAACTTCTCACTCAGGACCTCAGTCATCCTTATGTTCTCCTACAGGAATTAAATGGAAAAGAGGGGGGAAAAAAAAAAAAAAAAGCAAGGCTTTAGGAGATATTGCTCAAACATTCCCAAACGGGAGTGCCTATGTTTGAGTCATTAGTGCGCATTCAGGAACACCCCAAGCCTCATAGATAGGAGGGATTGAGGCATCAACACACAGCAACACTACTGTGATGCCAAGAAGCCATTCTAGGTCACTTACACAAATGACACAAAAGTTGTCCAAACAAACAGATAAGGGAACATAGCGGTCACTGTGGAGCATTTAAGAAGCCACATCCTCAAGGCTCTTGGATATTGGTGTTAATCAAACACTTGTGTTCTCTTACTGTGACCATATTTTCAAAAATAAGAATTAGATCCTTTGTTGACTCTTTCTACTCCGAAACCTAGTTTCTAATCTTGGTTGACCCTTTCACCTCTTCCCCCAATGATATCATCCAATTGAACAATCACTTCCACATGGTTTGCTCCCAATTCTTCAGCCAAGAGCTCAGACCTGCGTTGTAATCTTCTAGCCGGATATCTGGATGTCCCTCCAATACCACAAAGCAAACATCCTCAGAACCAAACTCATTCTCTTCCTCTGAAAAACTAGTTCTTCCACGCAACCTCCCAGGTTCCATTCACGATGCCACTATTCCACTAGGTGAAAACCTTCCCTTTTTGTACCTTTCCATCCCTTCCATTCTTCAGTTCCGTTGAGAGACTTTCTAAGGCCCATTTCCAACATATCATTCCAACCCATCCTCCTTAACATTCAGCTCCTTTTATTCTCACTGCCTCCAGCCTAGTTCAGGCTCTTGTTCTTCTCACCTGGACTGTCGCAAACACTATCACCGGGGAAAGAAGATTTCACAACCAGATAGATTTGTATTCAAATCCTGGTTTCATCTCTTTCTAGTTGCGTGATCTTGGGCAATTTCCCCAAACACTGTAATCCTCAATTTGCTCCATAAAACGATGGCTCATTTCAAGAGTACATAAAACAATGTAAGTTAAAATGCCTAGCACATAATTGCTCAAAGCATCAATGACTCTTCCCCCGCCAAAAATTGTTCTGGTCATGTCTTTTCCATACTCATAAACTTCGAATGATTTCCTTTTTTCTGCAAAAACAAGACCCAGCTACTTATTTGCCCTCCACAATATCACCCAAGCTACTTTCCTAGCTTTCATCTCCCAAACTTGGCCTCTCAATCAGCCTCAAACATGTCCACATTTTTACTATGCTTATCTTTCCACCAGATATGACTTTCCCATTAATCTCCACCAGTCAAAACTCTACCTATCCTTTAAGAAACAACACAGATACCACCCCCTCCATGAGGCCTAATTCTGATATCCAAATACGTGTTCTGTCTTTGAATGCCCACTTCACTTTCTTAACATCTACATCATGGAATTTATCGTATTCTGCTTCATACTATGGTCGTAAGCATTCTGCCTTATTCTATGTATAGAACTGTGAAGTAACTTCTTATTCATCTCCAAAGCCTACTGCTTTTCACTTGTTTGATGCTCAGGAAATGAGTAGAATTGATTGTAAGTACACGTCCCTAGAAGAGTAGCCTTTATCTGTTAGACTACAAACTCGACAAGGGCAATCACTTTTGTCTATTTTAAATAATGATATATTCTGAGTACCTAGAATCATGCTTAAAATATAGTCAGTGCCCCCAAACTATCTACTGAATGCCTTTATAATCCAAGATTATTTTTTTGAGCCAAGAAAAAAATCCCATATAATCCAATTTTTAAAGTCATGCCAATTAGTAACACCTAAGCTCTCACAGTCTCATCGTCTCCCACCAGGGACATCATAACGTGTGTGATTGACATGAAATGGGCACCAGATGTCCACCCGGGGAGAGCACTCAAAGAAAGAGAGCCCGGTCCCCGTGTCCTTGGGTGCCCTTCACTAAACAGGCTTCTCTACAGCTGCCTGATGACACTCCAATTGCTCCATACGCACCTTTCTCTCTGGCTTAGACACTGGGCCTGCAACTTGGCAGGGGCATAAATTAAAGCCCGAGAGAACAATCACAGGAACGCTGGCCTCTGGAGTCAAGGCCAGCCCGCAATATGATTCAGGCCCTGAATGCCGCCGCCCTCTGCTTCAGTCAGAATCCTGAGAGAAATCATTTGCCAGCCCAGCCAGGGTCAGGAAAACACTGCTGAGTTGCTGGCCAGGATCCCCAACAAGCAAGCTGCAGACACCATGTTGCTAACTGACAGAGCTTTAAGCCGGTAGAATCAGGCTGTTCATTCCCTGCAGTGGAAGGTGGGAGAAAAGAGGGAGTGAGGAGAGAAAAACCTTTCAAGTCAGACAGACCTGGCTCTGAATGCTGGCTTCCCCTCCTAACTAGCAGCGAAGCTGTGGGCATTTTATCAGCCTCCTGGGCTGCAGATTTCTTATCTCTAAAATAATACCTTCCTTACAGCATTGTTGCAAAAATGAATGGTGATCTACGTAAAGCACGAGGTACTAGTATCGCTGGTGGTATTATTGCTATTATTAGAGCATCAAAGAAAGTAACAACAGAGATTAAGCCAACATTCCTAATGCAATCCTAAGAATTCATCTTTACTAATTCACTAGAATATGGTTCATTTTGTCCCTTGGAAGGATAATGACAGATTTCTAAGAAAAATAATCAAGAGTCAATCCTAAGGATTCTAAAACCCAACAGACAAAAACTTGCAGATGAATTTTTGGAACTTACCCCTGGCAGAAAGTTCACTGGCTTGACCTCATTTTCCCTCAGCCCCTGAACCTCAAGACTCAACGAACGGTGCCCTGAAGTCCCTGTGCCTCTAAGCCCCTGCCACCCGCAAGGATCGCCCCTCTTCTTAGCACCTGCCTACTCTGCTCCACATCTTTGATCACCTTCTCCCCCAACCAACACACGCATGCCAGACCTCCTCGGTCATCCTAACCCCTCCTCAGAACTCGCTCAAACTCACTCTAACCCTCATTCCCACGACTACAAGCCTCCAGAGAGGGGAAGTGCCAGAGAAGGGGCTTTTTTTCACAGCAGCCACGATCTGACAAAATGCCAATGAACTTGGCAATCACAGGAACTACACACTTACTCAGCTGTCACTCATTGTTCTCACTCGTCAGGTAAGTAAAGTCCCTGGTCCGATGGCATCTGAAACACATCCTTTCTAAGGTTTACCCTGTATCCTATATCCTACACAGATCCTAAGTACGTAAGTCACACAGATTACTAAATGTTATATTTCCCTTTTTGTGGGCCATCCCAGGTGATGTAGTCACGTGCTGAATTGTCTGATTTTCTGAGCTGAGCTCCTTATCTGATTCTGTGATACCCAAACTCACACTAATTCTGGAACATTCTCCCCGTTGGCTAGGGAAGGCAACATCTTAGCTTTTCAATTGTATTACCTGAAGTCTGGTGGAGCTGGCCTCTGTAACTGAAACTGAAGTGGAGGAGTTCTTTGAGAATTACCTTATGCATCGTGTTCTATAGCATCCACCGTATTTGCTCATTCTCAACTTTCATGGAAAGTCCTCAAATTGCCTAGTTTCATTCAGTCATCTCCTCTCCTAGCCTCAGCCCACATCATTCCTCATCTGTCTGTAGCAACCACCTCTTAACTCTTGTATCTGCCTCCAGGCCAACCCCACTTCAGCCCCATTCTCCTCCTCCGATATCTTCTTAGTCGAGTGATTGTTCCGGACAGCAGCTCTTCCTACATTTCTGCATTACTCACAAGCACTCAGTGGCCCCCAGTGCCGCAAACAATCCAAACTCCTGTGAGTAGCACATGAAGCCCTCTGTGAGCTCATCCTCGCCATCCTTATTTCTTGCAACAGGCTTGCTCTGTCCTATGCTAACTACCGAACACATCATGCTGTTTCACATTTCCATACCTCCTATTATGCAGTCCTCCCTGCCTGCAAAAGGAGCATCTTTTCTCAACCTACCTTCTAAACCCGGAAAGCTCTGAGGCCTCTTTCAAGAATCTGCTCAAACCTGACCTCACCAGCTAGAGATGCTATCTTCCTTCTTTTCTGCCTCAACTACTAGCCTACGAGCTCTTTGACAGTAGGAACCACATCTCATTTACCTTTGGCTCCTTAGTGCCATGCAAAATGCCTGGCACAGGGCTTCCCTGGTGGTGCAGTGGTTGAGAGTCCGCCTGCCGATGCAGGGGACACGGGTTCGTGCCCCGGTCCGGGAAGATCCCACATGCCGCGGAGCGGCTGGGCCCGTGAGCCATGGCCGCTGAGCCTGCGCGTCCGGGGCCTGTGCTCCGCAATGGGAGAGTCCACAACAGTGAAAGGCCCGCGTACCGCAAAAAAAAAAAAAAAAAAAAAATGCCTGGCACATAGTAGGTGTTCTATAAACTTCTATTACGTTGACCTTTTCTCATTCCTTTAGGGAATCTTTTGACAAGAACCTGTCTTAAAATGACATCAGGTTGAAAAGACCAATACTGAAAGATTTCTTCCTACCCTAATTGCTTGGCATATCATTTCATATTCCAGGAACACCTGAAATATATTTTCTTTTGATTCAAATAGTTTTTCTTAGAAAGTCATCTCATTTTGCCAGTTTGAACAAACCTGGAAATTTTGGTGTTTGTTTTGAAACTGAAAAGTGCCGTAAGAGGTACTTTGTGCACTTGGACGGGGTTGGGAAGAGACCCACAGAGATGATTAAAGGCTGGAAAACAGACTAAGAGAACTGGAAGGGAAAGCTAAAGGCAATTTAGGAATCGACGTCAAGATTGTGAAGGGCTGTTATTACCACGGAGGCTGACGAGCCCGTGATGTCCATATACTCTCAGTGGAGAGCAACAGGAAACGAGGTGAGCTGCAGCATAGAAAACATGGGTGAGATAGACAGGAACTTTCCTGGCAGAAGACATTGCTAAACACTGAAGGATCCAACAGGAATGATACCTCTTAGTCTTTTTTTCTTCAGAGTTCTAGAAACATAGAAAACTTTCCCAACTATCTGGGATGTCTCATGTGCACTACTACCTAAATGCAGGGATGGAATCACACAGTTTTAAGGGACCGTCTCCAGATGGCACATAGATTTTTGGCACTTTGGTACACATAGTCTGACAGAGTCCTTCTCACTCTAAAATTTTGGAGAAAGTATCGCAAAGGAACTGAACTCACTCAACCCTCACTTTTGTTTTCACTAAATCTTTACTAGGCCCCCTCTTGAGGCCAGCGCCTGTGTTAGGTACTGTCACAAGGAGTAAGGCATGGTTTCCTCTAATGGAGAAAAGAGCTGATTATCACCCATCTCTCATAGGATGTCTAGGCCTCAGTTCTCACCTACACCCTACCCAGCAAACACCCAAACTGCCTGCATTCCTTCCAGTAACACCTGCCGCTAGCTGCTCTCACCTCTAGGCCTTGCGTATGCTATTTCCTCTACCTGTAATGCCGTTCCTACTGCCTGACTTAGGGAACCCCTTCTTGTCCTTAAAGCACAGCTCAGGTGTTATCTCCTCCAAGCTGCCATTTTGTCAAAGCCATTATTCCTTTCACCCCCATTCTGGATATGACACTCTTTCAGGATTCCTAACTGCGGGCATTAGACACAGACTCAAAGTAACTCTAATAAAAGAGAGTTGACTGGAAGTGTATCAGGAGCTCAAGAGTACCTAGAGGCACAGGCTTGGAAATGCCCAAAATCTAAGGGAGTGAACAGCAAGAAGCAGAGGGCACATTTGCCTCTTAGCAAAAAGAGGCAGAAAATAGTCCCTGTGTCTCACTATCAAAGTCCTAGAAGAGGGTCTAATTGGCCAACTCTGGGTCCCAAGATTACCCTGACCAGCCTACAGCTGCCCTCGAGTGAGAAAGGAGGATCATTCTCTTCCATTTTCCCTAATGGGAATTGGTCACTAGAAATTTTCCTCCCACTTTCCTCGCACAAGGGAAGGGAAGGTAATTCCCTCCCAAAGAAACTGGAATACAGTGGAAGAGGAAGTGCATGCTAGATGGCTCTCTCCCACGCTCATCCCCTTGTGATGCAATCCTTAGTTTTCCTGTCTGTATTCCTGGTAAGCCTCTGTGCTCCCTGAGAGCAGGAATTGGATCTTTCATCCCTATCTCATACACTGTTGGGTAGAGTCAGTGATCAATAACCCTACAGACCAGACTCCTGATCAATATTTGTTGATGATACATGAAGACCAAGACAGGATTCATCCCTGTGCCTACCAACTCCATGCTCAGTGCTTCTTCCGCTGTATCATAATAGTAGCAGGGATGCTATCTATTTCTTAATCTAAGGAGCACGTTGTTGGTTTTCTTAATAAATTGAGATTGCTGTAGTAAGTCTTGGTTATGACTGGCAAAACAAATTTCTCAAACTATTTACAGAATTTAAGTCCATGATGTGCAAATCCAAGTTTTTAAGCATCCCCTTTATCTTTGAGTCAAACTATAGCATCCATCAAACTTCTCAGACAATGCTACTCATAGACTTTGATTTTTCCCTAGTTAATGGTAGCTCTAGGAGAATAAAACAACAAGAAAAATAATACCATAAGGTTGGAAATAAGTTCTAAGCATAATAAATAACGATCATGAAATAGAGCATGAGTGTTTCTATGGTCACTCTCAGGCAAGTGGGCATGACTGTCTTGGTAAATTCATTTCAATACTATTGACAGTGTCTATGGCCATTCAAGCCTGTGACTTTGCATGGCTTGTTTAATCCAATTTCTATTTCATTCTGAATCATATTTGGCCCTGTACTGAGTGCTGCTTTCATTGAGATGAAAAAATGTACACCTTGTTAAGAAGAAAATAGAGTCTTTGGGAATTCATTGGCAGGATTTCAAAAGTTTAGGATTAAGATCGTATAGATGACTAAGAAGTAAGTTGATCTTCCCTTGGAGATGCATTGTCATGAACATTGAGAATAACAGTCAGGTGCTTGGCCATGAATTAACAATGCATTTTGGCCTTATGTGATATCTATTGCCTTAGGTTTACAAGTCATCAAGGTCATATTAAAGAAGCTAGTTTTGGACACCAAACTTATATATCTATACAGAATTGGCTCAGGAATCAGTCATAGGTCCTTCTTCAATAAACCTTTCACATGAAGCTCACATATTATCCACATTTTCTATATAACTATAAAAGATGAGTCATATAATAAGAACTCTGCATAATTCAGTTGGCTGGATTACATCTAGGTGTCTGGAGAAACAATGTCTGCTAATATTAAGCATTAAGACATTAGCAAGAATGTTACACAGATTCCTATTTTGAAGGGCTTGTCAATTCAGATATATTTTAAACTGAAACTTAAGACCAAACTGGAATATGATAGCAATTTGTGCATCTTTATAACCATGATTGCCCCCATCCCATCCCGTAGAATTCCACTTAAAAATCATTAGAACAGCAGGAGAGTTAGTACATTGGTCCAAAAATCTGGATTTACAGTTAGCTGCCCTCTGGATATGAAGGACTTGAAAGAAACTACCAACTACCCTCAAAGTATTTTGAAGTTGCCTTTGCTGATGAGAATCTATGATGGTGGACCAGTTTGGCAATCCTGAATTGTTTTCAGTGCAGCTGTGGATTACCTGTCGTTTCAATGGACTACTGTGTATGCCTTTGTTTATTTTATCCCTTCTTCCTGTTGGAAAAACAGCTGGAGAACAGACATCCTGCTGTTCAGAGCCTCAGGCCTTGGAATATTAACAGGAAGCCACAATAAGCATCTTCATTACTTCACCTGTGGCATAAATGGCAGAAAGAATGGAGCCCATCAGGAGGAACGGATTTAAAACAGAATGAAGCAGTTTGTGGACCATATGTCTGAACATCCAAGTAACTGCCACTGGCCTAATAAACTGGCTTCCTTCGTGTAGAGTTCAACCAAGGGGAAGAGGAAAAGTCAGTTTCCTATAGAAAGGAATAAAGGCAAGCCTCAGTAGCCTGTGGCAAGAAATGGAATCAAATATTTGGTGCATTAGACCAAGGAGTTTTATCACATAATTTACATCAGTTGCTTTTAGCTTTTAACAAAAGATGTGGGAATGGATGGTAGGGGTATGTGGATGGGAGAGAAGGAAGCTGATAGCCTTACAAGATACTTTCATGTGTTTTCCATCATGTATAATTACTCATCCTAAGGCAAGAGGAATATTGCATAAGCATCACTTCAGATATCTTCCCAGTTGTTTTTTGGGTTTTTTTTTTGCAGGGATGGGGGTGTTGCACAAAGAGGAGACGTGAGTATAAAGCATAAATGTCCCTGTTCGCCAAATGAAGAGACGGGGCAGAGAGGTTTTATGATCTGAGACTCTATATAATGTTTACATCATAGTGGGTCAGAAATACTCCTGGAAATGGAATTCCCTGGTGCAGATCCATCTTCCCCTCTGTAGACTGAGGCTGTGGAAAAAAATAATTCTGGAAAAAAACATTTACCCTTTAAACATAAAAATGAGCTACTGAACAGAAGGACAAAAGAGGGAATAATAATCTTAACATTCATTATCGAGGACCCATTGGAACGCTTCCTCATTCTACTGTTCTTAGTAAACATTTAAAGACCTGTGGGGTATTTAATTCTTAGTGCCTTGATAGGATTCAATCGACCAACTTTACTAAAATACACTTAGGAAAGAAACTCCAGCAGCACAAATACGGACAGCAATCCTCAGAATCAGGATTCAGGAAATCCATTATAACACGTACACTCTGAGTCCGTGAATCAGACAGATCTAGGCACAGACCCCAGCCATCCTACCTTCAAATGAACTTGGATAAGTTACTGTACGGTCCTGATTATTAGGCATTCCTCCATTTTTCCAAGGAGAAGGTTAAAAACCTTTCCTACCTATTGGGATTGTGTTAACTTTTAGGAATATAGATGAAATAATCAAATGTCTGCTTATAATATTTAATTTATTAATTTAGTCATGTAAATGCTTAAATCATAGAAATCTCGATTTAGGAATTTTTTTTCACTCTTATTTTACCAAACAGTTTTCTTCAGATTCTTGATTTGCAGCATTGGCATCCGTGTCACCTGACGTGGTCTTCCTGATGCACCATCTTTATTTCGAGATGGGTTGTTGGATGCTATCATTGGAAATCTTATCCCAAACCACAATTACCCATTCACATAACATTAAGACACTTGCTTTGGTCATTCATCCTGTCGGTGAATATTTGTGCTGTTGTGTTCACTTAATGTAATATAATAACCGATCTCTCACCTTTGAAAGGCCCCTCTTTAAAGGTTGCACATGCTGACATTCAACCCTTGCAGTTGTGAGATCACCACTGTACCCACACCCATCACAAAATTCATGAATAAACCTCTGTCGAATTTCTTTGCCTTTTTTTTTCTTTTGCTGTACGCGGCCTCTCACTGTTGCGGCCTCTCCCGTTGCGGAGCACAGGCTCCGGACGCGCAGGCTCGGCGGCCATGGCTCCCGGGCCCAGCCGCTCCGCAGCACGTGGGATCCTCCCAGACCGGGGCACGAACCCGCGTCCCCTGCATCAGCAGGTGGACCCTCAACCACTGCGCCACCAAGGAAGCCCCTTTGCCTCCTTTTTTAAGGGATTATGCAGGTAACATCTATAAGCTTTTGAGACCAGAATTTTCTGAAGTCATCTCAGGCCTATGTGACTTTAGAAGTTGAAACAGAACCATATAATTCGAGAAACTTTATGAAGATTAAACTAAAGGTAATCCCATCCTTTCTGAGGGTTAGGTTTGGAAACTATCTCCTCTCATATTTTAGCACATACAGTACTTAATCTCTCTAAGCCTCTGTTTCCTCCACTATAGAATAGAGCTAATAATAGTGCTTTGCTCACAGAATGGCAGTGAGGGCTAAATAAGATGACACACTACAAGGACACTTAGCGCCGTGCTGTGCACCTAGAAAGTAATAGACATATCAACCGCTACTGCCCCAGTCTCAGGTTCCACAAATAAAAAAATGCAAAACTTGAAGAGTTATGTCCAAAGAAACCCACAAAGATTTAAGATGAAGCAGATGAGGACAGGTTAAAGGAAGCTGGATTATTATTCCAAAGGGAAAAAAAGAGTAGTGTAACAAATAAATTTCTAAAACAGCAAGGACTCAAACAAAGAGTAATAAGTATTTCTGCTCTTCTTCCTTACTCAGTAAGATGGTCACAGGATGCATCCAAATTACAGCATAAAGGACTTATGTCATATTGAAGGAAGAATTTCTATTCAGTGAAGGTTGTGAAAGAATTGAATCACCCTGCTAAAGACTATGAAGAACCTTAAAAAACAGGAATCATAGTTCTGTCTAAAGGCAGTATTATTAAAGGAATGATATGGTGAGGTCCCAATTAGCCCTATGTTTCTGCAAATCAAGATGAGCTACTGGGGACATCCCTGATGGCACAGTGGTTAGGAATCCACCTGCCAGTGCAGGGGACATGGATGGGTTCTATTCCTGGTCCAGGAAGACCTCACATGCCGCGGAGCAACTAAGCCTGTGTGCCACAACTACTGAGCCTGTGCTCCAGAGCCCGTGAGCCTCAACTACTGAGCCCACTTGCTGCAACTACTGAAGCCTGTGTGCCTAGAGCCCATGCTCCGCAACAAGAGAAGAAGCCACCGCAATAAGAAGCCCATGCATCGCAACGAAGAGTAGCCCCCGCTCACCGCAACAAGAGAAAGCCCAAGTGCAGCAATGAAGACCCAACGCAGCCAAAAATAAATAAAATAAAATAAATAAATTTATTTTTTAAAAATGAGCTACTATATGAAAATAAAGCATAGGCATGGAACACCAGTAGGAGAGCGTGTTAGCCAGGCAGGAGTGGAGACTAAAGAGATGGCATTTTTTGCTGAGTTCCTGGAGTATCATGCAAATTTATTTTTTAATGTCTCTAATCAGGGGATTTCTTTCCTTTCACAGACTACCACTACTATTAGAAAAAGCATAACCTTAGACCTCTAAAGTCTTGAGTTCAAGTCTCAGCTTTTCTTCTTACTATGTAACTTTGAATGAGCTTCTTAAATTTTTTGATAGTATGTTTGAACATCTGCAAACGATGCATAAAAACATCAGTGTTACGGGGCTTTAGCAGGGATTCAGTGAAATATTCATGAAATGTCCAAGCTCAGCGTCTGGCACCCCATGACAACTTTATATGCTGATTTTCTTCTCCCCCAAATTGTGCTTCTGAACATACTCCAGTTTCAGAAGCTGAAGTCATTACAGCATCATCAGCTGAGAGCTTTACACCTGAGGAAACATCAGAGCCTGGTTTAGTTTTAGGTAACAAATTCCTCAAAGACAGAACTGGAGAGAGGTGAACAAACTTCAGGGAGGGTGTGGAGTTGTTACCAAGTTTCCCATGAGCAGTTGTGCTGGGAATGACTCTGCTATGTAGACATCCTCTTGAAGGGAAACTTATTCTCCCTTATAGTTGCTACAGATGTCTCCACAGCCTCGTGTTCATCCAGGCATAAATGGTTCGGGATGGTTTTAAACTCTCTAGCAAGGTATATTAATTAGGACAAGGCTTAGCTGACATTAAAAAATTACCCAAAATACAGTGCCTTAAATGAGACAGAAATTATTTCTTTCTCACATGATAGTTTGGAGGGAAGCGGTGCAGGGCTGCTAGGACAGTTTTCCTCCCTCAAGACACGGGGCTTCTGCCTTTGGGTTCTGGGCAACATCCATGCAGTGAGAAGGGCAGGGCAGGGAGCAAACCACACATCTTCGAGTTGCAAAACCCATCAGTCACACACATACTTCAGATCACAACTCATTGGCCAAAATTTAGTCACATGGCCACACCAGCTACAGGGGACACTGGGAAATGCAGCCTCATGCTGGGAAGCCATGTGTCCAATAAAAGCTCAAGAAGAGAGGAATAATGAATATGGGGGCGGGACCACGAGCAAATTGTGCGCTCCATAAAATTAAAGAGGAAAAGTTATCTAGATAGCTTAACTCTTTATTCAAAGACCATCTAAATTTTTGAAAGTCCAGACAATATACCTTTTAACCTGAAACAATGTGGTATGGATAAAAATGTGATGAATAAAGACCCTAGCAACATAAATTGAGGCAGTAAGTATAAACCTTCTTGTTTATACAACAGAAACTTGAGTCATCAAGTCTTACTGAGGCCAAGCTACATCTGGGAAAATCTGAATATGCTGACCCAGAAAAGAGTTGGAGAAAAGAGCTGTGTTGGAACAATGACAGCGCTTAGCCTCAATCTTTTAAAAATTCAAAAGCTATGGGGACGGCCCCCTGAGCAAGCCTGGGCTAGCCTGGAGAACTCCAGAAGAAGAAAGAGCCCACTCTGACACAGAGTTTATGGTTTATGAAACACCAGGTCGGATGAAGTGGCAACACCCCCTATTTGACTGTGAGAAAATATCTCTTGGGCCAAAGAATAGTAACTCCTATTTGCAGTCAAGGATGGGTTTACCAGATGCCGTTTTGCAAAGTCTTATGGAAATCTTTTCCAGCCT
This sequence comes from Delphinapterus leucas, assembly GCF_059928025.1. NCBI lineage: Eukaryota > Metazoa > Chordata > Mammalia > Artiodactyla > Monodontidae > Delphinapterus > Delphinapterus leucas. Next base: position 71,867,742 of record NC_143139.1, read on the forward strand.
GTTTAGGAGACTTTAATATGCTACTTTATTTCGTTGCCTGAGCTTCCCATTTATTTCACTCCTGCAGGAAATGCAAAATATTTTATCATTAAGTGCTTGGTCATGAATTTAAGAGTTTGTCCTAATCTCACAAAGGTTCTCATTCACAAATGGTTCTCCTCTCTGACTATAGAGAGTTTTCCCCATTTTTTTCAACAAGAACAAGAGAATCCACAGGAATTTTTAGATCTTTTCAGAATAAGAAGAAAACCACCAAAATGCAAGCAAACCAAAGATCAGTCCCAATCACTTGTTTAAAATCAACATAACTAAGAGGAAGTATATCCCTTGAAATATTTGACAGAGGAACTGGGGACATTTGCTATGAAATTAAAATAAACAATCTCTACTAGTTTTTTTTAATTCTTAGGTAAAAGAATTTCTTTTTCTGATGGAGAATATTCTGGACTAAAGCCAGAAAATTCGGTTCACAGCCCAGATCAGCCAGTAGCTAATGGCGGACTTTGGCAAATCCCACAATGTCTTTGGACTTCAGATTTCTCATTTGTAAAATCAGGAAGTTGAAAGATATTTCTAAGGTCTTTTGTAATTTTAATAGTCCTCAAGTTTATGAAACTGCTAGTTACTGAATTTTTTTAAAATTCCACAATCATAAATGTCCCAGAATCATATTAATTTTTTCCTACTTCACACACAAATTAGTGAGTGATAAATTCCCCCCAACAATTAGGGGGAAATCCAGATTCTGAAGACATCTTGCACAGTTAAAATTTGTAAAGGAAGAACTAAACTCTCTTCTCAGGAGCTTTCTGGCCCTTAGAGATGAGTGTGTCACTTTATTGATTCTTTGCGCCAAAAGGGTATTTGGATAAGATAGCTGTTCCCTCCAAATATGGATTATTTATGATTCATATCCTGCTGCCAATAAAATGTTTGTAGCAGGTGATCTCCCCATTAATGTTAGTTTCAAAGGATTAAAGCTAGTTAAGGCATTAGTCTTGATTACACTTAAGTAAAACTTGTCCCAGTGACATTACAGTGAACCCCTGACTTCAGCCTCATCTCCTGAAGAATCAGTCCATCCATCTTCCATGTAGGCACCAGGGCTTTTCCTAAAGTACAGGTGACAGTACTTTGACAGCTCCATAAGTTCCGTTCTGTGCTATGTCATGATATTTCACTCCTCCCTGGCTTTACACGTGCTGCATCCAACACCTCTAGGGTCAGTCCTCTTCATGGATATAAGGAAATATTAGTGCTAATTCTCAATAGGCCTTCCCTCTAGGCAGACATAGTTGCAGAAGCCAGATTCAGAAAGTAGAAGGAAATTATATGTAAAGAAAAGGGTGCCACCTTCTCAGTAGGGAAGCAGATGTGCCTCAGAGTGTATGCTGGGTTTCAGGGCAAAAACTACACAGTTGTACCAGGTGGCCTGGTTTTTCTCATCCCTTTATTCCCTCTGCCACATTCTTATCACCTGCCTCACAGTTCCTGATAATGGATAAAGAAGATGCGGTGCATATATACAATGGAATATTACCCAGCCACAAAAAAGAATGAAATGATGCCATTTGCAGCAACATGGATGGACCTAGAGATTATCATACTAAGCGAAGTACGTCAGACAGAAAAAGACAGATATCATATGATGTCACTCATATGTGGAACCTAATTTTAAAAAGTGATACAAATGAACTTATTTACAAAACAGAAACAGATTTACAGATGTTGAAAAACAACTTCTGGTTACCAAAGGGGAAACGTGGTGGGGGAGGGATAAATCAGAAGCTTGGGATAAACACACGCACACTACTATATATAAGACAGATAATCAACAAGGACCTACAGTATAGCACAGGGAACTCTACTCAATATTCTGTGATAACCTATCTGAGAAAAGAGTCTTACAAAGAATAAATATATGTATATGTATAACTGAATCACTTTGCAGTACACCTGAAACTAACACAACATTGTTAAGTCAGCTATACTCCAATCAAATTAAAATTAAAAAAAAAAAGAATTGACTAAAATCTCACCTTCTCTGGGAAGCCTTCACTGTCTTCTCCACCTCCTCCACAGTGACAGAAGTTTTCTCCTCTGTGAGCCCACGCTACCCGACACCTAGCTCTACTGTATCCCGCTCTGTTGTCACTGATCCCCTGTGTATCCCTCAGTCCCCTCCGATTAGGACCACTGGTTTGCTGACTGTTTCTCCCCAGTAAACCATAGTCTCCTATGGGTAAAAAAGTCATAGTTCATCTCTACCTGTGCTGCCTAGGACAAGTTCTGTTCCCTTTAAGTACTTAGTAAATGCCTATTTAAAGGGAAGTCTGTCTGGTTGATGTTAAAGCAGTTACAACATTTAAAATCCATGCAACCAAACAGCCTAAGAGTAGCATCAAATGTTGGTTCATGTTCCAAATATACATATTATACACAGCCATTTTCCTTGTAAAAGAAAGATAGTGGATTAATAACTTACGTCCTTTTGAATTGGGATGAAAATTTCATTTTCTATTAAAAATTTCAGAAGCACAATGTATAAAATAATTACTTTCTAAATATTGTTTTGTATTCTCTTTCTGTAAATTTCCCTGCTCCCACATCTCCAAAAACTCAATCTTTTCCCCCAAAATGTAAATCAGCTAAATTCTAAAATGAAGAACTGATCCTTATTGTCTAAGAAAAATTTAGCCCTTTGCACAGGAATGGAAATTCCCTATTTCCACAGATTAACAATCTAAAGGGACATAAATCTTCTGCTATCCGTTAATAAGGACCAAGGCATCTACCAAATGTGTTAGATAACGAGGCTTAATTCACGGTCTCTCAACTGTGACACCAATGACACTTTGAGCCAGCTAATTCTTTATCAAGATGCACAGGGTCATCCTGTGCATTATGGGCTGTTTAGCAGCATCTCTGGCCTGTACCCACTTGATGCCAGTAGCAGTCTCCCAGTTGTAACAATCAAAAGTATCTCTAGACATTGCCAAACACCCCCTGGGGGGCACAGTTGCCTCCAGTTGAGAACTACTGCCCTCAGTATACTCAGAAGGTAGATATATCAGGCTTTAGAACCAATTATACAAGTAGCAAATACCAGCTCCATCACTTAGGAGCCACGTGCCCTTGAGCAAGTCACTTAACCGCTCCAAGCTTTAGTCTCTTCATGTAAAAAATGGTGCCAGTAAAATACATTTTCACAGCCCGTGGAAGACTAAATGTAAAAAGGTACATGAAATGCTTGGTTAGCATAGTACCTGCTATATGGCAAATACTTAATACCGGAGTCTGCTTCAGATGTGGTCGGGGAGGATCACAGAAGAAGACAGCTCCTCCCAGAAAGTCAGAACCAAGAGCCACCAGATGCGCTAAGCAGGAGACTTACTCCCCCTCACTCCCTCTTCACTCTGGTCCAGCAGGATCTGATAACTGCTACAACCAAATGACTGAGAATTATTTGCATTCTCTCCTTTTCCAAATAGGAGTTTTTGCTACAGTTATAATGTTACTACTACTGGTGAGACGGGACCAGAAAAGTATGGACCTAAAAAAACCCTATTCTGACCTTGTAGAAGGGATCAAGCATCACCCAGAGTTTCTGAACCTTGAACCCTATTGCAATAACTGGGTGGGATTTTTGAATTGAATCCCTTGAGAGAGGAGGTGAGTGTCCTCTGCATGTGAAAAAGAGATACACATAGCTTTTTAGGTTTCCACCTGGACAGACCATGGTACAGATTGTAGGATGTCTCTAAATTCGTTCTCCACTTCTTCCTCATTATTAGAAGTCCAAAATTTTAGTTGGTACACGGCAGCCCAAACAGTTCTCGGCTTCCCCTGCAACTAAGTGTGACTACGTGATTAAGTCCCAACCATGGGATGGAAGTAGACCTGATGTGTGTAAATTCTGAGATGTGTCCTTAAAGGTAGGGAACATGTCCTTTCCTATTTCTCTGTTCTGTTTTATGGAACTTGAATGTAAGGGCTATGCTTCATCCATGAGGATGAGGGTCATGTACCCAGTTCACCAGCCTTGGTGAGATGGGCGGATGGAAGTAACCTGTGTCGCAGATGACTGAGAAGCCATCGTCTTTGGCCTCTGTATCTATACCTTTATATAAGAGAAAAATCAATCAATCTATATCTTGTTTAAGCCAGTGATATTTTGGGGTCCCTGTTATCCACAACAGAATGTATAGTTCAACTAACAGACTGATATTATGCATTTCCTTTTAGCTGTAGACCTGAAAAAATAAGAATAAGAGCTAAGGCAGAAAACTATCATAATTCTTAACTCTAATTCCCCTGACCCCTTGAGGAAATGTGTCACTCATACTCTGCCTATGTCTCTTGCAAATGAGTCTGAGAAAAGCAAAGGAGACAGTATAGGAAGTTGAATCAAAAATGGAAGAGATGGGCTTCCCTGGTGGCACAGTGGTTGAGAGTCTGCCTGCCGATGCAGGGGACATGGGTTCGTGCCCCGGTCCAGGAGGATCCCACATGCCGCGGAGCGGCTGGGCCCGTGAGCCATGGCTGCTGAGCCTGCGTGTCCGGAGCCTGTGCTCCGCAGCGGGAGAGGCCACAACAGTGAGAGGCCCGCATACCGCAAAAAAAAAAAAAAAAAAAAAAAAAAAAAATGGAAGAGATGTTACCAAGACTGAGGGATTGGTTTAGAAGCAGACCAGCGTGACTCACCTCCCTGAATACTGTCCTCATAGTGAGTCAAAGGAAAGATGCTTGAGAAAGAAGGAAAGGAAATTCGGAGATGCATCCTGAAATGGGCTGCGCCAACGTTCCCAGTTATCCAGGTCCACCTTCATCCATAGGTGATTTCAAAGTGAAATGAGGACTTTCATAAATTTTAAATTTGGTTCTGAGATAAAGGAAAGGGAAATAGCATCTTGTTTGAAAAGTGCTCCTCGGTGCACACGTGCCCACCCAAGAGGACTATGGCTCTCGCCCACACAATTCCCATCGCTGTTCATGAGAATTGTGTTGATAAAGCCTCAGCCATCACATTCCATCTTTTTCACAAGTCTTCTAGCCGGCACAATGTTTAGAAACCATCCTGGGGGCACCACAGTGACGGTTACAGCTAATAACTTGTGCCCTCATCCACGGCAGACTTGCATAATCATTTTCATAGACCCCATTAGCCAAAGCATTTTGAGAGACATGGTTGTTTAGCCCAACAATTTGGTAATAGTAACTTCATAAATCAGTGACTGTTTGGGTCTGAAGTTTTGGGGTTAGAAGTAGACGGAAGAGAAGCATGAACTCTTTTTAGAAGAAATTACCTGAATTCAATAAGAAGTCACTGTAAATGACCCAAATGAACCCACTTCTCGTTCTAGCCTGCTATATTAACCACATTACTTCTTGCCCCTAGCAGCAAGGCTGGTTACAGCCTAATTTAAATCTCTTATACACTATAATTCTCTAAGTGGGGTAAAGAGCACATGGTCTCAGTCACCTGCTAAACATATGACATGGAGTGTAAATTCATTTATTTGAACCTTAATATTAAAGGACTTTCTTGAATTTAAATCATCCGATACCAAGTTATGACTTCAGTCCAAAAACAGACATGCCCTGGAGAGTTAAGAGACCTTTCCAAAGACAAAGAAGGCTTCTAACCTGCTCACAATTAGCCATTACATGCTACTAGGGCTTGTTTAATTGGGACTGCCACTCTCAGTTAACCAGCAACAAGTGAATAGAAGAGTGAGTAATCAAAATTAGGTACACATGTTGCCAATTATGTACATTAGGGAGTGTAATGAAATTGTATGTTTTGCTTTGCTTTTTCTTTCTTCTCTGGCTCCAAGAAGTTAAAGTAGTCAGGGAACAGAGCTCAAACATAACTTTTTCCTTCTAAGTGCAAGAAAACCACGTACATCGAAGCCCCTGCAATTCTTCACCTATAGTCCACTCTAACTTCAGCGTTTACTCTGCAGTGGGGCTGTTAGGAACTCCCTCTGTGGGCCTCCAAAAGGACCAGGTAAATATGTTGTGATACAAACATAGAGCTCATTCTTTTCTTTACTGAGCAATAACAGAGATAATTTAGCCAAGAGACAAAATTCCCCTCCTGTTCACTAAAAAGCAAGAATATTCAGTTTCTCTGCTGTGATTCCCTAGGTTTCCGATTGGTAGTATTTTAGTGGGGAAATGGAAGGGAAAGAAAGGAAAGCCACAGTGATGATGCACTGAGCTGAAAAGATCTTCAGCTTAAATCTGCATTTGGAACTGGTTAAAATAGCCATCCCCCTAGAATTGGCACTTTAAATGTGAATTTCCTGGACTGGACAGCTTTAAAATTTATATTTAAATGTGTGTATTCAACTATACAGATTTAAATGGACACATATCTAAATATAAATTATTTTAAATTGGGGGGTTGTACCAAGCACTTGATATAATTTCATCATGAATGAAAGATAGACAGTAAAGAAAATGGGTCCCATTAAATATTAATCCTGTTTCATATCTTCATTTGTAGACAGAAAGAACTACAAGAATCCAGATATATTGGAAACTATAATTTTTCCCCTATAAATATCATCCAGCTGTTTCTATAATAGATTCACCTGAAACAATTGTCTTCCTGTGGCTGTGTTTCTGGAGGTTCCACAGATTATGAGACAGTAGGAGAATTTGTATGACTTTAAACTCTTCCGTGGACCACAGAGATACCATAATGTGACACTGATCTAAAAGTTAAATAAGTTTTCATGACTGGCCTTTCTTATACTTACCAGGAATGCTGAGAATTTGAGTCTTTCAGTTATGGGCAGGGCCAAATTAAGAGTTCATGACTTTTTCAAGCACAGAGACAATCGTGTAGAGCGGCAGTCCACAAACTTTTTCTGTAGGGGCCAAATAGTAAATATTTTAAGGTTTGCACTCCATAACATCGCTGCCGCAACCACTCAGCTCTCCCTTGGTCGTGGAAGCAGACATAGACCGTATGTGAGCCAATGCATGTGGCTGTGTAAACTTTATTTACAAAAACATACTGCAGACAAGATTTGGCCCTTGGGGTCTATAGTTTGCGGATCCTGTTTTAGCTCTAAATCCTCTGACTCTCTCTGATCATTTTTAATTTTCCATCTCATCACCCGAGAAGATAATCAGAGACTTTGATGTCATGGAACAGGAGTTCAGATTTGAAGGGAATGGTCTAGAGTTATTTGAGGAGCTTGATAAAAATATTGATTCATATGCCCTCCCCCTAAATTTTTATTTAGTAAATCTTACATGGATCCCAGAAATGTGAATTTTTTTAAAGCTCCCCAGGTTGATTTTGATTCAACGTCAGATTTGTGTTTTCTTGATCTAGATAATGGCCCCAGCTTTTCCAATAACTTTCTAACGTAAAGAGTATCACCTACTATATTAGTCAGGGTAATTACTGCTAGCTGCTACAATAGCAAACCCCAAACCTCAGCAGCTTAACCCAGTAAAAATTTATTTCTGTCTCATAATCACCCTCCTCTATCTTATAGCTATGCCATCTGGAACTCTGGGGGGAAAGAAAAAGAAATGAAGGAAGTAAACCATCTCAATGTCTTAGCACAAACATAACACAAACATGACACATGGCACTTCTGCTCACATTTCATTGGCCAAAACCACTCATATGGCTCTAACCTTAACTGCAAGGGAGTCTGGGAAAAGGAAAGGAGTACATTAATACTTGGCAAGCTCTAAATGTCTCTGACTCACCTGCCATGTTTTTATCTGACTCATCAGCTGTAATTCTAGTATACCACCTGCCTCCTCCAGACCACACGGAAAGAACAGATGCTCAAAAAACTCTGGGCCATCTATTAAACCCTGAGCAACTCTGGAACAGACAGCTTAATATCCAAAGCTGTTACTTATATCCAGCTTTTTGTGAAGGTTAGATTCTTGAAATTCTGGAATGCAGCTCATTTTTATACATCAAATTAGGTTTGGGGATTTTTTTTGTTTTTTTTAATTAGCTGGAAATTCACTGTGTGAAACTAGGGCTGTTGTGATCTCTAGCTTCTGAGCTAGATATACACAGATAGGTGTCATGGCAAAAGAAAACAGTAATTAGCAGATTGGCCTCATGTTTGCAGTTACAAAGGTTGGATGTTGGTTTGTTTAAGTAATACTGTGCATATCCATGATACTCAGTGTTAGGAAATTAAGAAGAAATGTAGAGACTGCCATCTCTAATCCAGTAGCCAGAGCAGCTGATTCCCTGTTTTCAAAAGTGGGAAAAAATATCTAAATGGGAGGCATCTGCTTGAATATTTAGAGACACAGATATCATTTCAAAAGTGATAGCCCTTTAAAAAAAAAATGCTTCCTCATGAAAAAGAAAAAAAAATGCCATCAATCTTTAAGCTCTTAAAAGAGAAAATGGGGATTTCTACTAAAGTGATACAGATTTCAGCTAGATGTTTGAAAAAGTCCCAAAATATTTAGGGTGGCTTATAGCCTTTCCCACACAGAAACTGAGATAGCATATGAAACTATTGACTGAGGAAGGTTTACAGTTCTAGGAGGAAGAACTAACGAAGTATTTATGAAAATCACAACTTCATTTACCAGCGATGGCTTATGGCCTGTAACTGTCCACACACGTGATCTGCTTATTCAAAGTAAAAAGAAATGCTAATCAGTAAAAAGGTATTGTTTTTCAGTGCACAGCCCTTATTCAGTATAAACTGTGATCTTAAGTGTGGCACAAGATGGTTTTCTTTAACAGACCTGCAAATGATAACTAAATAAAGTTGCTATTTAAACCCTGCCTCATAACCTTTCATCTCAGAGTCCGTATCTGAATCCCTTGTTTATTAACCTGATAGCCCTCTCACCACAGCCGTCTTTCAGTTGATACAGCAGTCCCAGTCTTTGGGAACAATCAGTCACCTTGGAGAAAGCGCAAAATATTTGCTCAGCCAATGTTGTAGCGTTTGGCTGTTTCACCATCCCCAAGGGATCTTGGCTTATGTACAGCTATAGATATGACAAGACTATCTGCAGTAATTTCACGTGTTGGACTCTCTCTAAATGCTGAAAACCCTTCCATAATTGTACAAACACCTAAAACCTGGCAAAAAACTGCCTTCTTAAATATAATGGAGTTATTTCAATGGATCCATTCCCCAGGAAACTATATGTTACAAAAACAGTTATAGCATTATGGCTTATAATCAGTGGCTTTCTCAGAATCTTCAATCCAACACCTTTTACAGAAAATAAAACAAGATTTCTAGACTATCAAGCTGGGAAGGATATCCTTATTCATATGGAAAGAGTGAAGGTTTTTGTGAGGTTTCTTTTTCCTGTATTTTCTTTAGAATATTTACATGCCTGTAGCCTCTATATGGCAAAGTTACAGAAAGCTTACATACAAGGTTCATTTCCAATAGAAAACATGTCAATAACCCTTCTATAGATAAGGATTTCAAACTTTGAGCAATTGTAAAAGTACTTAAATTGCTCATTAAGAATGATTTAACATGCAGAAATCAGGAGTTTTTCATTCATATATCACAAAGCCTAGAACAAGTATACCATAACTACATGGTTTAGAGATAGAATTTGTTGATTAAAGTTTATTACAAACAAATACTCTTTCCCCTGATTTCAAGATCAACAGGAAGATTCCGAGATTTTACCACTTACTTAGGGCTATTGGGTTCATGAGTCACAGATATTTAGAGCAGACATGATCTTGAGGAATTATCTAAAAACAGCTTCACTTTACAGATGAAGAAAAGGGCTTGTGAAAAGAGCAAAATCCAGGCTAGACTCCTCCAGTCTGATTGTACCTGGCTCTACTCCTGCATCCCCCATTTTTCAGCTGCACATCAATACAGAGGGTGGGTTTCCATCCATGTTTTGGGAAACTGATAACTAGAAAGTTGTTTGAGCGATAGCATTCATAAGCACTCCTAAAGGAAGCAAGGATTATTGGTTTCAAAATAACCCAACTGTTATTCATAAAGTGTGGAATGACAACTTTTTGCTCATCTGTTGAAATGTAGTTGCCTTAAAAATAACAAATATTTTCCACTTATCCCTAGCTCACTCTTGTTAACAGTGACAAGTGACTCATTGAGAAATGACTTTTGACAGCTTCCAGTTGCCTGGTGGATTTTTATAACTGCCTTTTACTGGGTCAAGGAGCAGCCATGTGTAACCCTTTGGGGCCATTATTGGGTATAAACTCTGTGGCAACTGCACTTGCTACATCATTCATTTAATTGGTTCAAGTCAAATGCCAGGGAGGCCAAAGTTAACATGCTCATAGACAGGATGCCTCATCACAAGCAGGAAAGAGAAATGTCTGTGCTTGGTTCCAGGAAGAACCACACAGGAGAACACGTAGATGGCCAGGATCAAATCTATCACTTACACTACAGCTTAATCCCAAGAGCATGACCTACTGATAAGGAGCCCCTCACTCTTTTATTTCTGTATACAAAAGCCTACAAATATGTTTCCGCAGAATTATACAAAATAGAATCCTTTGAGTCATGAGATTCTGGAGCTCAAATGTATTATTTCACAGGTGAGAAAAGAGATCATGTTTAAAGCATTTACTCCAGATCACACAACTGGTTACCAGCAGAACTCAGGCAAGAACTCATTTCTCCTCATACCTATTCTAGTGTTTCTGTTGTTGTTGTTACATTTATGGTTCACCATAATTCTTTAGTACTTCTGACAGGTTCGTGTGTTAAAATGGTCTTGCATGATAACAACATTTAGATCCCTAATTGTATTCTAAACTAGTTAAAATCTATTCCTGAAGAGTCTCTTCTATTGAAAAGTACTATGGTGACTTATTGCTGTAACCTCTCCTTTTCCCATCACTAAAAAACTAGTTTAAAACAGAGTGACAAATTTATTGCTATGGCCAATTGTGTTAATAATGTCTGAAATAAAAAGTGTTTTGTCAGGATGGAAGGAATATAAGGAAAATATTTCAAATTTCCTTTTGTAACGTTGATCCCATAATGATTACCTTTTGAAACATTGCTCATGCTCTCACTTTGAAAATGATTATGAAATCTGTCTAAGGAAAAAGGACCTGAATTTAAGGTTAACCTTGAGTTAAAAAAGAAAAGCAGAGAGATAAGATCAAAGGCAAAATCATCCCGCAGGGCTTCAGGATCTCTCAGGAAAAAACTCTTCTCTTCCCCCAAATCTCATCAGTTAGAATAAAGCAAATGTACAGCTCTTTACTCAGCCAGATACAATCAAAGCCTTACATTCTGTGTCAATAGAACAGGAATTTCCACAAATTGATAAGGACAGACTGATGGATAGAGGTCAAAGGTGTCCTTTTAAAGTTAGATAGAACTTCTGTTATTACAGTTTTCTCTCTCTCTCTCTCTTTTTTTTTTTCGTTTCCAGAAAGTAGGTGATTAACACTATAGTGCTGAAGAAAAATGTCCCACTGAGTCACAAAGCTAAGAAAGTCTGTAGTCACTGTCGTAATATAAGTTTCTTCTGGAGATTTATAGTTGTGCTGACTCACAACTTCCCACACACACTGAGGGGATAGGAGAAAAGAGCATCTCCCTCTTCCAGTTAACTATAAAATGCATGAATCAAAAACAAAAAGAAAAGTCATATGGTTACTTCAGAGAAGTTGGATTTTTTATATTTACAGAAATTAAGATTCTCCCAATTAAATATATTTTACAATGAGTCACTTTCGGGTGGGGGAAGATGGCATTGTGGAGAGAAAAGATTACTCCCTCTGGTTTTATATTTTTAAAAATCACAAAAGCAAATGCAAACTAAATTTCACAAAGATTATCCCAATGGATGAGCTAAACTTACAAATCATGTACCAAAGAACTGAATGGCACAGGCAAGGAGGCCCAGCTGTGATCAACAGTTAGCCACGCAGGCTACTTACATGGATACTATGCTCTTTCCTTTACAAGAAGCACTTTCTCTCAAGGGAAGGGAAGGGAAGGGAAGGGAAACTAACATTTATTTAGGTCTTACTGCGTGCTGTGCCAGAGGCGTTCACATACTGGATGTCTTTCAGCCTCAGTGTAAGCCTGGGGTGCATGATTCCCTCCACTGTATACAGATAAGAAAAGCCCAGCCAGGGAAAAGGGAACCAAGGTATACTAATTACATCATGTACATTCATTCAACAAACATTAATTTATTAAGTCCACCTGGAGCCAGGAGAATTTAAAATAACCTGAGTTTGCTTAAAACTAAAATAAGAAACCTAACACACATGACTCAGAGATATGAGGACTTCAGGAAGTATAAAACACCCATTTCAGTTTCCCAGCTACGTCATCAAGGACTAGCGATCATGCCTAGAATATATAAAAATGAACTCGTTGTTCAGAATCCATATTTGTGTATGGAATCCATCCAACATTACGCACCGTGCGTTAGAGCAACCACTAGCAATATGTAGCAATTTAATTTAAACTTAAATTAGTTAAGTCAATAAAAAACTTAAAATTCAGTTTTTTAGTCACAGTAGCTATATATCAACTGCTGATGGCCACGTGTGACAAGAGGCTATGTACTGGGAAGTATAGATATAGAACACCATCATTGTAGAATGCTCTATTGGACAGCACTGTCGGACTCTAAACATTCTAGATGAGGGAAGGAGTTTCATATATAATCTTGCTTCAGATATTTTTGAAAAATACTGCGTTGTTTGTATAGCACTTCATGATTTTTCAAAGACTGGAAAAGAGGGAATCCCCTGGTGGTCTAGTGGTTAGGACTTGGCGCTTTCACTGCCGTGGCCCGGGTTCAATCCCTGGTCAGGGAACTAAGATCCCACAAGCTGTGCGGCACATCTGGAAAAAAAAAAAAAAAAGACTAGAAGAGATTATTTTTCTGATCCATGCTGAGATTATCCCCATTCTGTGGTGAAGGCACATGACACCTAGGGAGGCTAAGTGACTGACAAGGTCATATATTAGCACCCAAGAGCAGAGGGGATAATCTCAGCCTGCTAGTCCAGCATGTTCAGGGCATGGTGCAAAAGCACACACTCAGAAGGCAACTGTGGCTTTGAATCCCAGCTCTGATGCCTACCAGTTGTTTGACATGGAACAAGTATGGAAGTCTTCTGGGCTTCAGTTTCCTCATCTGAAAAACGGGAGGTGATAATGACAACCTTACAAAAAGAAGCATCCATCACCAGATGGTTAACTTGGTATGCTACCCAGTGTGACAGCGGTCCTCCTCCCACAAGCAGGATTTTTCTTTTTTCTTTTTTAATCTTAATTTAAATTTTTTTTCAATGTTATATTCTACAAATAGGATCAACAGAAGTGGTTCACAATTTAAGAAGCTGATTTTGAGTACGCTGACATTTCCAACTGTTATATATACTCTTCTCCCAGCTGCTATATTTGTGTTACCTCAGAATTATTGTCAAGATTATATGAGAATTGAAATAGCACATAAATCTGACATGCAGACATTCAATAAATGCAAGCCCCTTCTTCACCTTCTTCCTCTACCTTAACTTTTTTTTAAGACTTCCTGGTATCCACCTGTCACACAAGTTAGAAGACTAGATCCTATCCTGCATGGATAAATGACTTAGCAAGCTTAGTTACAACCTGATAGTGTAACACATAATTTCCACAAGAATATGCATTACATATTATGTTAGAAATCAGGAGTAAAATAAGATTAAATACTCAGAAATTTGTTTTTCAGAAAGCTTTAAGAGTGCATCTATTCCATATATTGATTATCTAGCTAATGGAGAGGTGTATTCTAAAATGTTTCTTCTACTTGGCTTAGAAAAGCATCACAGGGTTTTATGTTGGGTTCAAGGTATTAAACTTAGTCTACATATCCGAAGTCAATGATTTATAATTCTAGATCGGCTCTGAATTTTTCAAGCAACTCTATTTTAATTCATTTTAATTTTCCAAAAATATATCTGTACTGCATTCTCCTCCAAAGAGTCCTGAAACAAAGAAACAATGACAGAGTAGTCAGTCTCAAGGAGATGGATGCTTTAAGCATCTTCTGGCTGGTACTGGGACCACTTGGCCTGAGAATAGGCTGACAGATGTGAATCTTAAAATGCCTGCTGACACTCTGCCATGGATAGCTAACATTTTGCCTCTATAGAGGCTCCACGTAGATGTTTGCTGGACTCTGATACCAATTCTGTGAAGCCTGAAGTAAGGAAGGCATTATCTCATTTTTCCAGGTGAGAAATTTGAGAATCCAGATACTGGATTGATGTGACACAGATCATTATAAAACCAGGACTAGAACTCAAGTCATTTGACTCCTTGTCTGATGTTTTTTCTATTATCAAAACCACTGAATTAGATGAAGCTCTCATTTAAATAGACCTAAACACAGTACCTGTATTTCATCTATTAAATCAAAACGAGTATGCAGAGAATGGCCACATGACCAAACCATAGAGAGCCAGCCAGTGAAGACCAGGGAAGCCCACAGGGGTCAGACAGGCAGCAAGAGGGCAGCACATTGGAAGAAGTTGTCTAGCTCCATCCGTCCAGCTCTGTAGTTACTTCTGTTGTCTTCATTTTTTCATTAATCAATGGGAAGATATACAGGCAGGATGCGTACTGCGTTTACAGATGGCACAAATGTAGAAGGAATGAGGTGAATGCTGGTGAACAAAATCAGCATTCAGAAAGTTGTCAATGAACAAAAAGACAAATCTAACAAAAGGAAACTTTTAGTGAGATACATGTGAGACCCTGCTCTTATGAGACGAACTGTGTTCTCCCCAAAATTCATATGTTGAAGCCCTCACCCCAGTACTTCAGAATGTGACTGTACTTGGAGATAAGGCCTTTAAAGGGGTGATTAAGTTAAAACAAGGCCATTAGGGTGAGCCCTAATCCAACTCGACTGGTGTTCTTATAAGAGGAGATTAGGACACAGACAACCCACAACTGAGGGGTGACCATGTGAGGACACAGTAAGAAGGTGGCCAGGCCATCTGCAAGCCGAGGACTGAGTCCTCAGAAGAAACCAAACCTGCCGACACCTAGATCTTGGATTTCTAGCCTCTGGAATTGTAAGAAGATAATTTTTGTTGTTTAAGCCACCTGGTCTATCACATTTTTATTATGACAGCCCTAGCAAACTATGTAATACACTCACATTTGGGCAACAAACAAGTATACCTATTGAGTATAAGATAGACAATACCTAGCTTAACCGTGTGCAGTGGCAGGAGAGAGAGAGAAAAGCTTCCGTTAACAGTGAGTTCTAGGTAAGTCCACCATGTGTTTGATGCCAACACAGAATGAATGAGTAAAGGTCTAATATTAGAGGCAGCAAGGTCTTGGTGTCAGACAAGACAGTTTGTTTCAACCCTGTCATTTCCTCGTTGTGTGACTTGAGCTGGTCATCTCTCTCTGCGCTTGTGTCCTCATCTGTAAAATAGGAATAATCCCTACCTGACAGATTGAGAGGACCTCAAGAGATAATAGATATCAACTGCTTCACACAAAGCCTGCCTTGGAGAAAACAGTAAATGAAGGCCACTGTTCTCTGTCTTAGCATCGTCCTCAGCATCACTGTCAGAGGATGAGGGTCTCAACTATTTGGTGATGATCAGATCACATCTGAATATCAGTTTGGGCTCTTCAAACTCTACTTATAAAAATATGGTGATAGTAAAAACAACAGCAAGTACCATTTATTTGAGTGTCTGCTCTGCGTCAAGTGTTGTATTTCACCTTTTCATTTAATCTTCACAACTCCCCTTTAAACTATGTGTCATTATCAACATTTTACAAATGAAGAAACCAAAACCGAAACACACAAAGCCAGTAAGTGGTGGAGGCAGGATTCAAAGCTGGGTGTGTCTGACTCTGAACGATGTTCTCTTCCCCTTCCTGTATGCTCAGAGCAAGGGAACTCGAAACAATATCTAATAAGATAAATGACTTGGGGATGAATATTAAGAACACTCCTGAGAACATAGCATTGTGTTTAAATATTGTAAAGTCTGTTATTGAAAAGATTGACTGGATTTCGTATAATCAGTAGAACCAAAACTAGGCGTAGAAATTATGGGGGCAAGAGTACACCTCAACATAATATTTTCTAGTAGAATAGTCAAAAGATGGACTAGATTTCTTCAACAACATTCGCATAACCATTTGGCAAGGAAGTTGCAAAAGTTGTTTTCAAGTATCAGCCAAGTAGTTGAAATCAGTGACTTCCGGGGTCCCTCCCAGACCTAAAACGAACTATGAATTTATATCCATGCATCATGGGTGTGTAGGTGATAAGAATATCAAGATAGGAAAAAATCTAACAACTTGCAATTCCTGAGCGTCCTAGAACACAGCACCAGATGCTCAACCACAGGGACTGAGATGTGCAACACCAGTCCCAGAAGAATTGGAGTGCCAGGCAGGGAAAGAAGGACGGCCACAACATGAAGAAGCATGGTCCATTGTTTTAACTACTGAGCTACAAACCGTGGGCAGAGGAAACAAAGCAAGGTCCTGTCTGAAGCATAATGGTTTTAGCGATAGATTGAAATTCCCACTGGCAAGCTGTGTGTCTGTGGCCAAGTTACATAGTGAATGCTCACTAAACGTTGGTTTACATTATTGTTATTCCTGAGTATAGATTTTTTTCCCCAGTATATGGGGCAGAGCCAAAGCTAATCATAAGCTACCCTTTCTCAGAAGACTACAGCGATACAGAAGTAATGACTTCAGTACACCATGGCATCTTCTACTTTTAAACAAGAAAATATGAAAAATCTCTACTTCTGAGAACTGATACCTACTTATGGAAGTTTCTGAACTTAAGAAAGGATTAAGCTTAAATTGTGGTTAAAGTTTCCTGTCATAGTTCTTCCCTTACGTGAAATAATTTATAGGCATAGTTCAAGTCAAAATGCATTTACCAGCAGGAGCTGTGGGTAAGCTTGCAGGTTCCACAACCATGTTTTCTGGGTTCAAATTCCACCTGGATCGCTACTAGCTGGGAAATCTTGACAAGTTATTGAGATCTCTGGGCCTCAGTTTCCTGGTTTGTAAAATGGAGCTAATCTTAGTAACTACTTCAGAGGCTCATTATAAGGATTTGTAAAGCAGTTACAACAGTACCTGCCTACATAGCAAGGATTACCTATTACTATAATTCTGGTTATTTGTCAGGCATTGCAATGGGCAGGAGAGACACAATGATAAATAAGGCAAGGTTTCTGATCCTAGGAGTTTCTGGGCCAGTGAAGAAAACAGATTCAAAAGCAGAATTCTGAAAAAATGTGCCAAATTCAACAACAGCTTAACCTACTACTGGGTATGATGGAGGCAGAGACGAGAAGTAGCTAATTGAACCTGAGAAGACTTCCTGGAGGAGGGAATACCTGAACTAAGTCTTCAAGGATGAGTAGATGGCAAAGTTCTGATGCAATCCCTGGACTCTTTTGGCCAAAAAATATTTCACCCAAAGTGTTAGCAAATGAAACCCTTTCCAAATGTCTTAACTGATTTTAAAATAATAATAATAAACAGCCAGCAGATGAAGAGAACTTGATCATATCAGTTGAAATATGACAAGTTTTGATCTAGTTTCCAGCTAGGTGTTACCCAATGGTTTATGTGAATGAATTTCAATTGAGAAGTACTGCCCAAATAATTGAGAGAGAAAAAAGTCACTTGGAAAACAGGTACTGAAGCTCACATCTTAGAATACTTGACAAAGGAAAGAATATACAAAAGAAGCTAGTTGATAGTTGGCTAAATATGAAATAACTAATGAAATGTGACCTGTGATCATGCCAGCGAACTGAATTCTCTTTAAGGGCAGGGACTATTTCTTACCCTCTTTGTCACCCCAGCTCCTAATGCAGTTCTTGGCAATAAATTTTTGATTAATTAACACATGAACAAATAGAGTTGAATTACTGCCTTTAAAAAAAATGAGAGTGATAAGTCTTCTTTGAATTGAACATCATAATATTGATAATTACCAACTTTTGTTGAGCACTTGTTATATGCCAGGCACTGTAGTAAGATGGCACGTGGGTTGTCACCATTTCATCTTGGGAAGTCATTACTATTTTTGTTCTGACTTTGCAAACATTCACTAACTTAACAAATATTTATTGGGGGACAAATACTTTCAAGGCACTGTTCTGGGAACTGTGGCTAGAGCAGTGAACAAAAGAGACAAAGTACTTCCTCTCATGGAGGTTGCATTCTAGCGAGGAAGAAAAACAGTAAATAATACAGTATAGCACTATAATAGAACATAATAGATAGAGATATCTATAATAGATAGAGATAATTAATCTCTATTAATAGATTAATAATAAGTATAATCTATTATAATGTTATGTATAATATAATATATAACATGTGTTTCTTGTTGGATTCCTCAGGAAACTAGACTCTAGACCATGGGGGAAGGATGAGGTCAAGTTGACATATAGAATACTTTCAAATAATTTGTATTTATTATTGGTACAAAACTTTGAAAAGTATGTTTCTTTTTGAAATATTGGTTTAAAACCTGTGATCAGTGATTTGAAAGTTTGCTTATAAGTTCAGTTTAATACTTGATTTTAATGGCTATGTTTACGGACTGAATTATGTCTCCCCAAAATTCATATGTTGAAGTTCTAACCCTCAGTAATTCATAGTGTAATCATATTTGGAAATAAGATCTTTAAATGGGTGATTAAACTAAATGAGGTCGTTAGGTTGGGCCCTAATCTTATATGATTGGTGTCCCTGTAAGAAGAGGAAATTTGGACAAAGATGTATATGCTCACAGGAAAAGACCACGTGAACACAGAGGAAGAAAACAGCCATCTACACAGTCAAGGAAAGAGACCTCAAAAGAAACCAACCCTACAGACACCTTGATGGCATACTACTCAGCCATAAGAAAAGAAGGAAATCCTGTAATTTGTGACAACATGGATGAACCTGGAGGGTACTATGTTAAGTGAAATAAGCCAAAGAGAGACAGACAAATACTGTATGCTATCACTTTTATGTGGAATCTGAAAAAAAAAAATTGAACTCACAGAAACAGAGAGTAGAAAAGTGGTTGCTAGGTGCTGGGCTGTGGGGGGAATGGGGAAAGGTTGGTAAAATGTACAAACTTTCAGTTATAAGATGAACAAGTTCTGAGGATCTAATGTATAAATAACATGGTGACTAAAATTGATAACACTGTATTGTATAACTGAAATTTGCTAAGAGGGTAGAACTTAAATGTTCCCATCCAAAAAAAAAAGGTAACTATGTGAGATGGTGGATGAGTTAGTAAACGTTTATCAAATCATCACAGTGTACATTTTAAATATCTTACAGTTTTATTTGTCAATTATACCTCAATAAAGCTGAAAAAATAGTGGATGTGAGTCCTTATTTTAAATAATACTATTGATAAGTGAAAAAAAAGGTATCTTTTTTTTGGGAGCACAGGCTCCGGACGCGCAGGCTCAGCGGCCATGGCTCACGGGCCCAGCCGCTCCGCGGCATGTGGGATCTTCCCAGACCGGGGCACGAACCCGTGTCCCCTGCATCGACAGGCGGACTCTCAACCACTGCGCCACCAGGGAAGCCCGGTATCTTAATTCTTAATAGATCAGTTCGATCATTGCTTTTCCCTTGTCACGAGTCTCATGTAAGGAGTAAGCAAAAGCCGCCTCTACAATGTAATTGTTGTTCACGTGTGCTTACATTATTAGCATTTTTTTAATCTGCAATTTCTCTGCAAGGGACATTTTCAAGCCATGTGTCTATTTGGTGAGCATTCATTCAGTGAAAATGAGATAATATAATCTGAAAAGCCACTTACTAAACCCTGCTTTGAAATATTCTGCAAGCAAACAAAAGAGTGGGATTAATGGCCCTCTCCCCATCTCCATTCCCCACTCAGGGAAACTTCCACACTGTTCAAGATGCAAGGCTATCCAACACACCGACCCAGAAATGCTGCTGGGGAGTGCCGGTACCAGCCACTCTATATGTGCTAGTAAGCTGAATCCCTTTCTTACATTTTTAGACAGAAATTAATAACAGTTCTAATATTTTCTTCCCAGACCCTGTTGCTGTCGTTAGCCAACCTCTGGGATGCATGAACCTCCACCCTGGAGACCAATCTACTTGAGTAAACAAAGGGGAACAGCTGGTTTTTGAATTACTTCTTAGACAAAAGCCATCTCTGCCCTGGTTCTATTATGCATAGAATTATCAAGGCCCAGAGTGACCTGCCATTCTCTGAAATGCCTCTCCAACAACAAATGCCAGCCTTCACACTCCTCATTCAAGGGCATTCACTCTTCTGTCAGTTCTGCCCCTGATTGCCCTGCAATGTGTCCCTCTCAAGCAGAGACAAAATTGTGAAATCACCCAGCATTCCCTAAAGGAAATCTAGGGTCGAGTGTTATTCTTTGGTATTTGAATCGCTGAGTTCAACCCAGAGGATGCACAATTCAGAAGCAATGTAATTGAATTTCCTTTCACCAGCCTGCCCGGGCTTGTTGTCTGTCACTCATCAGAGCCAACGTCTTTGTAAAGGGCTTTAGGAACCACATCTTAATGTCACTGAGCAGATAACATATTAACTGTTAATTGACACACAGAAATGCTCCAGGATTGTGTTCCTGTCTTTGTTAGAGGATGATAAGTGACATGATTTACCACTGCCATTTTTTCTTCCAGTTTTCAGAGAGGTTATAATCAGAACTCCTCTCGTCCCCTAAGTGTCAGGTCAAGTTACAGTTTGTCTCTGTTTTTGTGGCAAGATTGGTCTTATTGTTAAATTATACTAATGTTTTTCAGACTTTAAATCATTTTTAAACTAATTTTCCCTTGTGGTAATGGTGTTTTATTTTGGTTTTTTTTTTTTTAATCATACCAAAAAAATTTCCCTCAAGGATATCATTTTGTCTCAGAATTTGTAAGACATTATGATTTTAAAATGTTTAAATATTTAGTTCTAAACCATTTCTACTTCTTCAAACTGTCTTGCATCTTTATTAAGTCCTCATAGACATTCATATATAATGTTAAGTAACATGTACATACACTGCCTTTTTTTTTTCAGCTTTTTTCAATTAAATATATTTTTATGTATCAGCCAACTAAATGAACTTAGGCATCCTTCATTTCCCCATGTTTAAAATAAGAAAAATAATGTCTACCTCTCAATTGTTTTGTGGGTTAAACTATGCTAACGTGGTGAAATCAACCAACAAAATGAGGGGAGCATGATGAAATCTGAATTTAATGTGAATGTATTGATAGAGTCCACAAAATTATAATTTTTAATAATAATCAATTCCTTCATATTGTTTTGAGACAATTTAGCCAGTCCCCTGACAATGTCCAAAAGTGAAATTGCTAAATGCATTTAGCATAACTTTTATCCTACTTGCTTCTGAAATGGATGCAAAGTAACTGGAATCTGTCACCTTTCTCATTAATCTGTTAATAAAAACAGGAAGAAAACCTTATATTTATACAATGCTTTACCATTTGAAAATTTCTTCCACTCACTTACTTGAATCTATTATAAACCTTATAGGGTTGACGGATATTATTATTCACACTTTAAAGAAGAGAAAAAAATCGAGCTTCAGAGGGGTAAATAACTTGCCCACCATTTTGGTTAGATTTAAGTCTTCATATTCCAAATGCAACATTCTCTCTACCACTGCACACAGCCTAGACACACTGCTCCCCAGAAAGAATTGAATTTCAGGGTTTTCTCATTGTTTATTTTTGTGAGTTTAATCAGTTTTCAAACATGCCATAGCTTCTTTTAATTTGCATTTTGTTATTTGCAAACTAGGCTGTATGATTTGCTCCATGTGAGCCTACTGAATGTTCTATTATGTAAACTGTCTATTCACACTCTTTGAATAGACAGGAAGTAGAATCTTTCACCACATCCTCCTGAGCCTGCACCTTTGGCCTTGTAATAAATAAAAATCTTTTGCATTCCCTATCATGATCAGTTAGTTGACAATAATCCCCCAATGAAATAAACTTGTTGGAAAAGACTTTTTTTTGTAAACATAAGGTCTGCATTAAAAGTTATATGAACCAATGCAACTTAATAACTTTTCCTGTACCCTAAATTCCACTGATCATCCCTTGGGGTTTTCCTCCTTAGGGAAACAGAAAGCTTTTGTGTGTACAGACCCAGCCAAAGTCCACCAAGTTAGTCCCACTTCTCACCATTTCATCACTCAAACTCCAGATACCCAAACAGGTTGCCCATGTGTCTTTCAGAGAGGGAATTTCCTAGCACCATGGTTGACCTCCACTACCCCAGACTGCCTACACTCTCAGGGTTTGTCCAGAGCCCATCTGGCCTTTGAGACTGGGGAGGGCAGTCAGTTTCCCAGGGCATTTGTTCCTTACCGTCTGTCTCAGGGAGGGACTTTTCTTTGTTTGTTCCCAACCTGTAAGCCCTGACACCTTCAGCCTGAAGGCAGTGAGGCAAAGTGATGTTTCCCAAAGGGAAACAAAGGAAAAACTGTATCAAGAAAATCTCTCTCTTTTTAAACTCCTGACCTTATGAAACATTTGAGAGAACAAAAACTGTTGACAGTCTTAAATATGTTGAGTACAATACGCCAGAATTAATTCTCAGAGCTATGTCTTGGCTGTCTAACTTAAATGATTTGGTCATTACCTTTTGGAAAGGCCAACGTGAACGATAGAGTTTCAGTCGTTGAGGGATGCCTGGAAAGAAACAAGGAATTGGTTTAGCAGTAGCATCCAGCCCTGCAGACCAACACATTTCTGCCTATCTTTGTGAATTTCTCACACAATAATAATAATAGTGATAAATTATTTCTTAATTGATATTGGTGCATTATTATCAGTACATTTATTGATACCATGTGCTGATATCCATCATCTTACCTGAATCCATAGGAAGTGTCAGGGGAAATACTATGATTCCTCTCCATTGTTTTAAATGAAAAAACAGTGGTTCAGAAAGTTAAGGTGGTTTGCCCAAGGTCATGAGCCTGGCAGATACAAGGCTAGAAACCAATGCTATGACTCCTGTGTTGGTATTCTACTTCATCTCCCAGCTACCAAAGGGAAATATGGTACGTATGTGCATGAAAATGTGTCCTTAAATCTATAAAACTTCCCTTATAATAGCAGCTTACTTCTGTACATGTAGTTCTCTTGTCAACTTAATGCATTGCTTTTGCTATTCTCCTTAGGAGCTCTTTTTAAAATTTCTTTACTTCACCAGGTCTAGTAACACCATTTTGCTATGGTAACTGCCCCCAGTGAAAAGCACTCATATTAGTTAAATAAACAATTTGATTCTAAATCTAAAAGCACAGTCGTAATTGATGAATATGTTGTTACCTAAGGATTTTAGCTGGTTACTGCACACTAAGCAAAGATATTCATCATCTCTATTTTAATTAAGCATGAATTACTAAGTGAAAAATTTCAGGAGCCATTTTTCCCCTTTTCACTGTCATAGCCCTGTTTTTAAAGTTTTCCATGTTTTAAATGCAGTTTTTTCAGTGGCACTTGGCTGTTTTTTTCCATTTCTATATGAAAAACTTAAAATACAAAGCCATCTGAGTCTTTCCACCTTGGAAATTAGAGCAATTTTGTTCCATCCTCTAGCATTCAAATTTTGCTCCTTCCTGTTTAGGTTGGATGACTTTTCACTTAGAGGAACTGAATGTATTCCGCTGAGTTCCCCTCACAATCTCCACCATGTGTGGTCAATTAAATCCCAGCAGAATGGAGGAGTTTTTCATTGAAACTACTGCACTTCCTGGGAAACAGCAGGGTTTGCATCTAGTTTCTAAATATTGTTGGATCTTCATGGGGCCAATTTCTTCTCAATAGCCTCAGCGCAGCGCACATGGAATTAGACATGAACCCACCTATATCTAATTTGGCAACAAACCACTCTTTGAAGGAACCATGCTATTTTCATGAAAGATCTCAGTCATTCCTTCTCTTCATAGGTTTAGCTTTATTTTCTGTAAATACTTTCATGCACATATGCACCTGGATTTTAAAGCGGATGCACCATTCAGAAAAGCCTATATAAAATTACCTCTAGCAAAATAAAATTGGAACACAAAGCAGATGCCTGGAAGACAATTATGGAAAAAATGATGAGAGTCAAATGGTGAAAAGATATTTTGCACTTATTTTAGTAGAGGATTTGTTGTTGGTGGCGGTGGTATAGAACTGTCAGAATCAATTTTTAAATGTGATAAAGAACCGCAATCCTTTGTGGTTCTTTTTGGGAAGTGTTCCTTAAGTCCGATCATTGAAAAGTGTTTTCCTTTGGTTTTAGATACCTATTTAAACGTGCCTGAGAAAAACTCATCATTGTTAGATTATACATAGAGGAAGAAAGTATGTTGTTCATACTGGAGAGGATTCAAAAAATGTTTCACAATAAAGCTACATTAACATGGATTTTCCTCTTTGACTACTGTATATGTAGCCATTCATCCTGGAGATATTAGCAGTTAACAGTTGCTAACAAATTTAACTGTAAATCAGTTTTCAGGGGCTGTGTTTCCCTACTTAAAGATTAAACTGTGTTTTAGAATTTGGGATATTTTTTATATTTACATTTACTTATATTTAGTTTTGTTTGTTACTTTTTATTTTGTTTTTATGCAGAAGAGTTTTGCTCTTTATAGTTGAGGCTCAGTGAATTACAACCTCAGCAACACAACCACCACATTTTATTAACACTTTGTCTTATATGCATGCAATCTCAAGCAAAATTATTTTCTGTTAAAATCACATAATTTCAATAATCCCTCCCCTAAAGTATTTCAATTAAAAAAGGTATACTGTACTTGTTTGAAAATGGCAAGTCATCAAAGAAGCCAAAATAGGAGAAATGTTACCTTGCGACATAATTCCAAAAAAAAAGGCCAAATTACTCAGCTCAATTACAATTGCATGTGCTCCCTACACTTAGGTTAAAAACATCAGATAAAAACGTGAAATTCGGACTGATTTTACCAAGCAGTGGCAGAGCCTATGAAAGCCTTTGCTCCCTCATATGACTTGAAACAAAAGGAACTGCCTTCAATACAGCTGATCTGAAACAGGTCTTTCCAGAATAAACATTTGCAAGGAGCTAAAAGAATCAGGCTTTTCGAAAGGCCCTATTGCTTGCTATGGTCCAGCAGCACTGGCCTTCCATCTGTTCCGCAAATAGGCCAAGCTCTGTCCCAGCCAGGCATTCACAAAGTCTGTTCTCTCTTCCTAGGACTGGTGTGTTTCTCTGCTCACCCAACTGGGTCCTTAGCCTTCCTCAAGCTTAAATATCACCTTGCCCAGAGGTCTTCCCACACCCACCAATCCAAAGTAGTTTCCCAGCTAGTCTCCCTCATAACAGTTTTTCTTCATAGCACTTGCCACATATATACATCCAATACCTCATCAAATTTAGAATTCCAGCAAGTGTTAGACACGCCACTATATTACATATCACAAAGAGAAAGAAAAGGATATGGCACTCTTTCAGTTTTAGGATGTGTCCTGATGTCAGATATATTGAAATATAGGGGAGGACATGTGTACCTTAGAATCAATGAGATATTATATATGTGTCTGTATATAGATCTGTGTCCCCCTAGACACAGAAGTGTCAAAAGTGTCACACTAGAAGGCAAGAACCATATCTGTACTGTTTACCCTGCAGGCCTAGCAACCAGCACTTTGTCTAGGACGTGGTACATGCTGATTGAATAGGTAAATAAGTGGATGGCCAGATGGTCATGAAGATATTTTGCTGTTAAATAACATGCTGTGTGAGAAGGTCTGATTCTCATTCACACATCCATATTTTTTGTACTCAGAAAAGTGACCTTAATTCATTACAGTAAAAGATATGAAATACGAAATAAAAGAATTTCCTGCAACCACTCCTCTCAGCAAGTAATATCCTCTTATAACATACACCCGATGATTATCAGTGTTTCTTCATCTCTAGTTCGACTCACTTCATAAACTTACAGAATCTGATGATTGGAAGAGATCAGAGAGTGGTGTGGTTCAACTCCAGTTAATTTCTTTCACCACATGTTACCTCATCTGTACAAAGGCAAGATTAAACTAGACAATCGCTATCGTCCCTTTTAGCTTTTGGACTGTGGGTGGTGCAGAAGTTAACAGCTGAAGAGTAGGTTCATTTTCTATTCCATGTTGTCTGCATTGTCTTAAAGAAGAAAAAGAAGAAAAGGAAGAAGAGATTATTCGGCCAGCCAATATTTAAACCCATGCTGGCCTGTGAATTCATTTTTCATGGATTAGATACATTTTCTTAATTACTTGGATATGTTTTACCTGAGAAGTGAGTGTCCAATTCTACTGTAGCCCAAGAGGAATTCTCCATGAGAGCCAAAAAGAAATATAGATACCTATTTAGCTTCTAACATTATTGCTTTTGCAAAGTAAAAATTCTCTTGGTGAAAATCCAGCTCTCACCAACACTGTTGTTAGTGTTCTCGAGCCCTCAGTACCATGTAGGTATAAAAATACATATTAACAGGAGATTAAGTAAGTCATAGTAACAGCAGAAGGTGTGTGTTTTGGCATTCTCTGCAATGATGTATTAATTGCTTTGTGGCAGTATGCCTCTCTTTCCCTTTATTTTCAGTCCATAAACCATGACCTCAGCTGATCTAGGATAGTAACAGAGGCAAAGTCTTGCTAACATAATGAGGGCAACACCAGTGAAGCTGCCTGGAAAAAGATTCTACGTTACCGGACAGGTTCAACTTAATGCTAATTTGGGCATACAATTGTCTTAAAGTTCTTCAGTATTCTTAGCTAAAAAGAAAGATGACAAGTACAGCAAATGTCATTGCTCCATTGCTTTTTGCTAGGTGTGAGACAACATTTTGCCCTATTAAATCAAAGCAGATAATGTTACAAAGTCATTTCCAGATTTCTAGTTCAACCCAGAAGGTTGATGCTTACTTCGAAGTCTCCAGAATTGGATCAAATTTTCAATTCAAATGAATAGAGCAACTATGCATCCAATGCCTCATAAATCTCCAAATTTAGCTTGAAGCCTGTTCCCTTCTTCCAGATGGCTAGCGAGGGGAATGCACAGAATTAGCAAGCAAACCCAAAGAGACATGGTTTCTGTATATTCAATGGTGTCCCTCTCTCAACCAGTTTTTATTGAAGTTGGCATTACTAAACAGAAATTACCCACGTAAACAATAAATTTTAAGTAGGTGGAAGGTTTTAACCCTTTAGGGATTTCCCTTCATAAGGTCATGAAACTAGATTTCTTTTTTCTTCAAAGCTAGAAGACTAGGTGGACAGAATCAACAAGGAAAAGTCATTTGCCCAGAAGATATCGGGTGTCACCTCACCTCCATTATAAGCCAATAATACTTTAGCTTCTCAGGGATGGCTTGTCACCTCCCGTCAGGGACTTAGCTCAGACCTTTGAGATTTTACAGGGTGGTGAACTGCTTCTGACACCCGCCCTTCACACCCCAGAGAAAAGATGTGTTAGGTAAGGTTGAAGAAATTATGAAGGAAAAGAGCAAAGGAAAGAAGAGGATGGAATCAGACATCACGTTTTTTTCCCTTCCATCTCCAAATTTTTTAATATCAAAAATATTTCATAAAGATATGGGGTATATGCGTTAGATGGAAGTAGCAGACAGGGAAAATATGCAAGAGCATAGACCACAAAATATTTAATGATAACGTACTACTTGCTTTTACGACTCTTCCAATGACCTTTAGGTCTTACATGGAGAAGCTTTATTGTTTTTTTTTTCTATATTTGCTCACTATTTTTATTTTTATTTTTCCCATTATCATATCTTTATAACCCAAGAAATCAGAGCCTCAAGTCCGATGGAAGAAATTTTCCTCTGAAGGAATTGAATTTCACTTTGTTTTTTCTCAAGTGATCAAAATGCATAAGAATTCCCTCCATAGTTCACTCAGATAATCCTTCCCTTCTTTTCTTTGCTTCATCCCTTATCTTCTTCCTTTCATAACCTTTTAAATATTTCTTCTCCATCTTTTCCACCTCTAAAATCTTCTTGATCTCAAAACGCTGTCTCATGAATATGGCAAATGATTAAAAAGGTGTGTATTAGAACTGAGCAAAAGGTGAAAAGTGACAATATCTCATGTTTACAAGCACATGGGGCACATGGAATGCCATACACTTCTGGTTATCAGGCAAATTGGTACAAGTCCTTTGAAAAACTACTTAGCTGTATTGATTAAAGCTGAACATACACATACCCTATGACCAAGAATTTTACTCATAAACACAATAGAAATGTGTATAGATGTGCACCAAAAGACACACAGAAGAATGTTCACAGCAGCATTGTTCATAATAACCAAAACACGGCAATAGCCCAGTTGTCCCTCATCAATGGAATGGTTAAGTCATGCAATGGAAGGCTATATAAATATTAAAAGAAATTATTGCTGCACATAACATAGGTGAACCTCACAAGCATAGTGTTGTATTAAATCAACCAGAAAACTAAAAAAAGAAAGAACAAAAGCAATAAGGAAAGGAAGAAAGAAGGACAGAAAGGAAAGATGGGAGAGAGGGAGAGAGGGAGAGAGGGAGGGAGGGAGGGAGGGTGGAAGGGAGGCAGGAAGGAAGGAAGAAAGAAAGAAAGGAAGGAAGAAAGGAAGAAAGAAAAAGAGGGAAGTTTTCAAAAACTGGCCAAAAGAGCCTACAATGACAAGAAATCAGAGCAATGGTTATTTTGAGGAATAATTTAATGACTTAATAATGGGACATGATGGAAGTTTCTGGCTTATTGGGAATGCAGTTTATCTGGGTGTGTTTACTTTCTAAAAATTCGTGGGCCTTAAGATCTGTACATACTACTGTATGTAAATGATACCTTGATTTCTTTTAAATCCATATTATCTGGGATTCTGGTTTCTCTACTTCAGGAAAATGCTCTTTATATCCTTTTCTTATACATCCTTTGGCTCTTTACCAAGCTTTGTTTCTTTCTCTCCTGAATAATTCCTCAATTCTCCCTAAATTATACAGCTTAGAATACGACCTATCATCTGAATGATCTGACTAGAACTGACTCTAACACAAATCATTATTATAATATCAACAGACTCCCCTAGTCAAGCTTGGAATGGTGGTTGGTGGTAAAAAGTAAAAATTATGTATGAATGAGCTAATAATTTTTAAATGGAGATAAGATGGAGAAAGAAATCATCACAGCTGTATTACATTTAACAAGTATGGGAGGGACAACAGTAATAACTGTAGATTGAGTTTGACTGTCTTCTGGCTCAAAGTAATTGGCTAAAACTTCCTGAATTATGTTTCCCTGAAGAAAGGTTGAAAGGATAATGGTTGACAGGTAAAAGTGAAGACGCTAATATGGTCGCGATTGCTAACATTAATTAGCTCCAGGTCCCTGTGTTTAACCACTATTATCCTGTCTCTGTGTTATACAGCATTTTAGTGTGATTCTACCCATGCAGGGTTCCACATTTATATATTCCAGTGACATTCTTGACCTTTTTCAACAAAACTGCAATGTTGACTTATGCTCACCTTAGTGTCTCTTCTAACCCCAGATCCTTCTCTGACAGAAAGTTACTTTTCCACAGCACATAATATTAAAGGTTAGTCACCAGAGTGGAACACAGTGTTGTGTATGAGTGAAATTAATTTGTAATTTATTTTTCTGACAGTTGAATGTACATTACTATTATTCACATTTGGATTTCTGGCTGAGATTGGATTGAGAAGATATAGACCACTTTGATTTATATGAAGAACCATGAGGACATAATGCGCCCTGCTGGGACCAACACATTCTCCAGTAGTATCATGAGGTTTATACTGTGAAAGAGCCGCAAGATATTTTAATTTCTTCCCACTACTGTCACACATCCTAAAAAAGTCAGATATATACCAATTAATGCCGATATTAATAGAAGAAAAATATTAGAAAAAGAAAGTCTGCTCTAAATATATATTTGCACAATATATGCTTGTGTATCCAATGCCAAATGAAATTGATTTCTTAAAATTACCAAGGGCTGGTTATATCCATACCACTCCTCTAAGGCACTAACACAGATAATCAAAACATGGTCAAAATTGCTTTGATGGTAAGAAATTTTTCTTTTCCCAACACTTTCTGGGTCCTCTATGTTATTAGTTATTCTAAACAGTAAAACAAGAATTATCTTACTCATATGTTTCCAAATATGTGACCCATATATAATGTTTCTGTAAATTAACCCCTTTGGGACTCCATTCTACTATCTTAACTTTATTTTCCCATTTCCTAATTTTTCATGCCTATTTTAAATCTCTCATTGTATTGCTGGTACTTATGTAAACCATTTTATGTACTTTTCCGGGAAAAGGCAGTTATGCCAGCTGGGGTCCTCTGAGAAGCGGACACCACAGTGTGATTAGACAGGCAAAGATTTGATGGGGGGAATATCAGTGAGGGATAAAGAGGAAGGAGCAGAAGTAGCCAGGGGGAGGCTCCCACTGCCAGATGCAGGTGTGATGCTTCTGAAAGAAAGAGAAGGAAGGAGGTCTGGATAGGAAGAGTCTCAGCCTGCAGGGCAGTTCCATGTAAATATCGGCCAGATGAATGGGGAGCTGATGAGCCAAAATTGATGTTAAAAAGGTCCCAGATCCCACGGTCATTTGGTCATTGGCTGGGGATAGCCATCAAAAGAGTGGCCACTGGGATGGATTCTAAGGAAGGGCAGCTGAGGGTCTCCATCAACTACACTTTGCTAGCAGGTTCTCTTGAAGGAGATGTCAATGGCAAATTTCCACAGACATCACAATAGTATACCAATAAATAAATAAACAAGGAAGTATTCACAGGTAAATACATCTCCGTCATTTCAAAACTGTCACAGTAATCCTATACAAAAAAAAAATCTTTCTTAAAACGTAACATTCTGACGCTTTCAGGTTTTGATAGATTAGAATCACACGTCCAGATTTATAGTGGCTGAACCATGTTGAAGCGCACCTCCTTAGCAATAAACCAAAATCTATAGGTTGTGGAACTGTGCTTTCCTGACACCTGGGATATTGGATTTGCTGCAACACATAATTGTTCTCAGCTCTTTCCACTGTGGTTCCTTTTCATTGTGCCACCCGGCAAGATAAAAAGGAAGGGAATCTGAGGTTTTGCTTTCCCTTCTGTTTCCATGGACACGGATTTATAATTTTATATGAAAGTCAAAATCTGTCACTCTTATGAAGTCTGTTCTTGGAGCTACTTTGCTAACAGCTTCGACTAATGCAGTAAAATAATTAGGAATCAGCAAAGAAAGCACACCAAGTGAAGGGAAATGAGCCCCTTCTTAAAGATGTACAAGGCAGGGGTAGGGAGAGGGCTGTGGAGTGAGCCACGGCTTAGGAAAGGGATGAAATGAATAGAAGGCAATAAAGTACTAAATGAATGTGGGTGTTTCGGAGCATTGGCTGGTATCTCAGCATGCAATGTGGATATAGTTTACTTTTAAACCAGAAACAATAGAATTAATGTTCCTTTTAAACATAACACGACCTAATGGTTAGAACTACATCCGCCTCCTGCTGTCTCTTATACAAATATGTGACTGTATCAGCAGAAGAGTTTTGAGAATCTTGCCATCGAGACATTTACCATTCAAAAAGCAAATCATAATTAACTTTAGCCTAATTGATTTTGGCCCAGTCCACTCTTTTGCAGGTCCCAGGTCTGTGGGGCTGTGTCCTATGGCTCTTATCACATAAGGTTTAAAGAGGCCTTACCACGTGTGAAGGACGCTGGCAGACGGCAATTGATATAAAGAACCTGAGGGATCTTTGTTTTGAAGGAATAGTATATTCAAAAACATACATTTTAAAAAGGAAAATTAGGAAGGGATTTTCAAATTATAAAGAATTCTTCATTTCTCTGGGAGGATTCATTTCACTAATACTACGACATTAAAATGATTACATTTGTGTACTACTCATGTTCCTGAGGTGTTTGGTGTGGAAGTGGGCCGTAGACTTCGGAGCTGCCCATCTGATTAGGTCAAACCCACCAGGACAATCTTATTGAGTAACTCAGAGTCAGTTAATGTGGAACCTTCATTCCATTTGCAAAATCCCTTCACTTTTGCTACATAATGTAACCTATTCACAGGAGTGAAATCCATCATATTCACAGGCAAGGGATCATACAGGGTGTGTGCTCCAAGGGAATTTTAGGGGCCATTTTAGAATTCTGCCTGCCACAGGTAAAGACTAAATCTTCACTTGATAGATAGTGGTAGATTTTTAATATAACTGGATTTAATTATTAGTCCAAATTCTATGCCAGATGAATATCATTACACATTTTTAGCTAGATTTAGGAGCTCCCATACATACAGACTTTGATTAAAGGTAGACATGGTAACTGGAAATTTTATTACCATCTTAGTAGAGATGTTAGTAGAGAGTTAAGGGGTGCATTTTGTCTAAGTAGAAAGGTTACTATTTAAAATTAATCAGAAATACGTCATCAACTGCTTGACAGAGGGCAAATGAGGTTCAGAAAATATTTTTAATGAAAGACTCACTTCCAAATTTCTTCTTCAGAGTATGTATGATCTCATTCTTCCATATGAATATGAATATATATGTCTCCTAAATGCCATATATATGAATAGATAGAGAAATAGAGAAATGGATCATTCAATCTTCTAGGCAAATTTGAACACTGTTTGAGGAATGTCTTCATTTTAAGTTGGACACTTAATACCCTTTAGGCCAGAATTACCTCTCCATGAGGAATCTCACTGTAACAATTTTTTCTGACATAAAATTTGCTGACGTAGGCAATAAAATTTTCTATTAAAATAACAGACATATTTTACAACAACCTTTCAAATATCACATTTGAAAGCTTATCAGTAATTATTTTCAAGATCCATTGTGTGACAGGCACTGTTCTAGGCTCTGGAAAATAGCCAGATGCCTGTTTTCTAAAGAAGATAGAGTACAAGCAAGTAAGGGAACAAATGGACAGGATAGTTGCAGGTAATGATATATGCTGTGAAGAA